>NW_018408812.1:77371-266625 GCF_002113885.1 Mizuhopecten yessoensis | reverse complement strand
AGACAGCTGTAATACATATAACTAGAACACACATACAACATCAAACACAGACAGCTGTCATACATATAACTAGAACACACATACTAAGTGAACAAATAAACAGCTAGAAATACTGTAAAACATATGTATGTTTCTAGAAATAGGAACGCCAAGTCTAAATCAGCTTCTTGGGCTTGTTCTATTTTTCTTAATTGTCATAAATAATATCTGATTGTATTATCTCTTCAATAACAAAACATTATCGACCTATGATACTATGAACAAATGGGGTCCGGAAATATCAAGTTTTCACGACGTCAAACGTTTAACTTTATATACCATTATAGGTATAATTAAAGCATGTGACGAAGCCGTACGCGTTTCAACATCTTTATTCAGCTGCCCCCGTGAAATACATATTCTATCAATAGGCTATTAAGTAGCATTTATATATGATGCCGCGTGAATGAAGTAACTAAATTTTAACCCTATCTTTAAAGTTGCTCCGTATGAAGTAGGAGTTTTAAATGTTATCTTGGAAGTCATTCTTAAATGATGTGTGTTTTTCTGACACATGATACACATTCCGAAGGTTTCTGTAAGTAAACAAGTATCCAAAGGCATTGTTCAATGTCTTAAGCAACAACAAGAGAAAATAAATTAAGTTTTAATGAAATAACTGTAATCTTGTACTTTTCACTTTACATCAAACATCGTCGCCATTTTGCCACATCCGGGCATTGTGTAATATAATTACCAACAACCTGCATACCAAGAAACACATAAATTGTAATGAGTGTATTGATGAAATATGCACAAAGACCGAGACACTCGCTTCATGGATTAATTACTCATTCAACAAATTGGCAATTAATTCAAATTAAAATGACATCAAATTCATTGTATTCGGTCCGCGGGAAATATTAATTTAGGCGAATCAAAATTTTCAACGGTGGCATGGCAACCGCGGGAGCATATTTATGTGTTTTCCTCTGTTGAGAGTTCCGGGATATAGGACAGTCCTTTTTTTTCTAATCTCTATGAATACATTTGGGACGAAGTGTAGGCCAGTTCTGTCGATATCCTTGCTTATCTTTGAGGCGATCTTTACATCTAATGGCCTCAAAGATTGACAAAGCTTGATTTCGATTGGTCGGGAAAATGTTATGACGAATGGCTAACAAAACAGGGGTCAATCGCAATCTCAAATGTCCTTTAGGGCGCATGTTACACGTTCCAGTCCAAATCAAATTTCAGCATGCATGCACGTGCATTAGTCACGTGCTCATGGCTTAGGATCCGATGCGCTTTCAATGGAATTAGTCATCAGGTGAATGCACTGCCAGAAAAATTGATTTTTTAAAAGTCAGTCCCCAATTTTTTTAAGAAAGAATTTTCGATGAAACTTGACATTTTTGAATGGATTTAATTGACTCTTTGGACAGAATGCAAAGCCGCTTTAACGGAACGGACATCTTAATGACTCTGCACATGCAAACTGCTCTCTTCCGATACACGTGTCTAGTGGTTTTACCAAGCAGACGGCAACAATTATTGGTGCCAAGGTTTTCCAAGCAGACGATACATTAATTGGCATGAAAACTGTTGAGCAGACGACACCGGGAAAACGATCTTTGACACTCAGGATCGTCATGTTTAATCCATAATTCAAAAAGGTTGCATGTGATATGTTCATTAATCAATTAATAGAAGTAGGCAATATGATCAACGTTTTAACAAAGTCTTGCTATTAAAGAATTAAGAGAAGAATATTGCAATATGCACTGAAAACCATCGGTTTCGCTGAGGAATTGTGGATAACTTTGATATAGCTTACTCTATTGTAATGTACAATACCTCAATAGTGATACGTTTCCGTTTGATTAATTGACATTGTACAATACAGGGCTAGATCCGATGAAAGATCAACAGCAAAAATGAATTTTAGAAATAGCATAGCTCTAAATCGGCCCTGCTGGCTAACAATGAATAACATTAATTACTTTGTATACGAAACCAACATTCATCATAAATGTAAAATTAAATACAGATACAGTATCATATTCCATTGAACTAGTCACAATATTGTTACTTAACTGAAAAAAGCGTATAATTTATGGTCCTAAAAGGGATACGAAAGGTAATATATCTTCAGCTTCAAAACGTTTTTACGCTAGTTTTATAGTTCCATGTTTACAATGCTTAATTGTCGTGCATGCTATGTATTTAACCACCTGTAATTTACATTTAACGAAAATTGGTAGTGTTTTACTCTCTATTTCTTATATTCGAATTAAACAGGAGCAAAGCATTATACTGGGGGACAAACAGTTCCCAATTAACATGTTAAGTATTTTATTCTGTTGTAATTGTTAATTCACAAAGTTTACTGTTAACAGGTCCTGACTGATTATCCCATCAATTGAAAAAAAAAAAAAAAAAAAAAAATAGGCAAAAAGAGATATAAATTTTCGTAAAAATTATTCAAATGCAGTTTTTCTAATTTTTTTTTTACTAAACTTTGCCGAAAAATACTTTTCTGCAAAACACATTTACTATGATGTACTAAATCAAATACTCTTCCTCAGGAGTCAAAGAGAAGATGACCAGACTCCAGATCTAACGCGGGCATCTGCCTCGCATGTAAAAAGGACTCAATAGAGTTCGTTGACTCAATTTGTTGCCCAATGACAGTAACGAACTTATTGCCAATATTTTATTAGCGTTCCAATGAAGGGTTCCCTGTCTTTGTCATCGTGTTTCATCCTCACTCTCTCTAAAGCTCGCCTTTTACTCGCCGTTGAGTAGATCACGTTATTCTCCCCTGCGCTAATATCCCGTAATGCGATGAGGATCATTTCTGTTAAATAACCCATGGAATTAGTTTTCCCTTAAAATCTCTTAACCCACTTAACATGCAACAATTTTTCATGCTTTTATTTCCCAGCATCCGGGTTGAACAATCTCAAAGCAGCATGACTCAGATGGCAGAATATGAGTTAGCTTAATACAGGTTAATTAAACTCTACAAATTGTATTGTTTCCTTTTCAATAAACGAACATTTGAGTTAATCAAAGTTAGTAATGTGTTTGTGATGCTTCATAGTATCTTCATAGGATCCAGAATCCACATTTCTATTGCAATGGTTGTTCGTCGAAAGGAAAAACGGCTCAACAAGTTATATTGTAGGTATTGTCTGGTTCAACTGTTAAAATTTTTGTTATATCACCAAAAAGCGAAACGTTATTGAAAACAGAATTGTTATATTCTGGAAATATAAATAGATCAGGTACTGGTACATACATTATGAAATGATTACAGTAAATTGAGAAAGATTTAATACAAAGCTTCCTAATCCGAAAAAACAACAACAATCGACTTATGGTGTCAAGTTGAACAAGGTTTCTCAGCCCAGCATGTATTATAACTGTTTACTTTTTTTTTTTAAAGAATTAATGTTTTTTCTTAAAATTGTGAATTGTTTGTAATTTTGTGCTCCATAAATAATAGAAAGTTAAATCTTTTGTAAATAAAATCATCGAGAAGTGATGAACCGAGCTAACAACTATTACAAAGTATACTGTAAAATCATAAATTTTCGTGGGACATTATAAATTTCGTTTATTTCGTGGATAACAAAAATCCACGAAATTAAATCCCCACAAAAACTTAAATTTGGTATGATATAGATAGGGGGGAATCAGAAATCATCGAAATATAATGTCCTTGAAACAGGCTAGTAAATAAAAACCACGAAATTTTAAACCCACGAAAATAAATGATTCTACAGTAGTAAATTGTATTCACTTAGCGTATAATGCTTTATTATGTGAACTTTCCCCAAAACTGTTCAGCAGAGGAGTGTGGTCAGACTATTGGAATCGAAGAAACTGTCAGACATACATCATTTAATGGTTATAATAGTTCATCGCAATTGTGACCATAGCTTTATGGGCATAAACTGTATTACTTTAGTAGATGGTGTTTGTAGGTCTGTAAAATACACCTATTAAGATAACAAGTCCGCGAAAACCGCTATTATATGTTAACAATTAAAAGCATAGTCAACAAACGCACGAAGAAATAATTGATTGATTCAAGCAATGTACAGGCATGCGCGCGCCATCTGTTGAGCTCTCTCAGCATAGCTTGTGAGCGCGAGATACCACTTGTCGTCTGCTAACTCAGCAGCCGTACCGATATATCCGCGCGCTACATCCCACCAGTTGGTGTATCGTCTGCTTCTCGTAGATGCATAGCAGACGACGTGTGGTTAGCGGCAGTAAACAGCAGTCGTACTGCGATGGGATTTTCGTATGATCCACCATCTTTGTGACCAGCGAAAAAGTTTATTATTGAAAAGACTAGAGGCGAAAAGACAGATTAAACAACAGATTTTGCCTGTTCAAAGGAGAAGCTTCGGATCATGGAAAACAAGTTTTTCAGCAACAGAGGGAAATGCCACATGAACGGACCCAAGGTACACTTTCCTTTTTATACCTGTGTAGATAAGTATTGATGACTTTAATCTTGATGTATGAGAAGTTATTCATGTGTGATTGATTAATCTGGGAACTTGTCAACAGTAAACCTTAATAGGTTTGTCATACATTGTACAGCAACACAAAACACATAGTACGGTTTGTTTACAAAATGAAACCAGCAACTATATTTTGTCCAATTATAAACCTGTGTATTCAATCGTTGCTTCAGTTGTCAATGTATATTGATTAGCACCAGCGGGAAGTTGATTGGATATTACTCATATGCATGTCCATGTAAGCAGACAGTCCCTAGTGACTGTTTACAAATTGAAACCAGTGTTAGGTGATACGCCGATTTGTAACACGTATAATTAATCGGCTTGTATGTGTAGAAAGTCCCGTCAGTGGGTGTTCTATTGGAAAATGGACATAGGATGGTTCACTAGTCATCGCGTACAATGTGGGACTTTTGTTATAGGTTTAAATCTATTGATAAGATGTCAAGAGCCAAGATAGATTCATACAGTGGACATTTCATTGTAAACGGTCAGGCGGCGATTTCACTGATACATTATATTAACTTGCAGTTTGCAGGCTATAATGGATTCAGGGCTTAGTTTCACACATAACTGTTAAAATATCTCCGATTTATTCTATTTGTCTGTTTTTATGTTATTACAGTGTTACATCTGACTAGGTATGCACATAATTGTAAATAGGACATAATCATTGAGGAAAAGGTTGTTGATGATGTTGAAATTATTACTGCCCAATTGTCTTGTCATTATTTTGTCATATATAGTTTTTGCATATAGCCGATATATGCATTGTACCTACCAAAACTTACATTACGGGTCCTTCTCTTTATCATTCAATACTGTCTAGTACTGAGGATATGATGACTATTATTGAATACCTGACACTATGGGTGTTTTATTGTGAAAGAACGTTGAATGCTGTAACGATAGAACCTTTCTAATATCCTGTAAATTCATTTTGTGGACCTAAAGCATTTGGATCATTTATACTAGTTTCACATCACCAGCTAATCAAAAGCATTAATACATGAATGTATCATGGCTGTGGTAGTTTAATTGGCAGGAGAGACCTGAGAAGGTTAATATGTTTACACTACGAATCTTCGTTAAGTTTCAGTTCAATAAATTGTTCAGTGTATATCATCTATACCAATATAGTTCATTGATGTACAAATTGTCTTTACTGTAAACGAAGAAACAAAAGTATATTGTTTAATTGGCTTATTATCCCGTACTATTCGTGTATGCTCACAAAGGACACTTTCGCTGTAATTATAGTTAATGCTAAATTGAATTCAGAGTTGGAGGTGTTAAGGAGTGCCATATCGCCGTCTACATACAATTGACTCAATTTGTATGCTAGGTCACTCCCAATGATATTCCTCTCTAACGATAAACGTACTGCTGTACCGGCGAACGAAACAAAGCTATCGCAAACAAAATGTAAACAATGGAGAATATTAATAATTAATAACTTTATTGACAGTGGAACATAACAAATATGTACATTGTATTGTAAAACCGTGGTTTGCGACAACAAAACCGTGACATTGTTTGAAACACTTCCTATACTAATGGGTTATAGATTTTAATATATAAAAGTTCCGCTTTTCTAAACCACATCTGTACCATTTTGAGGTTTGCCTGTAGCCGCTTTGAAACAACAATCATCAAACGCTGTTAGATCTATCTGGTTGATGGCTTTATCAAGCTATATAAAAATAGTTAGTTCTATACAACGTTTGTAGATTTTATGTGGTTTATTAGTTTATAAATTGGCATAGTTAGTTTCACTGTAGCATCAGTGACCCACTGCAGCAAATAATGCTTGTTTCCTTTGACAGGTTTTAATACATTTTCACAATCAATTTAATGGGTATACACAAGACAGCGAGTGAAAAGACATGAATATTTTATATACCTCTGTCGTTGATTTCGTTGCAATATCACCTTAAATTGAATCCATTTTGTATCTAACAGCGTCGAGGGAGAGCTACCCCATATTGACGGCACTTAAAGATAATGTTTGTACGTATACTGTATTGGTATACCATGACAAAGCAATGCGAATTGAATATCTGCTCTTTCAGTATGTACAGTATCAAACATCGATTATTCATGTGAAGTATGACATTCAACTGATATATTGAATTACGCCTAACTTATGAAACATACATTCGCATTTATATCATGTTATTCCATAAATGTTGTTAAACTTGAACACTGTATGCTAGCTGTAATAACGAGAATTTAAACAGCATTCGAGGCAATGAAATGATGAAATGAGGCATCCGAAATGTCAAACACAACCTACGTTATACAGTTTTGTGTTAAAATGTGATGTAATCTCTTACACCCAAAAACTATTCGTGGTAATGAGAGTATAACATTTGAAAACAAGTCATGTTGACAAGGTTGTTTCACATAGAAACTATTCGTGGTAATGAGAGCATTATACATGGAAACAAGTCATGTTGACAAGGTTGTTTCACACAGAAACTATTCGTGGTAATGATAACATTATACATGGAAAAAAGTCATGTTGACAAGATTGTTTTACACAGAAACTATTCGTGGTAATGAGAGCATTATACATGGACACAAGTCATGTTGGCAAGGTTGTTACACATTGAAACTATTCGTGGTAATGAGAGCATTATACATGGAAACAAGTCATGTTGGCAAGATTGTTTCACACAGAAACTATTCGTGGTAATGAGAGCATTATACACGGAAACAAGTCATATTGACAAGGTTGTTTAACATTGAAACTATTCGTGTTAGTGAGAGTACTATCCATGGAAACAAGTCATGTTGACAAGGTTGTTTCAATTAGGAACTATTCGTGGTGATGCGAGTATTTAATATTCAAATCATGCTGAGTTTTCATGCTGAGTTTTCATGCTGAGTTTTTTCCTTGAAGCTAAATGTTAGTAAGACCTCGTAGATTAACCTATTTGAACGTGAATTGTATAGAAATAGTATTAGCAACACCTCATTGATTTGTATGGGAATTGAGCCATTGTTCCTGTACTAGCTGTTCAATGTAACAGATAACACGACCGGATAGCATTGTGTGTATACAGGATGGGACGGTATGAATCATAGCGAGGATATTGAATGGGTTGTAGTATAATGTCAGTATCTGTGTGTGTGTGTGTGTGTCGGTGTGTGACAAAACTATCAAATCTCTGATGAAGTCTGATTCTCTCCCTGCCAACAAATCTTTACGAGTCTGCCCATGGCATTGGGAGCATTACTGATTCTCTGAGGCAAGTAAACGTCATGAATGTCTCCATGACATTTTGTGGACATCACTAAAGTGTGGCGTTAGAGAAGCGGTACGTGACGTGAATTTAGATGCCGGATACTGTTTTGTATGTTTGTATTGAAAAATTAATGTGCATACTGATCCCTTTGTGTAACCTTCATTGTATAATAAAGTGGACATTCACTTTTGAAAAATTTAACTAAGACATATCATTCCTTCATATACTTTTAAAACATCATGAAAATTCTGTTCATGACATAATTTCGTGGGGTTAAAACTGTTTATAAAACATCTTAATCATTACAGAAAATGTGCCTATTTAAAATACATACGGATATATACAACTTACTGTGATAAGCAACCTTTTCTTTACCTAAAGATTCACACATTATGAAATAGAAACGTCTTTTACCATTAGCTATCTCTAAATCGTTGATCATGCTTAATTATGCAATTGAAGTATACACGATATTGAAAGGCGTATTATTTCTCATATTGATAAGTATAAATCGAAATCAGTAAAGATGTATTAATTCCTTGATCATCATAATAAAAACAGGAGGAACCCCTAACACAAACTATAATGTCTATGGTAGATTTGAAATAAGCCTAAACATGTCTATCCAATCCGAATAATGATATGAAATTACCAATCATGAAAATGAGTTTTTCGATGTAGTGTAATATGTAAGGTGGCATAAATTCTTAAAATCAAGAATGCTAGACATGATATCTACCGTTATATCACTTTTCTACTTTAGAATATATAGGATATTGAGTTCTAATAGGGCGTATAGCTTGTTTTTCATAACTCCTACCGCTTGAAGTTGTTTTATAAACAGGCCAACATTTCTCTTATCATAATGACCAATTAACTACGACATCGCTTTAAATCAGCACATCAATGGGATACCAACATTGAAGCGTTATTTATACCAACTGTTGCTAGGGCTTTCAAGCGTGCTGTACACGGAATTAACTAACCGTAATCCTAATAGATCAATCTCAAGGGTAGTCGGATAATCTCAAAAGAATTATTCTTGAAGGGAAATGTCTTTCATTTAAAAGTGGTCAACATTTAACATTTCATTTAAGCTGTTTTGTGTATTTTACTAAAATTTCAATTGCTTGCCACTCTTTCATATCTTATTCCGTCATTATCTTCGATGTTTTTTATTTTCATAATTATTTCAAGGTTAACTTTATGTGTTTTACTGAAGAATCTACGCTTATGGAATATAGCAGCAATCATCATGACAGGATTTTGAGGTACAAAACTTGTTAAAACCTAACAGTAATTTATTTCAGTTGTTTTGTAACCGGATGTTATAAAAAGCGTTTAACCAGTTAATTGACAGGATCATTGAGTATAATGTTATGCCTATTCCAATTCGAAATTATATCTTCGAGGTAAATTGAGCCACAAAATCCAGCGAGTGTCTGAATCGCTTACGACAATCCCAGAATCCTGGCAAACGGAGCATCGGCTAAACGATTGAATTGGTTGAAGAGGCAAAGTAAACAGATCGAGAAGAGGATCGCAAATAGAGTTAACGAGTGAGCCAGTAATGTTTGCCGACAGGGCCACTTCAGACGCTGGCTCCTCGACTAAACGCTTTGCCATTTCTTGTTTACTCTCAGTAACCATGGACCATGAAGGTCATTATCTGGCACGGCAACCACTTTTTCTTCTTCAACTTCCCCAACAGGCAGCGATGATCGCTTAGCACTTCTTTCAAGCAGTTTTGAAAAACGTTTATAGTGTCCAGTTGTTTTATTTATTAACATTTGAATCTTGCAACAATTAATTTGAAAGTGTTTTCCTTATAAGGTCCTATCTATTGCGTGGTTCTCGAGCAGATTGGTTTGGTTTGGTTTAGTATTGTTTAACTTCCTATCAACCACTATGGTCATTTAAGGACGGCCTTCCCTGTGTCCAAGGTGCATGCGTGCAGAACAGCACATCTTTTAGATAAGATTTGGGGGAAAAAATCAAAAGTAAAAAAAGGTATAATAATAATCGTATACAATTCCTGTAGATTGATGCATTATTTAAATGATATTTACAATATGTAAGAGACATGTCAGCATTTTTCATTCCCACACATTGGGAATTATATATCAGAGCAACATAGAGGACGTTTAGGACGTTTATAGTTAATAGCCACGGCATTCTGTTGGTAATACTATGATGTTATGACATTTAACAGATTCGCTGCTGTTAGCATCAGTTCACAAATATATACCCAGATAATATAAACAGATCAAGTTTTAAAAAGCTAAGTCATCTTACCGATGAAAATATATTTATACACTGTAGTTAATATATTTCCAAAATTGCAAACACTAAAGGATTGAATTTACTCTTTAAGTCAAGTAACAAAAAATACATTTTTTGACAGATTTAGAAAAGAAGCAAATAAAAGAAATCAGTTACAAAGCGTTAATTTGTGAAGGACTTGAGTAACTGAGACGATATGTTTTGTTTTTATATTAATAATTCGTGAAAGGAAAACAGATTTTTAATTTTTGATATCTTGAGAATTGAAATTTTAAAAAATATGTTAGATTGTGAACTCTATTTTTAGGACTGTGCTAAAGAAAGCGATTCAGGGTTGTTTTAAACGATATCCCTCTCAGAAAAAATGGGTTAGATTGTGTGCTGAGGAAAGTGATATGTGTTACAGGGTATTGTGCTTCATATGTGATGTTGTGTTTGTCATCGAAAAGAATTATCCGATTAAACCATTGGTTAGGGACGTGGTTCGCATAATTATATTCGAGGTAAGGGGGTGGGGTGGTTCTCGTTATCATTCCTGAAGCAAGGGCGTAAGTTTCTCGTTATCTTATCTAAGGCAAGGAAAGATAAGGAAATGTAGGGTAAGGTAAGGTAAGGAAAGGTAAAGTAATGTAGGGTAAGGTAAGGTAAGGTAAGGTAAGGTAATGTAAGGTAAGGTAAGGTAAGGTAAGGTAAGGTAAGGTAAGGTAAGTAGGGTAAGGTAATGTAAGGTAAGAAAAGGTAAGGTAAGGTAAGGTAAGTAAGGTAAGGTAAGGTAAGGTAAGGTAAGGTAAGGTAAGGTAAGGTAAAGTAGAGTAGGGTAAGAAAAGGTAAGGTAAAGTAGAGAAGGGTAAGAAAAGGTAAGGTAAAGTAGAGTAGGGTAAGAAAAGGTAAGGTAAGGTAAAATAGGGTAAGGTAAGAAAAGATCAAGTAAAATAGGGTAAGGTAAGGTAAAGTAAAGTAGGGTAAGTTAGTAAGAAAGGGTAGGGTAAAGTAGGGTAAGGTAAGGTAATGTAAAGTAGGGTAAGTTAGTAAGAAAGGGTAAGGTAAAGTAGGGTAAGGTAAGAAAAGGTAAGGTAGGGTTAGGTTAGTTATGGTAAGGTAGAGTAAGGTAAGTTAGGGTAAGGGAAGAAGAGATCTTTTCTCATTTTATCCGATAAAATGTAAAAAATACATTGTAACGTCATCAGTATGTGTTTCTCAAGCGTGCAACATATCAAACAAGTATAAAGTTATAAGCATCTTCGTAACTAAGAAGTGACATTTTGTAACATGCAATACTTTCCCAAAAGGTGAGGTGTGACATTTTCGTCAGGTGACTCATTTTCGTTATATGTGACATTTCGGTGAGGTGTGATATTTCAGCATTATTTTTATCATGAAGATGACATTTTGTAAACAAATTAATGTGTGTAGATGCCACTTATCAACAAAGGTCATGCGCATCTATATTGTATCTTTCAGTATTTGAAATACAAACATCAAGTGAAGCATACCTGTTAAAAATTCCATGAGGCTTTGTTTATAGTATTCGTGTATAGAAATGAAATGCAATGTTGTATATTAAAGCGATTTTAAAATTACTATGTAAAAGTGTTTTTTTCAATAGTGTGACTAAACGCTGGAAACAATATGTTTCGTGTAAAGAATTTTAAGTGTGAACGGTAAAAACCACACAATCTCTGATGTCATTAATTTCTAAAAATAGACCAATTACCTCCCACATCTTTAGGGTCTATTACGTACTTATAATGTACATATGGTCCTAGTTGGTCTTGATTGTAATGGGGGTGGGGAGTTTAGAGTGCACTTACATATGGTTTGTGTTCTGGAGAGGGGCGCCTGTTCTCTTCCTTGGAAAAGTACTCAGTTTATAGTCGATTATATCTCCCTTGATGCGACTACAAACGAGATAGATTCACTGTTAGTATTCGATTGTGGTAATAAAAGTTCAATTTTCGTTTTTCTACACTGCCATAAACACTTATACCGTGTTATACGTTGTATCGTTGAGTTACTGGGTATTTGCTGCGGTACAGGTGTCTTAAACAGTGTACCTTTGATTTGTGTTGAGTTAAGACTATATGCTACATTAAGGTTTAAAAAAATATGCTACCTTACACAATTATGTATGTGTTAAACCTTGCTGTTCTTTAATCGGAACTGTCTAATTGTTCAGATAAATCTAACAATTGATAAAGGGACTGCAGTTATTGTTGGGTATAGGTGTATGTAGATAAGGTAGTCATTTGGATGGTGATTCTGTAACGTGTCCACTAGTGCATTTTGACGCACTACAACAAACTATAGATAGCTAGCGCGAGGATATCCACATGAAAACTTTGATAGTTGAAAATATTAAAGGTTCAAATGCATATACTTTTGCAGTATAGATAAACGGCATGTTGCAGGTTTTAATGATGACATAATTGACAGTAGGGTTTTATTAGTTATGAAATCAAGTAGTAAAACATCCCTTTAAATATTATAACGATGCGGAATATTCATGAAACCAATTGCACAATTGAAAGCAACGCTTAAGACTTTATCATTGACTCTGCTTGACCTTTTACAAATGCAATAAAATTATGTTTATTTTTTATCCCCCGCACATAATGTCTACCTGTCCTGACACATTGTATTGCTGCAAATTGTAATTACAATGTAAAGAGGGTGTTTGTGTGTGGATGAGTAATGCAATAGTTAAGGTCATACAGCAGCGGTGTCCATAGATGACTAGACCACCCAGTGGTTAAATGGTGCCGCCATTCTGAAATGTCTTACATTGTGGCATCCACTCGGGCACATTAGTCTAACAACTAGTTATAACTGCATATGTTATCAGAAAAAGTAGATCGGAACTCCTGTTATGGGGGAAATAAATGCATGTCAAGGATGTCCCTGGTAGAGAGATAAACCGTCAATTCCTCAGGGGTCTTATATTAATCGCCTTTTGCAATTATGCAACAAAGGTTCCTTTCTGATTCTCGAAAACCTGCAGGGGTGTTACGGCACGATTTCTCACCCCGACACGATCTCTCATTCGGTTGAGAGATCGTGCTGGGGTGAGAAATCGTGTTTCGAACGTAACAGTTTTAGAACGATTTCTCTCCGGATGAGAAATCGTGTCGCGGTGAGAAATCGAGTGGTAACAAGGGGCATTACACGAGAAGGACACGCCATGCAACAGTTCTTATAGGTTATGAAGTGAGTGTGTATTTCATTTTAAACTAACTGGTTTTGTCCATGGTCTTGGCATAAATCAAAACCAACCACCCAACAAGATCAAATAAATCGCTATTCTTTTTTTTAAATTGATGAATCTTTATGTTGAAGGATAATTGAGAATGCATACGTTTTAGTATATACAATCTGTTTTCAATAGAATTCACAAAAATGACAGACAAAATGTAGACTTTTTAAAGAGCAAAAGGATATCGTAATGTCACTTCTTATCACTGAATGTAATTAATTTATCTGCAGTTGTAAGTACGAAAGAGTGGGGATTCGAGAAAAACGAGGTCACAGCGTGCAAATACCTGGTTTAGCCCTAGAGAGAACCAGGAAAACTAAGTACATGAAAAAGTGCATCTTTCTTTAGATAAGCAATGAGAGTATTAACAAGCCTTGTCAAAGGTTACAAGTTCGTGTTTCAGCGCACGAATTGCCCCTCGTAAACAACATCAAAAAGGCTAATTAGTAAACACATAAATCGATGACGTAGTTAATGAATAATAGAAAAAAACTTCACTTTTCCTATTTATATCTTTGATCACCTCACGGCGAAATTACCATCTGTGTGATTATACGAAATTGATCCGATATTGGAATCAACAATTGACGATATAATTGATTCAGACATTATCTTGTCTTTTAGACCCTGGTTAGGTTGTCGGATATTTAACATTGCCATTTCATGAATGGTATTCACATAGATCTCAACAAATGTGACAAACGCGTCGATTGTATTGGTATTCAAACTCGTATCTAACAAATTAACAGGGTGGTGATATTCGTATATTTATAGACTGATTTAGCTAAATTCCGTTCATCTATCGTTAAGCTTTCAACTCTTAATTCAAACAGCATATGATAAACAGTGCTCAAAGCCTTGATGTCTTAATGAAAATATTTTATTTTCATTTTCAAAGCATGGGAAACTTGAATCTCAAAAATGTTTAAATCTTCTATTCTTGAAAGCATCACGTTGGATCCCATATACAGTTTGATTTATATTTTTTATAGAATTATTCCAGATTGACACAATAGTTGTTTTTAATCAGGTGACGTTAAGCTTCCCATGCTTTGAAGAATGAAGACTTGGTAGTTTCATGAACATTACCAATGAATTAGTATCAGTGCCAGGAATGTGTCGCTCTCGTCATACGTAACACATACCCAGAGCTCCTCATTTAGGCCAATCAATATCAGGCGTGCAGAGGTCAAAGGTCAATTAAGCGAATGGCAAACAGATACAATCAAAACATTGCCGTTATTTCCAAACGATAATAGGAAAATCTGACGTATTTAAAAGATGTCGTTAAAATGTCGTCGAACTGAATGAAAGGAATTGATTTTGTTGGATGGCAGATAATTGTAGAAAATCGTAGTAAATACATCTAAGCCGTAAATAAGCCGGAAATACCACCTCTCTGAAAGCGTTAAGTTCATTTGGATGATGATTATCAAATATTAAAAGATTCCTTTCCGGTATCATAGAACATTTCCATCTGACAACAATATATAACACACTACTTACCCAACTCTACTGTGACTATCTTCATGTAATAGGTCAAGGTTAATCAATTGTAGTCATGATGGTTACGTGGAGTAATTTATTGAGTTTTCAGGATGATTTCACAATTCTAACCAAAATGCTAACTTTGTCGTGTTAGTTTTTTCTACAAATATTATAAAGTATAACATGAAAAAGTGTAACATTGGGCAATTAACACACGTTTCGTCAGATACAGATACAAAAGAGGCTGAGATCATTTGATTACAGGTAACTAGGGAGACACCGCCAGAGTGAGGAAATGAGAAAAGAGAGGAGATATATCCTAAATAGGAAGCTAAGTTCAAATTTGGTCTTTTTTCAATGACCCCTCCCTTTTAGTATACAACATAGAAAAAATGCCGATTATGCAGCCCCCCCCCCCCCCCCCCCCCCCCCCACACACACACATCACCACAAACACACACACATACATTAATCGCATTTTAATTTAGCAATACCGCAAGCCTATGTTTCACCGAACTGTTTCAACGAAGTGGCAGATGAAGAGTATATGTTACACAGAATGACAACAAAAAGGCCGAGGTGCTACGAATGTGATACTAAAATGTTCCAAGCATCATTGTGCACGTGAACGCGAGATCACAGTAGATAAAACAATGGCGTTGACTGTGAACCTTTCGCCACGCAGGGGAGATATCGAAGCGCTTATAACTGCCGCAAAGACGTTTGGGTAATTAGTGCTCTATTGATTTCTGTTTTCGTACATTCGACCCCATCGTAATAGCGGGTTAGCTATGCATTCCAGTGCGCAGACGTCGTTCTAAATGTAACACTGTGGCCCTAAAACTGGTAAAGCATTACAAGCTTAACCAATAAAAAGGATATAATTTAACCGTTGATATATGAGGTTATACAATAAAATAAAGTTGTTATTTTTCTACTGTGACAAATAAAACTTTTGATATATTTGTACTTAACCGGACAATCGGCGGAACGCAAGGTTTAGAGTAAAAAATAACAAATATTGGGCATTATTGATTATGACGTCACAAACGCTCTGACGTATGTACACAAATCTCCTAGCAATTAGCCTGTAACTCATATAGGTGTGAGCGATTGACCACGACAAACCAATATATAAACAGTATAACATATGGACACATGTTAATGGTATTATTACATGTACAAAATAGAAAATGTGTTACTGTAGCGTCATAGGTGCTTAGAAAATAAAGTTTCAAGAATTGTGCATGCATTCGTCAAGGGGTTCAATTAGTACCGTTACTTTATTTTTTATTTATTTTTGTGTGTGTAAAAGAGAACACATATATAAACAAATATATATATATTATAAAAGCTAAAATTATACATTTAATGTATATACGGCATGCTTGATGGTTTCCATGAAATCGTTAAGTCGCTTTAAATACTCAGTGAGAGACTGCCTTACCCAGCGGGACTAGTTAGGGTCGATACTATATTTCTACCTGTCGTTTCGACCTCCCATTATACATGTAGAATGGTTAAGTATGGTGAATCTGCCGTACAGAATGGATCACTAAGATCTGCATTAGTCATCGTTAACAAACAGCACTGGTTTTGTTTCCCTTACCGATCTATAAACCGTATCGGATTTCTCAGCATATCACTGAAATCAATATCCGAGTCTTATAAAACACCTGGGACCACTTTTTCTTAGCTTTGTCAACTTTAACTGTCATGAAATGGTGATATTAAGTTAAAAGCTATCGTTTAAAGTCTTAAACATTCACACATTTCATAGATATTTCTTGTATAAATATGATATCAGCGCTTGCCTACTCATTACATGAATTATGTATCTTTTAACCTCCTAGAGAATAGAAGGGACGTATTTATAACCTCAAACAGAAAATTTAAGACATATTTATAACGCCACATGGGAAATTTAAGACATTTTACGATTTAACGGAGACACAAAAAAAAAAATCAAAATAGCGCTCGTATCATTTATGTTGCTAGGGCACTTAATCAATTTCACGGTAAAAAAAGGAGCAAGGTACCAATAAAGCCCCTTAACGTAGGCAGTTGTTTTCTGTAAACAAAGGGAGATAACATCCCGGTTCCTATAATTAAGAGTATGTCCCCTTCATATCAGTTCTAAATGAAAACTTAAACATTTAGTCATGATATCAAGTGTTCATTATGCTTACCAGACTAAAACCAATGTATCAAAAGTTCAATAATTTTTCAATGCTTCTTCCTGGTTTTTACTCTAGGTAGATATTGACAGGTTTGTTTCCGGCCAAAAGCACTCTAACATAAATTTTAAAAATACACAAACTTTACACTTTACTGAAATGAAATGTGGAATCGAAGTTGTTTTCATTAACTTTGTTATTATTGTTCTTTGTTTAGTGTTTCTGTGTAATTTCCTCATGTTTGCGTCTTGACAAAGGAGCAGACTGCCATGAAAATTTACCAAATTACAAAGAAATGCATATTGTTTGTACTGCCCCAATAACTTGTCTGTGATCTGTCCTACATGTGATATGTCATGCATGTCAGTTCTACTATTGTAATTAAAGTCATCTCGAATCAAAAGTTTTAAATATAACCATCAAAACAAATTCTTGCAAAAATATGAAATTATCTTTAGAAAGAGAAATGTCGGGGGTTTTGAAAATGCAGTCTAATTCAGATACGATTTCAGTGCGCTGAGGAAACAATTTCCGGAATCAATAGTAATATATATAGGACCACGTATGTCGACTGTCAGACGAGGCTGTTATTGTAGCAAAGTACGTTCGATACTTGTAACAAATATGTCATTAGTCCATTGTAGCTCGCGCAATAACCGGATATTGTTCATAACGATGTCGATTACATAATATCCATTAGACAAAGAGAACTGAGTCCCGTACAATGTAACGATGAAACTAATGTTGGTCCATGGTCAAACAACGGTAGTCAAAATAGACGTTCTATAGATAAAGATGATGTTATTGTTGTTCCGTTTATGTTCAATGACAATATAAGTATCATTATGAAAATCAGTGTATATTGATGAAATATAGCAAGTATTATTGATACAATAGATTAGTCGATAACGGTGAACTAAATAAGTCGTGACAGGTGAACTAGTGAAGTTTAAAGGATGCTGGATCAGTTGTTACGGGGGAACTAGATTAATAGAATCGTTCACCCCCTTGGGGGTGAGATAGGAGATTCATTTACCATGGACAGGTGTATCCGCACTTTTACCGGTATGAGATTTCCTTGTCTCAACCTAGGGTTGAGACGGGGGGATTCCCCTATTCATAACAATGGTATGACGTCACTTCAACAATACAATGACGTCACGTCAACAATCCATCAACGTCACGTCAACCCTGAATTTAGCATGTAACGTTATCATTACATTGTATGATACACATTGGGAGAACAAGGTAAGAGAAAAAGAATCATTCACCTCCTTGTGGGTGAGATAGGGGAATCTCAACCCTCGAGGAAAGATTCTTAAGTTGCCAAACACTCGGCACAGCCTCGTGTTTGGCAACTTAAGAATCTCCCCCCCCCCCCCCCCCCCCCCCCTCGGGTTGAGATTTTCCTAACTCACCCCCAAGGGGGTGAAAGATTCTATTAATTCAAACCAAAGGGCCAAATATTCATCAGGAGACCCGAGGCTTTGCCAAGGGTCTTTTGCTCAATATTTTATCCCGAGGGTTTGAATAACCTTAACCATACCTTATATCAGGGATGGATTCTATTTACTGCTTATTACCTAAAACCCGTAAAAACAGCTGCTCTTCTAGTTAAGTTGTAAACTGTCCGCACATTTCTCATTTGCATATGAAGCCCGGATGGCGAGGATGGCAATTGTTAGTGACGTCAATGACCCTGACTGACCCAAAAACGTCATAAAATGACGTCACGAACAATAGCATGACCCCGAAAGGTCACTATAACGCCTCCGCAAGTCTGCGTGTGTAAGCGATCTAGACCCGTAGGTCGGATAGAATTTTCCTTCACCACCGGAAATGCCGATATATCGGTCTAGTATGCAAGAATAGTTGTTATGGGGGAACTAGATTAGTATGCGAGTCAGACCGCGTAAGAATTACTCAGTTCTCAACTTCGGACTCGCATATACAATATAAATATAGATACCGCACCCCTCCCTGTAGAAATCGCGGAAAGAATAGGCCTGATATAGTACACAGGGACCCGATAATTCTTTACAGTTATGTTTGGACCTAAACTAAGGTGTTCAGAGTAATGTAACATGTTTTAGGGGTTTAGATCGACGTTCGGTAGAAATGACACCCCCCAATGATCATATATACAAGAAGGGCGGAAAGCTCTCTATGTCGAAAAATGCTAAATGCCGTTGGAATGATGGATAATCCTTAATTTTTAAAACATCCTACTCCGTATATGCTATCCTATCCCATTCTTTTTCCTTTTCTGTCTTCCCTATTTTTTTCTCTTTACTTTCTTTCCTATTTTTTCTCCTTTTCTCTCTTTCCTATTCTTTCTCTTTTTCTCTCTTTCCTGTTCTTTCTCCTTTTCTCTCTTTCCTTTTATTTGTCCTTTTTCTCTCTGTCCTATTCTTTGTCCTTTTTTCTCTTTTTCCTATTCTTTCTTTCGACGATGTCTCCCTAGACACGCATCTTTATATGACGTTAGCTGTTACGAGGAGATCGAAATTACAAACAAAGCGTCGTAGACGAATGTCGTACTGGAATAACACGATGTCTAAGCAAACCGCAGCACATTATTTTTACAATACTTAAGGTTAATCAACACTAACGTTTAATCGACATCTCCGTGGTTTTATCGATAGCCTGGGAGGGGATAAAGAGGGGAAATTGTGGTAGAAAAGTGGTTTGGATTTTACAGGGTTCAGTTACAGCTACTTCATTAAAAGAAGCAATATGACAACAGCTTGTCGTTCTATCGTAAGATGACGTCATCTGTGTTAAAAATGTAATCCCCCTTCAAAACAATGAAATCAACATACCCTTAGCCTGGCCACTGAAGCATTGCAATACTCCGTCGAAACACGTCCTCCCTTGACAAAACATAACAGCCGAAACTACGTTTGAAATCATTAATTTTTATAGCGGTATGAAAAGATGAACACTCATATATTTAGACTTACCGTGAATCACTCGGTCTTATTACTTGTTTCAACATTAAACACATATTATTTTTTTAACATATTTCGTATTCAATTAATTCTTAAGCCATCGGATTGATGAACGAAATGTAATTATGTAAACACAGCTTAAATAACCACATTGTTTTAACTTGACGTTGGTTTTTTTTATCCCACGCGCATGCACGTGCGAGACAGCAATTGCATCAAAGGTGTCAATATATCATGCAGCACATGCCTCATCTCATTAAATTTTGAAATGATACGGCTTGAATTCTGTTTGTGCAAGGGGATTTTCTGACACACGCCATATGGACACTTTAAATAAATTAAATATGCATATGGTAGTCGGAAATGTTGCTGTTTTTTTGGGCTGCTGCTGTGCTTTGGAAACAATAAATATTGTTCGATGTAATTTTAAGTTTCTTTTAAGCAAATGGAGTCATTTTGTATTCTCTTTAAAAAAAAAAATCAATTGTACATTTTGGTCAACTTTTGATGACTTTTACGTAAATGCCTCCTGTTGATATTTGCCTTTAAGCAATATTTCTCTGCACGTTTCATGAACGTGAGTAGGTTTAAATTTAGTTTTCTTATAGAAATTCATTATCCTGTATATAATTAAAAAAACTAATTAAAGAGAACCACGCCACATGCTTTCAACCTATATTTATCACACATGTGTACAACAAGTTATTTTAATCACACGCCCACATATAAATATTTCTTTTCTATATATTGTCTTTAAATCCTATTACGTGTCATTTCTTGACGTCAAGGATGATGCATGTAATTTCATTTCAATCAGTCGAACGAGTATGTGGTTGCAATGTATTTGCGGTCAGGTGTCACTTTCACAGACATGCGTGTACATTTCACTCTGTGGTTTAGTAAGTACATCTCACTGCTGGGCGTACAGACACTCATCTGTCAGGGACCGCGGTCAGGAGTTCGACAGACAGAAATGACAAGAATCTGTGTTTTTTGGTAAAATTAGCACTTTACAGATCGCCAACAGTCTTGCCTCATTTCAACGCAATGTAAAACTAGACACACACATCTACATGTTCCTCGTCCAGAGTACCCGTGACCTTGTAGATCGTACACTGACGCTTTTGACCTTGGGATCGATACATTTCTCATTACAGTAAATATGTGGTCAAATTTCTTTCAGTAAAAGTAATTAGGAAATGCGATGAAAATACCTTAGCTCAGTCACATTGGTTTCTGAAAACAACGAGAGACTTAGATGTCTTAAATTGTAAATGAAGAAATGCCAAGCAAAAGTGCGTTGGTGTTCGTGGTCCAAATCTTGGCCGTAATCAATCATAATTGTGTTTCATTGCACGAGTGTTTATTTAATTTTCAAATATATAATGTTCGTGTTATTTTGTCGTTAGGAACAATATCACACATGCATTTGCAATTGCTACATGCTATTCTAAGCGCCCCTTTCCCAATCTCATCCCCTCCCTAACCAGGTTAGTCACGGAGCATGCGCACGCGATGACACCATGCATAAGGTCAACACATGTAACGTCATTTGTAAATGCGAGATAATATAATGAAATTTAGAGTGAGACAGTAAATTAGTTTTTGGCAGTAGTTAAGATGATTATGATTCCATGTGGTATATTTTGGAAATGGAGCGCAGGGCATTGTGTTTGGAGGAGTTAACTTAATTTGCTATCAAATTCATATCGTATTTCCCGTTTTAAACAAAGCATAGTTATTACAATTCTTAATAAATATTTCATCTACTGCTTGAAAATATTTTATATTGTAATAGAACAGCACAATATAATGATTTACGATAAAGTTAGAAGTTGAAAGCATCAGAGGGTATAAATAATTACGGAGGCACGGAAGTCCAGTGGTATGACGTCGGGCTAGCTCATGACCGAAGGGTTGTGGGTTCACGGCACGGCAATGTGTTGTATCTTTGAGCAAGATACTTTACCCCGCTTGTTCCAGTCTACTCAGCTGTAAATGAGTACGTGGTTGGGCAGTGCTAGAATTGTTGAATGCTAGCTGTAAGCGCCGAAATGGCAGCTCCGGCTGTATGCTCCCCAGGGAGTTGAGAAAGGTATTGGCTGGTTGCAAAGGCCCTATAACCACGGATAATAATTTGTGAACCGCTTTGAGATGACCTACGAACTAGGTTGTGATAAAGCAGTATATAAGAACCTCCAATTATTATTTATTAGTATTATTACTTGCACTATTGACAAAACAGCGCGTCAGCACTCAAAATGATTTTAGATGAACTCTCCTCTCAGATTATCTATTTTGGTCGATAATGTTAGAAGTAAATAACTCTTTTCTGACGATATTGAAGAAAATAGCACATAAAAACTGGTTGATTGTCCAAAAATCGCTGTTGACAGTAACTAATGATGAAATTAATGTGAGCTGACTGAATTCGCAGGGAAAATAAAGTGATCAGCGTCACAACGACCTATGGTGTTGCGCGGTAATAGTGTGTATCTGTTTCTTGGCAGTGAAAACGTCTCTTACAATAACGTTTGTACGACGGAGAGATAAGAAGAGTTGGCAGGCCGATCTATTACGTTTATCTATAGCTGATACTTTCTGTTGATTTGTTTATTGAACACATCGCCAGGCAAAACTAGCTGACACGCGCCAATCGGTGTCATAAACCGGAAACGCGTGTATGTTTACAATGCGCTAACAATCACTACCATGCAATTACGAATCCGCCAAAGAAAACAGTCCCTTCTCTCCTGAAGTGTTAGCCGCCTATAGCAGTCTGCATCTGAGGGGAAAGAGCTACGCATGTGTACACATTGCTGTTCGGAAGGTATACAGAAAGGAGTTTAGGACAATTAAGAAGGAGAAATTTGGTTATAGAATGTAGTTGGGGTATGATGTTTAAAGGAAAGCAAAAGAGCGAAACAGAGGATGAGAGAGAAATGCTGATAAATTTCATGGATTTGTTTATCCGATTTTAAGGAGAGATTGGTAGAGAATTGTCTTGATGAAGTTTTGGATATAAAGATTTTGAATGGGAGAAGCCAAAGGAAAGGTACAAGAAAAAGGAATGGAAATAAGGGATTATGGACATGTGGTACATGTATGTGTAATAATGTCGGAGTGTAAGAAAGGGAAAAAGAGTGAGCGAATGTGAAGAGGAGTGATATGCTAATTTAGTCTAATATGTATAATAGGTGTGGGTGGAAAGTGATATAAGGGGGAGGGATTAGAAGGAGTGAAGCCTTAATTAGATTTCCCTAATTCACTCGGAGGTATCGAAATGGTGCTGTGCGAGAAATATCCAGGAGTGGGTTACATTTTCGCTGGGAGAGGAGGTGGAAGGGGAGGGGGAGCGGAGGGGCGAGAGATGGGGCTATTATTGTGATACATATCTCTATGCATCTCCCCAATAAATTTTGATGAAGAGAAATGAGAAGCAGATGCGATTGTTTATCAAATTAGCGGCTAGCGCCGGGGTAGGTAAATGGAACATACCACCTGCCAGCATCGCCGGGGCATCTGTTATAGAGCTGTGTTAGCTTAATACGTGCACTGTCAAAATGGTATCGTCGGGCGCTCCTGTTGTAGTGTTAGCTTTACACGTGTACTTGTTAACATGGAATCGTCGGTCGGTCCTGTTATAGAATAGTGGTAGCTTTACACGTGCACTGTCAACATGGCATCGTCGGTCGGTCCTGTTATAAAGTAGTGCTACCATTACACGTGCACTGTTAACATGGCATCGTCGGTCGGTCCTGTTATAAAGTAGTGCTAGCATTACACGTGCACTGTCAACATGGCATCGTCGGTCGGTCCTGTTATAGAATAGTGCTAGCATTACACGTGCACTGTCAACATGGCATCGTCGGTCGGTCCTGTTATAAAGTAGTGCTACCATTACACGTGCACTGTTAACATGGCATCGTCGGTCGGTCCTGTTATAAAGTAGTGCTAGCATTACACGTGCACTGTCAACATGGCATCGTCGGTCGGTCCTGTTATAAAGTAGTGCTAGCATTACACGTGCACTGTCAACATGGCATCGTCGGTCGGTCCTGTTATAAAGTAGTGCTAGCATTACACGTGCACTGTCAACATGGCATCGTCGGTCGGTCCTGTTATAAAGTAGTGCTAGCATTACACGTGCACTGTCAACATGGCATCGTCGGTCGGTCCTGTTATAAAGTAGTGCTAGCATTACACGTGCACTGTCAACATGGCATCGTCGGTCGGTCCTGTTATAAAGTAGTGCTAGCATTACACGTGCACTGTCAACATGGCATCGTCGGTCGGTCCTGTTATAAAGTAGTGCTAGCATTACACGTGCACTGTCAACATGGCATCGTCGGTCGGTCCTGTTATAAAGTAGTGCTAGCATTACACGTGCACTGTCAACATGGCATCGTCGGTCGGTCCTGTTATAAAGTAGTGCTAGCATTACACGTGCACTGTCAACATGGCATCGTCGGTCGGTCCTGTTATAAAGTAGTGCTAGCATTACACGTGCACTGTCAACATGGCATCGTCGGTCGGTCCTGTTATAAAGTAGTGCTAGCATTACACGTGCACTGTCAACATGGCATCGTCGGTCGGTCCTGTTATAAAGTAGTGCTAGCATTACACGTGCACTGTCAACATGGCATCGTCGGTCGGTCCTGTTATAAAGTAGTGCTAGCATTACACGTGCACTGTCAACATGGCATCGTCGGTCGGTCCTGTTATAAAGTAGTGCTAGCATTACACGTGCACTGTCAACATGGCATCGTCGGTCGGTCCTGTTATAAAGTAGTGCTAGCATTACACGTGCACTGTCAACATGGCATCGTCGGTCGGTCCTGTTATAAAGTAGTGCTAGCATTACACGTGCACTGTCAACATGGCATCGTCGGTCGGTCCTGTTATAAAGTAGTGCTAGCATTACACGTGCACTGTCAACATGGCATCGTCGGTCGGTCCTGTTATAAAGTAGTGCTAGCATTACACGTGCACTGTCAACATGGCATCGTCGGTCGGTCCTGTTATAAAGTAGTGCTAGCATTACACGTGCACTGTCAACATGGCATCGTCGGTCGGTCCTGTTATAAAGTAGTGCTAGCATTACACGTGCACTGTCAACATGGCATCGTCGGTCGGTCCTGTTATAAAGTAGTGCTAGCATTACACGTGCACTGTCAACATGGCATCGTCGGTCGGTCCTGTTATAAAGTAGTGCTAGCATTACACGTGCACTGTCAACATGGCATCGTCGGTCGGTCCTGTTATAAAGTAGTGCTAGCATTACACGTGCACTGTCAACATGGTATCGTCGGGCGCTCCTGTTATAAAGCTGAGTTAGCTTTACACGTCGGGCGCTCCTATTATAGAATAGTGGTAGCTTTACACGTGCACTGTCAACATGGCATCGTCGGTCGGTCCTGTTATAAAGTAGTGCTAGCATTACACGTGCACTGTCAACATGGCATCGTCGGGCGGTCCTGTTATAGAATAGTGCTAGCATTACACGTGCTCTGTCAACATACAGTAGTATCGTCGGTTAACTTACACTGTGCTGTATTTTGGTTTTCTAAGAGTTAGAACTAGTGACGATGTTAGCTTTTGTTCTGTGTGATCCTATATACAGTTATATAGAACTGAGTTCCGTACAGGAAATGTAGCCTCGTGTACGGTAATGAGACAGCATGCGCTGTATTTTTCTCCCGAAACATTTTGAATTAAATCATTTAAACGAGATGACTTTTGACGCTGATGAAATACATTGCTTTGTGCGCCGCAGATTACGATCAGAAATATCAACCACTGTGTTTCGGGGATTCTATTAATGTTCACAACACGTTCTCAAGTTTAATGAAGATAATTCGTAAGCTAAAATAGGGCACTGTTTTTTTTAAACAAAGTCTATAAAAAACTGATGAATAATTTCATAGACTTTGAAGTATAGTGGGTTTTGTTTGTGTATTCGTAAAATTTAAACTTTGCATGCTTTCATATATTGTTTTGATATAATTTCTATGTAGTGCAATGTTCATAATACAGCTATTCATCAAACGGAAAAATACAATGTTATGTAAAGAACATACATGTATGAAAAGTACCCACAGATATGTCCTGTACAGGAAACTAGATTCTTAATAAAAAAAAAACCACACTCAAACTTGGGTTTGTGGGAGTCAATAAAAACGATACTCCAGCTGGGATCTATTCGTGTATGCGGAACAACCCGTAAGTTCGTTTTTAAATGTAACATTTTCGGGTATAAATCCTTGCGGACCTGTTAAACTTTATGTAGGCCTTGAAAGGCCTTGTCAATGCTCGCCTGAGAGCAGCACACCTTATTTCATAAATGAACAAATCTGGTCCAACCGGTTCAACTGTTTGGATCGCGATAAACGGAAAACTGCCATCTTTCCTGCAAAGGGAGGTTACTGTCTCCTTATCCGGCATATCGATTGTCTCCCTGTTAGATGTTTTCCTGCACACAAAACTAATTCTTATTAACGTAAAAGGGTGATTGACAATCACTTGTTCTGGTGTCGTAATGAGTATGAACTGCTGAAAGTTAACAGAACCTTAACACTGGAAACAGAAGAGAGCATCAGTCCAGACGAGTGTCGCTTCGACAAAGACTCACTATAAATGTCCCGTCGGCTAACGACCCGCTAATCTATAGCTAATTTAATTTAGCTACCCAAAGTTCTTGAGATAAACCTTTCCAAAGCGCGAATCAATTCCTGTTAGTTTAAACTAATAGTTTGAAATTTGTGTCCAATTCAAGTGCATCTTGTGTAATTCGAATATAGTTTACAACCTCCGAAATCGTCGCCTATAGCAACTCCAAATCACGTTCTCTACTTTTTTTTTTTTTTTTTTTTTTACAAATGTGCCGGTAATATAATTCTTTTCCCGCTTGACTCACTCGCTTAGCCGGCTAACGCCATTATGTACAGCTTATTTCGTTCCCCGATCTGTAATTGTTTCGTCCCGTTAAGATAGACTGCTCCGTTTGGGACGATTAACGATTGGTAATCCATTGATTACGCCTTTCCCCCCAGCAGTTCTCGTCGCTTTAATTCCGTTTTCCGATGACCCTTTCGGCTTTTTTCAACTCTCATTACGTATACCCATCTCTGCAGTCGATGCTACTTTACGTAGACATACTTAAGACCTTACTCGCAGTCACGGTAGTACATGGTTCTCAGTGAAATACCAAAGTTCATTTGTATAAGGTAAAGATACTTTAAGCCGCTGTAAAAATGCTAACCACCCCAAACTTTATCGTAAACACTGGCTATTTGCGAGGACAGAAATAACTTTTACCGTGTGATTTTGAACGCTTGCATAATATTAAACCGGAAATGAGTGTTTAGTTTTGCCTGTTTTTTGGGGGTTTATGCGAACGTAACATTACAAGAAAAATATAAAACCTGTTCTTTTAAAAACTATATAAAATGTCCTAAGTACACATTATCCCGTATAGAATTAAATAAGTAGACTTTTAAAGGCTGTCTGTTATAATTTTGTTTTGGATTGCTTTATATTTAATTTTATAGAAAGTTTCTTTGTCAATCAATTTAATTGCGTTTTATCCTTTGTTAAACTTAGGACGCATACGTTCGTGGACAGACAATTGGGCATTATGTATCAGGGTTACTCATAAAACGAATTTCAATAATTTAATCAATAAAATAAGTTAACTTTAGGCGTTCAATTAATTTGAAAATAAAAAATCAATTTTAATGAGCATACATTATGTTTTAAGAATATTCTCTGTTGGAAAAAAAGTGAAAAAAATAACAAGGACTTGTAATTTAAAGTGTATGCGTTCAATTAACAATTAAAGGTATGCCTACTGTAAGACAAATGTGTCCAAAGATAAAACAATAAATCGAGTGATCACTTTTAAAGTGCAATCTTACTGTAATGTTAGAATCTGGACACTGTAAAATCTCATCCGACTCGATCTGGTAACGAGTTAGGAGATTATTTGAATTTAGTTTCCTATAAAGAGTTCAGGTCGTTTAAGGACGACGTGGATCCATGCATGTTCTATGTCGGCCGGGGACAGAGGTTGTTTGTGTAGCTCCTTCTTGTGATAGCGCGAATCTGATGCCGACTTTATAGTGCTATCTCACTGAAATACCATTCCGAAGGTACCCAGCACAAATGTGACATCGATGAAAGGGAGAAAGTAAAAGCTAACGTTCAAACTATCGCGACAGGGACTGCAGATTAGTGTTAAATCCCGTCTAGTTCTACCACACTTCGTTAAATCTCGTCAAATTCTAATGAACGTCGCTTCATCCGCAAAATTCTGCCACACTTCGTTACACCCCTTTAAATTCCACTGAACGTAGCTACATCCGGATACATTTTTCTGTATGTCCCTACTTCCCGTCAAATTCTGCTGAATGTCGTTACATCGCCACGTCGGGCAGGTAACCTCATACCTTCCTGCATCCGATAGGGGAATCTTAATGCAGACATGAATGTAATCCCCGTCGCCTTGTTGAAAGACAATTGCACCATTCACTACGCTACCCGACCGTTCATGACATTCTGCTGTACTACGTAGCTACTTCCTGTGAAAAGAGACTCTTGTCCAGATCTTAGATATTCGTTTTAGCGTCATGTTTCGCTGAAAAGACATTAAGGTTCCACTATAAGCATTACCGGAAGGATTTGCGTTCATAAAGCTATGAACGCAATTTGATCAGCGTCATTTTGAATCTTCTCCTACCGTCTTGATTAAAATGAGACAACTATTAAAATCAAACATTTTGGTGACGTTAGGCTTTTCCAGTAATCTTGTTTGCGCTGACGACACAGACACTTTAATGGGAATACATGTATATGAAATACGTTTACCGTGTTTCGACATTGGCAAGATGCATGTTACATTTGTATATGTGGAAGGCGTCATTTTGTTTTGCCTAGTTAGATTTAAGTCGGTGTCGTGGCACGGCCCTTTACTGACCTCAATCACAACAGACACTATCCTCATAATAGAGCATCAAATTCTATAAGACATAAAAACCTTAAAAAACGATACATATTGGCTGAAATAATGCCGCCAACGCCAGCACAAAAGATCAAAGCTGCAAGTCCATCGATAAATCTCATGTTTATTAAGGTTGATAATTATATGGGCCGTAAGAAAGTAAAATGAGCGCGTAACCGGACATACCTTAAGGACTGGTCGATACGTTGCAACCGGACATATCTTAGGTCTGGTCGATACGATACGTCATCTACTGGCTTTAACTCTACTGGTAACGTAAATCTTAAGGGCAACTGCGATAATGTAAGATACACTGTCCGGTAATTACTACTATGAACGGTCTGACCGGAAGATGGAAGGCACTCAACCGTGATGCTAAATACTTCCATTACGGGCAGGGAAGTCTAATGTATACGTCGGGGAGATCTGAAGACGTGATCACGTCTCAAATTTGCCGGATTTGACATTTCAGGGAGTTAATAACGCCTACACATCCACCTAAGAGATTGATAATTGCTGTGAACTTTCTTGCAGAGAAGACAATTTAGCCCCAGAGGAGCTTACAACAGTGCTATGTCGTATTGTAGCATTACGGGTCAGATTGTAACATCGGAGACCAACATGAAACATCATCAGTTATATTGAAACATCAGACACCAACGTGAAACTGAAACATCGGATGCCAACGTGTTATATCACCGGTCATAATGAAACATCGGAGGCCAACATGAAACTGAAACATCGTAGGCCAACATGAAACATCATCAGTAATATTGAAACATCGGTGACCAACGTGAAACTGAAACATCGGCGGCCAGCATGAAACATCATCAGTAATATTGAAACATCGGTGACCAACGTGAAACTGAAACATCGGAGGCCAACATGAAACATCATCAGTAATATTGAAACATCGGAGACCAACGTGAAACTGAAACATCAGATGCCAACGTGGTATATCACCGGTCATAATGAAACATCGACGGCCTACATGAAACATCATCAGTAATATTGAAACATCGGTGACCAACGTGAAACTAAAACATCGGAGGCCAACATGAAACATCATCGGTCATATTGAAACATCGGAGGCCAACGTGAAACTGAAACATCGGATGCCAACGTGGTATATCACCGGTCATAATGAAACATCGGAGGCCAACATGAAACATCATCGGTCATATTGAAACATCGGAGACCAACGTGAAACTGAAACATCGGATGCCAACGTGTTACATCACCGGTCATAATGAAACATCGGAGGCCAACATGAAACACCATCGGTCATATCAAAACAACGGAAACCTACGTGAAACTAAAACATCGGATGCCAACGTGTAATATCATAGGTAACATTGAAACATCGAAGACCAACGTGAAACATCCTCGGTCATATTGAAACCTCGGAGACAAACGTGAACCTTCTCCGGCCTATTGAAACATCAGAGACCAACTTGAAACATCTCGGGCCATATTGAAATTTACGATTTCATACGTAACTTACAAAGATCAGCCAGGACATTTGTTTAAGTATTTTTGGTTTGGTTTATTCTTAACTTGAAATCAGGCGAACATGAACAGATCATTATCCAATCTCAGAGAATATGGACTTCCTGTCATTTCATAACTGTTATTGGTTCTAAGCATTTGACGTAGAACTTTACTGCACTATTTATGTAGCGACCGATAATATGCTTTATTTATTTTTCGACACCTAACTATGAATCCTCGACTGTCGGCTTTGTGTACCTGGTATCGCTACAAAATGCGTTATACACCTCGTTAGAGAGACGCATGCGCAGTGATGCGTGTAAATAACTGGATCCAGAATCGTGTATGACGTCACAACAACTTTGGAGCGAGATAACATAACAGCGCTATCTACCACATCTGTGCCTGTTTGTGAAGTTTTTTTCCCTCTCGATATTTTTTCTGTGTTCTTCAATCATGCTCGTTTGTGTGCTGGCTGTCGCACTTTGGCGATAAAACCGACGAACAGCTCTCAGATTGCTTTATTTTCGATACAAGATGGCTGCTCTCAGCATCAACAATGCTTGAACCACTGCACACAGATGGGGTCCGTTAAGGATACGTGGTACTTGTAAATTGTGATAGAGTAAATACAGGCCATATTTAACATTTTATCTTTATTTTACATTTGATAAAGCGTCTTCTCTAGCGGTTTATTTCAAATCTGAGTTGCATTGCAGCACAGGTATATATTGGTTAATAAGGCAACTCCGCATGTAGGGAGGGGCGTTAGAGATCCCTGGAACTAAGAATTCGTTATAGCTATATTTGGACCCAAACGTTACATGTTTTAGGGGTTTATGTCGATTTTCGGTAAAAATGACACCGCCGACGCTTATATATAAGTAATATTTAACCTTAGTTTAGGTCCAAATATAGCTGCACATTGTAACAAAATTTCCAGGTCCCTGTGTTGAAGATGTGGTTGTGTTCTGTTTTGCGCCAGGACAGTGCTTCCAGCGGTATCTTAAAGTGTCATCTCTCTTAAATATGCCATGCTACCGAAAGACTTCGTGGATTGAAGCCAGCGTAGAAGGTCTGTTGTAGTGTCATACACCCTTATCCATCGGGAATCGTCGGCACTTTCCGTAAAATATTTTCTCGTTTACGGAAAGTGCGACGGTTCCCGATTGACACCCTTTAACCAGTGGTGTTAGAGTTATCTACCTTAAACATTATACTGTTATTTGTGTACAGTTCATAACACAATCTACCTTTGATGTATATCTTACCTTCGTTAGTTAATTCTCAAATTTGAAAAATCTATCTTAACCACGTTTATTCTTAACATTTGAAAATTAACTAACCGGAGGTAGATAAATGATCAACAACGGCCTCCAATGGTTAGATTATCTCGAGTAACATACGTATTATATGTGTTATGATTTTTGTAGTAGAGCTTTGATTGAACTGTTATAAATTATCCCTCCCTGGATGGAGTCCCTACTACAACACTCACGGAACCCTCCTGATCAGTGACCCAATTCACCATATAACAGACTCATATTGAATTTATGATTATCATAAATGTAGCACCGTGGATTTTAAAAACAAGTTTCTACAATTGGACAAAAAAATATTGGTAAATAGCTCAATTTTTTCACGTTGGTATTACTGTACATCTCATTTGGCTTCGTTTCGCCCTATAACCACCCAGACTAATGTGTATCATGATTATTTTATCAGTTTTATGATCGAATGTAACATAAACGTTTTGAGTATACGTCAAAACTGAAATCTACACTAGGTGCAGTAAGTAATAAGGCAGCAGGCTCACTTAACAAAAATATCAAACTTCAGTCATATTAACCAAGTTTACAGTTACTTCTACACATAATAATGATAAAATGACGATAAGAGTTATTCTAAAAGCCGATTCTGCATGCTTATCGAAAGAAATATGACAAAAACTGAAAATGTATATGTCGTTTTTATAAACAAGAATGGTTAAACAAATTCCATTTTCGAAATTCGCGTTTAACTTGAGACAAGCATCGTTCCCTTTCAATTTACTCTGTTTGTCTGTATGAAAAGTAATGGGAACAGGGATAAGATCTCGTAAAAATCTTGTTGGAAAAGTAGACGAGAAGTACTTCAGTTTTAGACCAACACGCTATGCTAAATTAATGACATGATTTTAAGTCCTACGCGGTACAGATTTTACTGTGCAATAATTGAAGTATCGTGTCAAGTCACTAAAGCAGAAATAAAAACGTCCACCGTCGTAATGAGGGGACTTGTACGTCCCTTGTATCGTCGGAGAAGAGAAAAAGTTTAAAAATAAGAAATAAATATAAAAAAACACACTGTACATTTGAAACCCATCCTTGAAACTATTTAATCATCTCTACTTTTCTCCCTAATAATTGTGCGCCCTGTATACATAAGAAGTTTCAGTTAATATCAAATATTATAAATTAAATGATGACATTTTGTAAAACAAAGCTATATTTGTATGTTGTAGTATATACTCGGTTAAATTTATTGTGAAAATATCATAAAAATGTTATCAACGTTCATGCACTATTATTATGCTGCTCTTACTGACCCCAGGATATACGCATACGATTTTTGAGAGTTATATCCCTTAAGAATGTATATGCTTCCTTCAATATATTATACATTTGGTGGTCGGGTGGGGCAGTCCATAGTGCATCGCCTTTCACTAAGACAGCCGGGGTTCGAACGCCCGATGAAAAAGTACTAAGTGATCTTCCCGAGCACGTGGGTTTCCTCCGGGTACTCCGGTTTCCTCCCACACATACAACCTCATGTCCATTTCTATTCGTGCAAACAAGTGTATTGATTGCAATTGCTTGTTTCGTAAATTTATTCAATATAATTTCCCCTTGAATTCGCAAGGTAAGTTCGCAAATATCATTTTGCGTCAATACTTATTCATCTACAATCAAACTGACGATGCTTAATGCTTTAATTTATTTCTGGAATTTAAATTATCGTGATCTTTTTAACGTGTATTACTGTACTTTAAAAGGAATACAATATACTAGCAAGTTCAGTGGTCACAAATAAGTAAGTTACCGAAACAACTGCGTCCTGGATCTAGCAGTCAAAAGTCGTGTTATCTCAACCAGAAAGTAAACAATAATCTAATACACTTATATATTGTAATTATATTAAAACATGTAAGTAAATTTGTTAATAGAAGGATTCAGAATGATTTCTTAAAGACAAAAAGGCACCTTTATTCCATGATATTTTGAAAATAAATCCCATTTTGAAAATGTCCGTTTATTTACCAGGATTTAAATTGATTGGGCCGAGAACATTACAGTAACCATGTAAAGTCTGTATGTTCCCCGTGGGAACATATAAACTCAACACAGTAGCCATTACAACGTGTGACAGCATGACTAATTAAATGTCACTCCAATTCCATCGTAAATCTGTCAGTTCCAGAATACATCCAATTACGATTGGTCCATCGCCTGGGGTGACCCGTATGTAGGTTTACCATTCGAAATTGTCCCGCGTGTCCTAAAAGCCCGTATGTAAATGAAGTCTGTCCTCAGGTTGAAATTGGTTTACCGGTGATAATTAAGTCAGTAGGTACATCACAAAAATAGCCAGGAGACGTGGTGGAAAATTTTCCCTTTCAAAACGGATGAGCACAACTACTGATTCAACCACAAACCCTTATATCAGTAGTAAAATATATAACCAGATATAAAAACAAGAAACTTGAACATTTTCACAAAAGTTTTTCTATAAATTCGTATTTTGTAATACCGAGTTTATTTTCTACAATTTGACTAGAAACAGGTAACATGATGTATATTCTCAAGTGAAACAAATGAATAGCTCTCGAAGCCATGTAAACCATTTGCAAATACGTTGTCTAAAAGGTCTGTGCATGCGTAATCAACGTCTACGAAACAAAACGTGGAGGGTAAGATTCTGACATTATTGCAGTGAGCAAGTATTAGCGTCAGAGCACACATCTATCATATTCAATTGACAACATTACAACCATACAGACACAATTACATAATTATATGAACGAGGAAAACGTGGTTATCTAATTCTGGTAACGAAGATCGTCTAATTTATCTAATTCTGGTAACGAAGATCGTCTAATTTATCTAATTCTGCTAAGGGGGCACTCTAAGTCTTCTTACGAGTAAGTCTAATTCCAGAAAACGAGGAAAATAAGGTTTCTCTTATTCTGGTAACGAGGACATCCTCTATAATTATGAATACCTGGTTCAGGGGAGCGCGGCTCCCCCTCACTACCGACAGTATGCATGACACACGCCGATACCGTGCAAAGCAAATCGACATGGTGACACATGGCCTTCACGATATGATGCTGGCATGTTGTCCAGACCTCGGTGGTTTGGTCTGTTTTGTATTTAATATTGTTCCTATTAAAGAAACGGTTTGGCAATAATTACTAATGAGTTGATTAGGTTATGTGTTCTGCCTGTCAAAATTACGAGGCGAAACACGGCTCTATAACGAAGGGGCAAGGTCATTGTCACGCTTAAATATCGGTAGGGTGTTAGCGTCGGTGCCAAGCGTTCCTCCTTCTTACAGCGAATACACCTCACCGCCGCCACCAAAAACAATTATCTCCATTCTAGTCATGACTGCTTTCAAGTTAGAGTGAGTATGTGTAGTGAACGTGTTCGTTGCGTCTACGTCCGGTGTAATTAAAACGGTAAAGTATTGGTTGTACTGGTAAATGAATAAAATGCGGAACGGAGCACGGCATCACAAACGGTCAAACGGAACATCAAGCAGTATCTACCAATGCTTATCAAAATTATTTGAAAAATATGTTAACAAGGCAATGTAGAATGCGGTATCATATCAAATAACACATCAAACGGCATATCAAAATAATCATAGACTGTATAGACAGAAAGTTAGTCTATATCTTTAAAGCACACCGGGTAAAAAATCTTCCCCTTATCAATATAAAGCGACGACTCAACGGAAAAGCAAATATCAAAAGTCCATAATCAATATGAATACTTTTACAGTGAGTAATTACCCCTGTTATATGCCAAGGTAAAATCCTGGATCGTTATCTTCTGCATTTAGGTTACAACCTAATATCAAGCTTCTACATCGATCTCTTAAATTTTTATGCCTTTGTTTTATCTGTCGGCTCATATTTGAGAACAATATATGAAGTCTACATGTAAAATTTTAGTCCAGAAATCTGCAACGTAAATAGATTATTTGTCAGAAAGATTTTTTTTTTTACATGTTCACTATACTAGAGGGAAAGTATCCCGTTAATATCTTAAGGATGCCTTCGGCATGGCATTTCAGTGAATAGCACTATAAAGGCGGCATCAGATCCGCGCTATCACAAGGAGACAAATACACCTACATACCCTGTCTCCAGCACACATAAACACCTGCACGCTTAAACAACACACATGGAGGCACGTCCTTAAATGACCTCAGCTGTTGATAGGACGTTTAACAAAATAAAACCAATCTTAGGGATGTAGTGCTATTTGTTATTTAAACGGAAGTGGTCTTATTATGGCGGAATGGGTGTAGTGGCGACCAGAAAATGGGTTCGTGTTAGTGTAATCAGAGGCACTTTGGATTAGACTGACGACCACAATCTGTATAATAGTAAACACAATTCACACCCAACATCCCAGACAGCCGCAACCGCACGATTAAGGTACAATTTACATGAACGCTCATATACACGTGAGATACTCAATTCTCGACAGCTCATCCTCACAATCCCATGCATGCGCTCATTGCTCATATAACTGCCTACTATGAACGTGCATCGTGATTTACACGTGGGAAGTACTGTTACAACTATGTAGGTCAACGTACGCACGTGCATCATATCGTAGGTGTAGTAAATACACGTGATGAACAGGGCTTGTTGGCTATAGAACGTTAACGGTAAACAAAACCGGATCTCATTGATGATAAAGGAAGCCGTTCCGTGTGTTGAAATATCCAGCATGTTTAGCTCGTGACTTCAGTGTTCTGACAACGTAAACATGGACGTAAAACCTATAATTCTGGTCTTCGTAGCCGTTTTGTTCAGAGTGGGAGTATCTCAGAGACAAGCAAACGTAAACCCGTCATACAGCACCAGCATTTGTATCTAAAAGAAAGGAAATTCATGGAAACAAAAAGAACGTTAGAGTATTATAGATAATAAAATGAAGTCGGAAAGTATATCATTTGTAAAATGCACATGTTTTCAAAATATTATTTATGTTGTGATATGTTGTAGTTTATTGTGAAGCGTATGCGTTGAACAACAGATCTATGATCAGTGAAATGTTAAGGTTAGCTTCGCGAACGTTTTTAAGAAATATATGCAGGTTATACAAATGTTGTTATTTAGACATTATCAATAATGAATAATGAGCTAAACATTGTAGCTTGTCTATTAGGCCCTTGGTATAGACCACACTAACAGAGAATGTTACGTTCTAACCAGAAGTTACTTTAACAATAATAAATATAAAAATGAAACTTTTGTGCAAAGAAGTTTATGCTTTTCTTTGTCTCTTTTGGGTTCTTTCTGTTCTTTTGATTTTTCTGTCGTCTTTTCAAATATTGTCTTGTGAAACGTTTATTAACTTCTGAAAACATGAACGTTTTTGCTAATCGTCCTTGATACATACATTATGGTAGCACGCGTGCATTAATCTTGTCTGTGTATACATATTTTGATATTTTGATCTAAAGATCACTACTCGGTATCCATGTACAAGTATCTGAGGCCGTAACAACGACCGTTTACAAGCTCTTTGTTTGTAACGATATATATAATACATGCAAGACGATGAAAGATTTGTTGTAAAGCTCTTCTCATCAAAGACGGTACAGCGAGAATAGGGAGACGTCAGTCACCAGTTAGACAGTTGTAAACTACATTAGCAGCTTCAGTAACGCAGATCTTAAAGTCACTGGTCGCCCTTTACGAGAAGTAGCCTTTTAGATCGGTCTTTTAATAAGTATTAATTGGCTGTGTTTCCTGTGTAATGTTCATCCATTTGTAGAAAAAAAAGTCAGTAGAAGACACAGAATTGTGTGTATATGAGTGGTCTTGTGTATACATTTAGACAATAGACGTCGGATGTATAGCCTATTCAGGAACGACACCATTCTAGTTAATTGTAGACGTTTCCTGAAAGACAGTCGTCTGCTACTCTTTATTAGATGACACTGTGTCCTGCCAAGATGGCTTCAGTTTGACGTCTTGTTTTGTGGTTCCAATGAGCACTGCCAAACCTAGTCTGGTTCTGACAACATATTCCCTTGTCACGTGGTCTCGTGGCTAAACCTTGCCAGACTCTGACAGAATGTGTACCCTTGTCACGTGGTCTCGCAAAGCACCGCCAAACTCCGAAGATTCTTATAGGCGGTGTTTTGTATTATATATATGTTTTCAAATTCAAAATTTTATTTGCACATTTGTTACTACAAAGTTGTTTGAAGGCAAACTAGAAAACACAGTGAAATACAAACATAGACATGTACATCTAGAAAAGTCGCAAAGTGATTGCTTATATTTCTTTATAAGTCTACGTTGTGCTCTCTCATAGTCGCCATTCTACCCATCAGAGACGACGTGTTTGTCTCAATGGCTACGTACAGTCCCTGTCTTATTGGAAGGGCAGTGTTACTATCCCGTTACCGATCTATCACGTGTATGAGACACTACTCCTGGAATAGGAACTTACGTTTCCTACACTGGGACCCGGAACTGTCCCGAGTCCTTATGATTTGGCACCGCCAATGGTCAAGCCTATCTGTCTGAGAACTACATGTACATCCTCGTCTCACCACAGCTAATGTTGATAACGTAGCAATTCGTTATAGGATCTGCTTTTGAAATTAGAAATTCTTATTCGAACATTTTCGACGTATATCCGTTATACGGCAGACAAGTGGAGATTTGTATATTAAAGCATACATCTCATAATCTAAGAATAAGTAAATTAAGGTGGGTCCATACTATTGGAAAAACCAATGATTGAAATGAACAAAAATGGTTTGAGCTGTAAGGTAGCCACTTTTCTGTATTTTTTTAATAAATTTACATGGCTCTAAATTTGAAAAGTATGGGCCCACCTTACCAGTTTAAAAGGTATCGAGATCGCTTATCGCGTACCGTTACCATAAATCCCAGATTAGTGTGCCATGTTAAGACTTATTACACGAGCTAAGTTGACAAGTTTGATTTGGTATGTTAAGTGAAATGTGATAATTTTGTCACAGAATCACGTTTTTAGAATTAGGTCAATTATAATATAATAACAAGCATCGCAAAATCGTTTCCATCTCATCTGGGCTTTATGAAGCTTTGCTAAATCTACTTTCTTAAAGTCATTTGGAAAACTTAACTATCAACTATTTCCAAGATCGGACGTGAAAAAGTTCGGGGGTCACCTTCCCGACCACGTGGGGTTTTCTCCGGGTACTCCTGTTTCCGCCCGCACTAAGACCCCCGCGCGCTTACATCCGGGCTAACAAGATTGATTCACATAAGTTGAAATAACTTGTTTCGTAATTGTTGTAAAATAAACAAAGTTTATTATTATTATTATTATTATTATACTAATTTTCACCCTGTATCCACTATATGCGCAATGCTATATGTAGCGTGCTTTATCTTGATGACAGGGATTTCAGCTATGTAACTTATCCGACATGTCAATTTAAATGTTTCGGCTGGTCCGCCATATTGCAAGTCAGACTTCAATTAAAAATAAAGCTGTTTGCCGCCTAGATCAGACTAACCCTAATCTCGCGGGCTTTCGGTCGAATTGTATTTTAAGATAACCGACTCGGCATGTCTGTTACGTAACTGTGAAACCAACATCGGACAAATTTGGAAAATAACCGACGATTTCTATTTCGCGTGTCAAATGCTTGATCGAAATTAAAACTCGTCGATGTTAATTAAAAGGAAAATTGAGAAACAGACACCCGTCTGCTAGTGCCGTTGATGACGTTATTCCTGGTCTTGTGAGAAAACTTGCCCTAGGCGTCAGCGAAAGTACAATTGTCGTGTTTTAGGTATTTTTTTCTTGTTTGCTAGGGTAATTTAAGGAATTTAATTGACATGTTCATTTATTTAATTAATGACTACCAACATTCGACAGATTTGAGGAGCCACATCAATTGTATTTAAAACTGTTATTGAAGATTGTCTTAATTCATATCTTCCTATTACAGAACGGTAGTTTTACTATTTTTTCCCCCCAAAACACCCATCAAATTGATTAATTTGGTATTTTAGAAGATTTTAATAATTAAAGAAAAGTTTGGAAATTTAAGAACAATATTAATTTCAGATAATAATAGTGAAATAGCAGTTAAAATTACAAAGTTACTTTACAATTAATGAATTTCTATTCCATCATAGAATTAATACACGATTATCAAATAACCGGAACCATGTCATAAATGTGAGAAAGCGGCGTCCGATTAGATTTAAGTACCCGGATTATGTTCCTAACGCAATCACGGATATTGATTTTACGTTAAATCATTTTAGAACACATCCGTCACGTTAGAAAATCATCAGATATTACGCAATAAATGTGGTGTTCACAGTTGTCCTGTATAATGTCAAACGTTTTTAATTATACCGGTAACCGCTATTAATAAATCAGTAAAAATCATGTTCATTCAGAATAATTGGCCCTACTGGTGAAAACTTCCTTTTGTTGTCTCTAAATAGCTGTAATGCTTGTTTTGCTCTATCTAGTTTAGCGTTATAGTATCTCCCATGTGGCGTCTTTCGTGCAAAAACCGAAAGCTTTGGTTTGGTTCGTTTGTGTTTTACGTCCTATCAACATATATTATCATTTGTGGACGTGGCAGGTTTTGGTGGTGGAGGAAACACGGAGTTACCGGAGAAAAACCACCGACCTGCGGACAGCACCTTGCGACAGCACCTTGCGACTATCTCACGTAGGTCTCTAACCCGCGACCAAGTGGTGGCGGGCTAATGGTAGCAGAATGTCAGACGCCTTAACCACTCGGCCACTGCGAAACGAACGCGCTAAATTACACGTATACACATGTACCTGTATATTAACCGGTAAATATAGCCAACGTCACTGTTGAGTGCATTCACCCCTGAAATTTCACAATGAACTATTCCAACCTTTGAATTGGAAGAGTTCAAATGGGTATTCGGGGGTGAATGAGTTAAATAATAGATAACAGGCATATACATTCTTATGTATTTGATCTGAGGAAAAAAATCGAAACGAGCTCAGTACATTTTTTTTACTCAATGACCCGGCACCCCTACTATAATATTTATTCAAATTCTCGAAGTCTACTTTTGAATGGTAACAGCTCTGGATTTACCCATCAATAATCAAAACTTAACGAGGGCATTTTGGTGCACAAGCTATTTTCAGGGTGTACAGATGTAAATTGCAAATTATTCTTTGTCTTAATTTCAAGTACACACAGTTTTTCAATTTTTCACTTTTGACTGAAAGTAAATATATATATTTTCTTTAAATTACATTTATTTACAATTATAATAATACAATTATATTTATTGGTACGTTAGCTGTAAGTCTCGGATATGATATTTTCATAATACACCTCGCCTTCACTAATTGATTTTTGTTGAAGTCTTAATTTGAAGTTTGAAGTACGTTGATACACGACCTGCACGGTGCGAGTTACCTTATACCTTACAAGTGTAAGCATTGCAACCGTGTAACCATATATCTATATATATATATATATATATATAGAAAAAATAAAATTAACGACCGACTAAAAAACTAGCTGCTTTCACCCTTCACAGGGCTCTTCAGGTTTATTCAAAAGAGAACAACGTCGTGACGTCACAATTACATGTCATCACACTACAATAGTAACGTGACGTCACGAAGTACACAAGATTGGTGGACAATTTGGCGTAAAATTTTATTGTGGCCTGTTGAGACTCGGTTTTAATATTTTTATTAGTTGGTCTTCTTTCGTTTCTCTTAAAATAGTGTCTGATGAAAATAGTTGATACAAAGGTAATACATTAAATTTATCTCCAGCACATTCATGAATATGTTTGTTAACATGAAGATTTCGTAAAGAATCAGTTCTAGTTTGTTGTCTATGTACAGTCATACGTGTTCTGAGTTCATTACCGGTTTGACCGATGTAAAAATCACCACATTTAGAACAAACGATTGCATAAATTACATTTTTTGATTTACAATTCATATTTACCTTCACAGTAAATTTCAAACCATTCTTGAAAATAAAAGTATTACACTCGATANTAACACCAAAAGTATCCAAATGTAAGACACCAAGATGTGCTACATGTCCTATGATTATCGAGTGTAATACTTTTATTTTCAAGAATGGTTTGAAATTTACTGTGAAGGTAAATATGAATTGTAAATCAAAAAATGTAATTTATGCAATCGTTTGTTCTAAATGTGGTGATTTTTACATCGGTCAAACCGGTAATGAACTCAGAACACGTATGACTGTACATAGACAACAAACTAGAACTGATTCTTTACGAAATCTTCATGTTAACAAACATATTCATGAATGTGCTGGAGATAAATTTAATGTATTACCTTTGTATCAACTATTTTCATCAGACACTATTTTAAGAGAAACGAAAGAAGACCAACTAATAAAAATATTAAAACCGAGTCTCAACAGGCCACAATAAAATTTTACGCCAAATTGTCCACCAATCTTGTGTACTTCGTGACGTCACGTTACTATTGTAGTGTGATGACATGTAATTGTGACGTCACGACGTTGTTCTCTTTTGAATAAACCTGAAGAGCCCTGTGAAGGGTGAAAGCAGCTAGTTTTTTAGTCGGTCGTTAATTTTATTTTTTCTATATTTACTTCCTTCACATGGACATTTAATCACTTTTTATCATATATATATATATATATATATATACATTGTATGTCTCCTTAATTAACAAGTTAAAATGTAATCAACATGTGGAGGTTGATTAAAAAGACATATAACCTGACTTAAAAATTATTTTCAAGACAGCTTTTAGAAACAAATTAAGCTGTGTTTCATGCTGAGAGTCGAATCTCGATAGAGAGAAAGAGCGATAGTAAAATGTCACGTGGAACAGACTACTCAAATGTTTTACTCAGAAACAGACTTACACGTCTTCGGCTATCTAATCAATTGCAAAATAGAGTCCGCTGTTTGCCGCTATGATACGCGACACTGATGCAAATGAACCAAATTTTCCGTTGACTGTAATCAACGTATTTGTACTAAATCGTGCAAGTTTTGAATATTCTTTACATCCTGAAGTTCAAACCTGAGATTTTGGCGATATATATATATATTTATGCAAAAAGTGCAACGTAAGGATTTCCAAACCCGCAATTTCTCGGTGTTCACTTTATCTGAAAATCTATTCGATGATATTGAAAATTTAGGCCTAGTCAGAATGAACGAGAACTTAAATCGTGGACAAACATGCAGTATAAGTCAGTCTACCTAGACACACTAATTGATATACTGTCGACAAGACATTTCACGCGCTTTACAGACGGCGGATAAAACATTTGGAGGAGAGGCTGGCCATAAGTATCTGTTAATGCTGCTCAAAGACATACATAGCTCCCAAACGTTTATAGAAAGGTTTGATTGACTTATGGTCAAGCCTAGAGCGCCCAGACCTCGCCATAACGCCGTATTGTACCATAAATGAATAAGGCGTAGATCGTTAGCGCTAATACCCAGACGTCTGTAGCACCAAACACTTCAAGTGTTTTGAAGAATTGTAGTGACAGCTCCAATACTGCTTTATTCCCTATTATGCATACAAATGTACATAATCATATTGTTCGCGTTAAATAGCACATTTTAATAATAATAATAATATAATATACAACATTTGATATAGCGCCCTATCCAGCTTACACAAGCCAGTCTAAAGCGCTTTACATAACCTGATTAGAAATATTAACATTACATTGAGGGTGCTACATCTGTATTGTAATACACTATCAGAGAATTCCCTGACTGATTTTTGAAAAATCTGACGTCATCATTTCCTTTTTATGACATATTCGTCCTGTCAAAGAATCTCAAGAGTTCCAAAATCATCATGTCAAGTAAATGATCTCTTTAAAACTTTACTTTTTAAATCATTTGATGACAATGTCATTTGAAGTATATGCAAACAATAATAGAAATGAAATCATGAAATGAAGATGATGAAATTTAGTTCAAAAGGCTAAAAAACTCCTATACAAATTAGAGAGTCGTTTGTAAGGTTTGTGTCCTAAACAAATTAGCCGAACTTTCGTAAACGTGTTGGGTTATCTTTTTATCTGATGTTATGTAAGGGCATCTTAAGAAATAGCCTGTCTAAGTCGTATCGTATCTGTAGATTCAAATACTTTCTTTCTTAGTTAGTTGTGGACAGACTGAGAAGTAAATTTATCAGCATTTTATTTTAGAGGAAACAAATCTTGATCGATTTATCTGGAGATCCTGGTCATTAGTGGGGATTTATAAAGACGTATTTTCACATAGAATTCAAGAGTTAATGTGATGGAGGGTTTGAAATGGAACAAACGAAAAAAAGTGTTCGGAAACATCTTTCTTCGTGATTCACACATCGATATTCCTAGAGAAATTACCTTGAAGTAACACTAATACTTATAAACGATGTCGTTTCTTACAAATCCGTAATTACAATGTCGGGATTACGTAAGGTCTTTTTTCTCGTAATTTATTGAAGATTACGTGTGTTATGCACGGTTTCCGGTTCTTCCATGGCGTCATACAGGCTCTACGATAATTACCATAATAATTTTATCCTTATTTTGAATTTTTCATTATCATTTTTTTGCTCTCAGTCTGAAACTCAATAAATATTCAAGAATAATTCCAAATTCGTCACTTTGAAGCAATTTATCATCAATTTATACTTTTCGTTTGTCAATGGATACAGAAATAGATCAGAATAACATTTACCCTCATCACCGGAAGTACTTCTCAGTCCTGTATAATATACGAAACAGGTGTAACAGGTTTAGGGCAGATTGGTTCCGGAAACGAGTTTAACACTTTCACCTTCCAACATCTTTATGCGTGTATATATATATGTGTAGGTGTATTGCGGATGTTTATAATTGGGGAGGGGGGAGGACAAGGGTGAGACTTACCGACTAGATAGACTAAGCTCTTAAATAGCTTAGTTGAAAGGTATTTCCGTATTACCTAATTACAGTTTAAAAGTGGTAAAGATGAGATTCACTTCAGATGTCGCAAGCAAATACTACTGCACCAGAAATGTAATCAGCGTCCAATCGCGATCGGAGGATACAATAAAATGGACGTCTTTATACAGTAAAACCTCGATATAATATCCCCCGTTTCATTTGCCTCCTCGCGTACCGCCAACAAATTCCAATGTCCCTTTTTCATGTTTTAATAAGAATTCCGTTATACGTTTCCCTCAATTTATCGCCAAACCCCTTTACAGTGCCAAATTTTCTCTGAGTAAATGATGGCAGTATAACAAGATCTTACTGTATAGGAAAAGTTCTTGATTTTTTTCAAATAATTTATTTGATAAAATCTTACGTAACTTCAGTATCACTTTTTTTCGGATAACCTCGTATTCAATATTGTGGATTAAATTTGTTGGCAGTGAAATTGAATCTCGTGTAAATAAGGAAGGTTGTAAGTGGATTTCCCTGACATACACTCCCACGCATATCAATAGGATGTTGCTCAACTATTGCGGGGATAATTTTCAATTACCACGAATACACATACGCTATAGAAAAAATAAAATTTGATTTGGAGGAGCGGGAGACAGCTTACTTGGTCATCAGTCTCGAGTGTTATATGGTGCTGATGAGGAGATGGGAAATAACAATGGAAGTAACTCGTATTGTTAACGTCCATCGATACGGACAATATTCAATAAATTGATACGAATTGTTAATATGTGTAACCATAGCAACATGTATGATAAAGTGTCTCGGAAAGGAGTTTAGCAAATATTGATACTCTCGAAAACTTGTTCCGAGAGAGATTCACTCAATTCTACCTCAAAACGATGAACGGATAATTCATTATCAATAAATACATTGAATAACATGTATTAGGAGTGATATAAAGATTTAGTTTGTTTCCAATTCTTTCCCTTTATGTTTAAATAGAATGTCATTTAAGGAATATGTGTCTTTTCGCAATTTTGAAAAAAAAAAGGAAAAAGGAGAGGAAACAAAAGTAATGAAAAAACAGAATTCGAACTTAAAATCGATAAATCTAGGGCAAAATAAGTGCAAAGGAAACTATGAAATCGAGACCATTGAAAAATGGAAGGAGGGCACATAGCTAAAACAAATAGAATTAAAAATGGTGGAATTTTTATGTTAAATTTTCTAGGTTTAAAAAAAATGGATCACCTTCCCAACACACAGTACTGTGTTATCCACGTACCTTGTATACATGTATATATGTAAATTCAGTGTCGTTACCGTGTTGATGTTAGGACTGAAGTGTTGTATCTATGGTATACCGTTATCACTGATATAGGTATTGGGTGATGAGATATGGTTGTTATATTACCGTCTGTCATACAGAAAGCATCAGACATGCTTGCTTTACGTAGATAAAGTCGGATAAGGACCAAGTGAGACAAAACATAACTTATACACGATATGCGCGGAGTTCCGGTCCATTTAGATTTCACCGAGAGCTGTGATAATGTTTGGTACAATTCTCTATCTTTTCACGTAATACTTTTAAACCCCTGAGATCCGTACACTGGTTATGTTTCACGAGATTTTTGATAAAAAATAGTTTAGTGGAACGTCAATATCATATTAATACAGAAAAAGATATAACGAAAATAGATTACACATATTGTTGTTCTGTTTAATTACGACTTCAAATCGTTACAAACAAGTCTTTAAAAGTAAAATGAAACAAGTAATATCTTGCAATATTTTGTACATAGCTGGCTTACAAAGGTACAGTGTAATGATACATTAAACCTTGCTGTTGGAGTTATCTCCCTTATATGTAAATACTACCGTACACGTTATTCCGTCTTTGCGTATTGCAGAGTTATCTTCTCTTGTGAGCAGGCATTGATTGCTACGTCATTGGTTTGTGTGAGAAAATTACGTCGTTTTCTCAAAAACAGATGACGTAACTCTCACAAACAAAAGACGTAATAATCAATACCTGCTCACAAGAGCAGATAACTCTGCAATACGCCAAGACGGAATACCTCCTTCGGGAACCGTCGGCACTCTCCGTTTACGAGAAAACGGAGAGTGCCGACGGATTCTGACTGGTTATACCTGTGATATATGGTAGAGTTATCTCCCTTAAGAGTATTATACCGCCGCACACATTATGGAAATCGAGCATTTCAAATAGTTTTGAAATACCTGAGTAGTATAATGCACTTGATATTCAGTGTGCCATCAAGGAAATTGTACATGTTATTATCCTTTTCCGAATTTTCATTCTTTAAACCTATTTCCTGTGGAACTCTTCTTTTGTAGAGGAGGTACGAGTCATAGTAAAGTAGCATATATCCTTAAGGTAAATAAAATATAAAAAGTACACCTGTCGTTTTGAGGGTAAGAACAATGATCGTGTTTGCCTTCTCTTTGTGCACTATTTACAAGACTACACCATTGATATGCGTACACTGCATTGCTCGTTTGTTAGTGTTAGTATTATTTGGTGTATATCCGTTTAGCGATCTTAACCTCTCAATGGAAGCGCGGATACAGACAAGTGTTATGTTCACGTGCAGAGGTATTGCACGTGGGGCGACGCTCGTGCACGTAATTTGCTGTAGACAAACGATAGACTACATCGCCATATTGGCGTATAGGTAACACATCGGATAAAAATAGGTTGCTATTCGCAAAATATACAGAACAGCATGGGTTCTGGCTTGGTAAACTATGGAAGCCCAGCTTGGGATGAAACCTTTAATTTGTATCCTCTCGACTGTATATATATTTTCAAACATACCAATGATCTTCCAAAAAGTCATGTTTTCTCATTGTTAAAAAACCTATACTATTCCTTAGAAAATTTCAACTAGAAAAATGTTCCACTGTATTTATTTGTTCTCTGTACAAGTAAATATCCCTCATATCTAATATGCATGTATTGCCAAACTCATTTGTTACATGGTAGTATGGTGTGTTTTTTTTAACACGAAAATACAAGAAAATAAAGTATTTGTTACTCATAGATATTCCTATCCCACAATTTAGATAACAGGTGTTATTCATTCTTTTTCAATTTCATCAACTATAACGGATTTAAACTTTGATAGTTGTAATGCAGTTTGCATGAAAATAGATGTTGTATTCCAAGGCACGTTTCAGTATCTGGAGCGTCCGGAATAAACAGGTCCCACTGTATGGGTAAACCCATTGTATATATAGGTTTTTGGTTATATATCTTATAGCTAGACAATACTCGTTCTAACCATCTACAACAATTGACGCATGTGGATAGCACTAAATGTAATGATTCTGTAAATTGTCTGAAAGATGAGTCTTCAGGGAGTGTTAGGCAGAATAAAATAGCAAATCGCTTACGTCATAGACGTCGGAGTGTTCACATCTCCGGGTTGGGGGGGGGTTAAGGTGTGGACGTTATAGAAATCCAAGTCTAAACGTTTACATCGTAAGTTATCGATGGTTGGGGAAGTTGCTGGTACCGAACGGGGAATGGAGTATAAGTAACGCCATTGATGTCCGAATGTTCAAATATCAGGGGAGTAATGGGGGAGGGGAATGGATTCATAATAATAATTTGGGGTAAGGGGTAAGGGAAGTTGATGGTAACGGATGGAGAATGAGAGAATGAAGAGAAAGGGACGTCATAGATGTCTGAATGTTCACATCTCTGCGGAATGGGAGTTTATGAACGTCCTGGGGGCTGGGGGTAGGGAGGGATATGTGTTCGAGTCTATAATTACAAGGGTCAAGGTTGGATATATGTAACATTACCTGTGTCTGGTGCTATACGTACACATTAATCCCGAGTGTGGGGTTGGTGATGGGAGGCCATACATAACTGTAGGTAGTGGACGATAACAAATGTCTTCATAAAGCTCGGAGAAATGGAAAATATAAAGTGACGAACGTTCTCTACCCAGCTCGGGGGAGGGGAAGTGGACATGTAAAATATCTATAGATAGCTGGACGGAGGAAGGGGAGGGGTTAATGGATGTTTTTCGTGGCTGAGTTTGAGATATTGGTGACGGACATTTTATATTGTTATTACTGTGACGTTGTAATTCATTGGCTTTGTTGGTGCCAATGTTCGATCCAGGTTCGGGATAAATGGTCAGATATTAATGTGTCTGGGTGTTTGTATTCGATATATCACGTACAATAACCGTTCATCTTTGTTATACATGTCTATGTTTCTAGACTTTGTTGAGAAAAGGGTTCGAGTAAGTGCTTGAGGATGAGATCGGAGCACGATGACATAACTTTGCTTTAGAAATAACATTCATATTTTGACATAACCGTTGACATTTGTAGGTTAATTCTAATTTTACGATACGCTATGAGCATAGATGCAAAGAATATCCCCCCGAAAAGAAATAGTTCTTATTTATTTCTAACTATACTCTCATCAAACGGAAGGAAATGAAAGCAAATTAAATAGCATGTGTGCTAGAGCCAATCAAAGGGAGCTGTTTATGTTAATAGTACTTTATTGATTCTTATGCTTATCACTATTTTCTGTGTGACCCCCTTCGACATTGACTTATTGAAATTAAAAGGGATTTGGCCACGATTATTTGATGCAATAATACGTGTAGTGACCGATACCCCGTCTATCTCAGTACTCCGGTGATGGACAGGCCAGGTATCACAGATAACTCGTCGTCAGGGGAGGTAAGCGGATACAAAATAACGAATATCTAGTTAAACAGATTTAAAGACCTATTATTACCTTTAAAAGTACTATTGGAACTTTACCAATCTAAGCTGAGTGTGATTTTAAGATACGTTTTTTTGTACTTATCAATTCCCTCTTCACTTTGGAGGCTCAGCAATCCTATATCTCTATAGTATATCAGAGATCGCGTGGAATGAACAAAAGTTTACAGTTTTGTATTTCAATGCATATATTTTCCAAATTATGTCATGTTGATGTCGATTGTTGTTTATAATGTTTGGGTTAATCGTCATATCCTTTTGGCAATTGATTTAATGTCCTTTCGACAACTTTTATGCACATTTTTCAATGTCATTTTGACAATACTAATGTAAATTTGTTTCTCCTTTCGACAAAGCTTATGTCGATTTCCATGTCATTTTGACAATGCTTATGTCAATCATTGCGTCTTGTTGACAAGGCTTACATCGGCTGTTGATTTCTACCTGTACTTAACGTCAATATGACATCATGCCGTTTGCGATACATTATGAAAGTCAGTCATGATCATGAAGCCAGCCTCTCGCTTATCTTTGACTCTGTACACTGTCCATCAATGTAAGGATTACGTCTTTTCAACAGCATAGGTCTTTAAAAAACTATTGTGAAGGTGGGGCGATGTTTGGATGATGATGATGTTGACATGTAATTTTGAAGGTTGATTTTTAAATTTCAAGTATTACAACAAGTAGGAAGAAAGGGCATGGGATAATCGGTTGTTTGTGCCCTTCTGGACTTTTCGCTTCGGGTGACAGTGGTATTCTTGGGGTGATCCTAAAACAAACCGTACGCGCATCTTCTTTTGTGCGCGGTCACTATTTTGCACGGTCATAAACATTGTCATTCGTTGCTAGGGCAATGAGAAGCAGCCTTCCATTGACTCACTGTAACCGCGTGAAATGAACAACCTGGCTTGACCAATCAGAAATTAACTACGGCATTGTCCAATATAGAAAGTGAATTAAATATAGAAGAACAAGACAACAGCTTGGTGTGTTTAACCTTGTAACAAAGACACAAGATGTCTGCCTGGTTGTCTACCCTACCTGTCAACCAGCTTTACACATTCTCTTGTAGTAATTAGACCACGTACAAAATGTACGCCCTATTGTCGCGAGCGTGTGAGAGGCTATTGACTGACTGGTTCAGTGGCGGACATATTGACACTGCCGGATGTTAGGAATGCCAACTGACCAGTCTCGCGAGACCAAAGCTGGTACGTTACCAGCTGCGGTCGTCTGACATATGATCGCGATTGACCACAAGCTGTTTTAGACACTGACCACCCGCGCTGCACACAATCAAATTGTTTATAGGTGTATATATGTGTTTAAGCGGGGACAGTATATCCATTATACGTCTCTGGTTTAAGCTGTTGGCGATCAAACATGTTTACACTAGCTAATGATCATTTTGTCAGGTTCCTCTGTGATATTATAGTATAGATCTCTGTTATTAGCTTCAAGTATACTATGTTACAATAAAATAGTTCATGCATTCACACATCGGTGACAGAGATAGAAAAACAAATATGTTTCAATATTATTATTTTACATCTATGATATCTATAAACATTATTTTCTTTACAATAATCATAAAACAAGTAATTGAAACTATTATTAACCACTCTTGTTGCCCCGAATGTTAGCGCGTAAGGGGTCTTAATGTGGGAGGAAACCGGAGTACCCGGATAAAACCCACGTATACGGGCAGGTGACCCAATACTCGTCACGTCTGTGGGAATCGAACCTAGGACGCCTTGGTGGAAGGCAAGTGCGTTACCCTGTGCGCCAATCGATCAGCCTCACATACGGATGTCTCATATATATATCCTCATTAAAACAGTCCAGAGAATTTCTGAAAATTTCCGTCGTGTAATGTCATATTAAGATCAGTTATTTATACCCTTTTCGATACTTTCCTATAAAATATAATCCTATTCTTATCAAAGATCGCCACAAATAAGGAATGCTTAAATAATGATACCATTTTAAATGTGAGATAGCATTCTCACGCCGGGAGTCGAACCCAACACACCGACCATACACTCTAATTGACAGGGCGGTATACTCTGTGCGATCTCAATTAACTTTCACGATTTACGTGTTCTGTAAAAAAAATCCACAGAAAAGAAAACAATAGATAACCCACATAATATGAAAACAAATATATCCTTAATTTCATCAAATAAATAACGGTAGTAGGGAACGACCGTCCAGGGAAATATTGTGAAACAAAAGGTGATAAATTTCAGTCCATATTGCTAGAAAATCAATAGCATCGTCTGGCGTCAGGTGTGTTTTTCTAAAAAAAAACACGAAAGGTTTGTTGGTCGGAAATTGTTTCTCGCGGATAAAACTTATGATGACAATAGACTCGAGCACACGCATGGTTTTGACAGGAAATTTAACATTCTTGTGACAATTCAGCGGAAAAGCTTAAACATATGCATGAGTTCCCAGAATATATGCATACGGAAGTAGGTCGGGTTGTTAATATGCCTTTGTACTTGGTAATCTGAGATTGTAATCACAATTTCCAAACCATTTTCTTAATGACCGAAATATTCTGCATCGTCAGCAAATTTGTAAAAAGTGTAATTGTATGTCCGCGATGCTCTCAGCTTAATTGCTGCCTTCGGCTGTCTTTATCCGATCGAGGGGACTATTGGTTTTATATAATAGCTAGAATTTCAATTATAGTATATCAGTTCTATCTTCTTGTATATGTACATGTAACTGTTCTGTTTCACTGTGTCTTGAAAAAGGAGCGGATCGCTCCGAAAATTTCACAACTTAAACTTGTCCACACTGTTGGAGTTACTTCTTTGCCCCATATATATACACACCTATGTATTCACTAATCTTATCAATCTAGTAACAGTTCTGCCAACTTAAGCAAATTTGAACATTATCACTTCGCACGGAGAAAATAAATATATATATAAACACGTCTCTGTTTCGCATTATTGCAAAATCGTTTTTCTCTTTGTAATTATCAATAACTATATCATATCCCCATCGAAACGACTGTATGAAATATCTATGTATTTCGATGCTTTAAACGAAATGAAAAATGACATATATATATTTGCCTGTCGTCAAATTAAATATCTTTGTTTTTAAAACAACAAAGTATTTTGAATAAAAATTCACATTCGGTACACTCCTTGTTACAATAACACATGTAGGTTAAGTAAATTGTTTAATAGTATCTCCCTTTTTTATTGTTAAAAGAAATCACTTTTACAAGTGATGTAAAAACAACAGGTAGCTATATATAGTGTGTACACACTTATATATATATAAACAAACACGTTAGCGAACAGATGTACATTCTGTATAGGTGTACAAATCCAGCGTTATCATATCTTTTTGTGTGAAAAACTAGCATTTGTTCCACACATGCTATCAATGCTGACAAAGGGGGCCGAAAGGTGATATACTCTTCCTTTGTTTCTGTCCCTATCTCATGCATATATCTTTTCCCCCAATTGTATACACAGTATACCGTTAGTATCCCAGAATGTTGTTGTACACACATCCCTAGCGGAGCTGTGATAAGAAAACCGGGGAACAATACTTAATTAACGCTTCAAACGAGCCGACAGTTAAAGACTACAATTCACTCGCAAAAGTGCTAACGGAATTTCGACAACATGGCAGAAAGTGCACCTGGCTCATGTGTGTTTTCTTAAGACAGAAAGAACACATGAGAGAAAGTGAAAACAATCACCATGTTGTAAGTGTTCAAGCAAACTGTGAAAACACAACCCCCGATAGTTAAAACAACAACCTACCCGTATAAACCACTTGAGTTGTTTATAAAAATATGCCAGAACTTACCTGGTGTCATATACGAACGGACAGGAGTAAGGAATTGACATTGGACGTCACTAGTGAGATTTAAAAAAATATTATTGAGTAACTCATGTACCTAACCAGACAGAAAATGGAACTTTCAGCCGTAGTGTCGGAATTTACTCGTCAGAATGACAGGTAAGTTTCTCATCTCTATATAAATTTCATTAGAGTTTTTAATGTTTACGGATTAAAACCTTTGTAGTATTGGGGTGGGATTCGTTCTGAGCTCCACGTAAAGATAAACAACATGACCGCTACACTTGTATTTGAGCTAGATATCCTTCGTCGTCAACACCTGGAAAATATTAGTTGGGGAAAAATTGTTGATATCCTAGTAAGGTAGGTGACATATGGTATATATGATGTATGTATGTTTATGTATATACAAACGGACACTTCTCCTGTATGCCTATCCTGTAGCGTTAATTGCTTAACTCCTTACTATTTATTTTCATTTTTTTTATATATAATTCGTACTCGTTACATGTATAACATTACCAGTTCCGGTCATGAAGATTGCTTTTATTGCTTTACAACTTACTTATTGCAAATATGATCAATTTCGTTGACCATTAGTCGTAAAAATAGACATATTACTATGCGTAATTGAAATCAAATCGCATCATTTTTTCCTACCTTAATATGCAAAAAAACAAATAGGTATATATATGACAGATACAGATATGTAGCTTTGAACGGATGGGAGAAGGACGGGATAAAACTACATGCAGATCTATGAAAAATTGTGATCAAACTTGAAGTTCAAGTATGGTAGCTATCCGTATTTATTAGGAATTGTAATGGGCGCAGGAATTAAGCCTCTATTTACATATCAATAAAATGCAATTTTACAGTATTTAATATTACATATTCTTCTTCAGGTAAAATACATTCAGGTGAAGTTAATGTTCATAAATATTATAATTACAATTTTTCTTTTTATATTGTAAGTAGAATTAATGTAACGAAATCTCATGTATACTATTTTCGTACGTCAAAGTGGAAACTGGACTTCTAAGAGACCGGTGATATATGTATGTGTAGTATATACGTCTCTGTGTGTGATGGTTAGTTCCCAAAGCCTATAGCTACCAGTAAACCAATTGTTGATAAGAGAGTTCGGCGAACGTGTTCTAGTCGTGGGCCGGAAGACGCTATCACTAACAGGTTCGTAACTGGTTAGCCATTTGTTACCGTACAAAATAAATGGGCTAGAAGCGATTCGCCAGCTTCATATTGTTTTCGTGCGATAACTTGCACAACTGATATAATTAAAGGTATTCATTTTGTTCGATACATTATTACCTTTTATGTATATTAAAATAACACTTATCTAGTAGGTAAAAATAAGGGTGAATGCGTATATTTCTGACTTAAGAAAATGCAAACAAATTACATTGCAATGAAGTACTGTAGTTATGCATGTGGTTGGAGATTATATCATGTACAAAGTACGTATACCCACACACCAAAATTTGGAATCGCTAAAATGTACGACTTTTTCACCCGAAGAAAACAAATATATCACACCATATGTATCCTTCAATTTTTTTTTAATACTGGAACGTTATACCGCGAACGTAGATATAGTTAAGAGGTCTGACTAAACAGAATTGATGTCTCGAGTTTATATCTTAATGGAAACTACACACGCGAGCATTATAACGCATTCTCATACGAGAGACTGATATTTCAAAATATATTACCCTTACTGCAATATATACGAAATGGTGATAAATAGTTATTTAAGTATTGTATATGGATCTTTAGTCAGGATAAATCGTTAACTTTTAGTTTTTTTCTCCTCAAGTTATTTCCCCAGTCAGGTTAGAAATGTTTCAGATGCTAACAAGCACGTTTCGGTCGTTCACTGATATAGGTAGTATTTCTTATACGTTGTAACAGAGACGTATATATTACATAATATACGTCTCTGGTTGTAAGTACTTGCCGGCAAACATCTTTGATATGTTCCGAAATTTTTGTGACATCCCCGGTTTAGAGTGTCAAATCTTATTCCATTGTTAAACTACCAATGTCTCGAAATTGATTACATAAAGCTGTATTGGACGAGGAATTTAATTTGCCTTGCGTATTCTAAAATTACAAAGACCTTATGTCGTCCATATCTAAATGAATTTTATACACACGCGAGAACCTTCGAGGATTGATAAGTAATTGTTGTCAAAGTCAATGTTTCCTAAGTTATACAAAATCAATGTAAACAACTAAACACGACCTTGACATTAGGCTTTCTTATCAAATAATATCGATTTCCTATATAGACACCTGATGAACAAACAAATGGAATCCGAATGAATTGATTTCATTAGAAAAATGAAGAGGTGTATCGAAGAGATTGTTGTGATTCGCTATACAACCAATCAGAATCCCCCGGTAACTCTATAGTAGTCATCGATCACCCGTCAAGTGGAAGGAGGCTCCGTAAGGGGATCAGTCTGAAATTAATTATAAAAAGGTGGAAATATCTTTACAAAAAGAGTCGTTAGAGTTCGCCTATGTCACTTTTACTGTAATTTCTTAAATTACAATGCAATTTCACAATCATGTATCAGTTTACATGAATGTTATTCTTCTTCCTGCCATTTGAAAACGATTTTAAGAAAATATCGTAGAAGACAAAGTACGTATAATATAATCAAATACCATTCCCGATTCCCTCTGTGAAATTGAAGTACACGTGATTTTATAGCTAAACAAATTACTTCCCTCTTGAACATATGTCGTATACTAGTGATTTAAGGAATATAAGGGAATCCAAGTTAATCAATATGAATATGAATGTATTATATAGATAAGTTAAAAAGAATCAAGTGTGCTATTTTTTTTTCAAATTCGTCTTTAAAAAATATTGTAGATTTATTTGAACTAAGATACAGCGTGGTACAAAATACGGTTTTACCAACAGAAATCAATCAGTATACATTCATAAAATCAAATTCAATTGTAGTAAAGAATAGTTTTTAAAATAAATAGAAAATAATGACAGGAACGTTACTGCCTGCATCACGTAACAAAACAATCTTTACAAAGGGATCGAAACAGCATTTCCCCAACATTTATGAAACTATGAACAGATTGAAATACGTAGTCTCTGTCAACCAGACGCTTTATCACTGCGTAATAATACAAAGAGTCCGGTTGAACGAGACTAACCCCCTTGCCGAGCCCCCTACTTCTAATCACAAGCATGTATGGCTTGTTTATAGCGTACAGATTTCCCGTGACAGTAAGAAATCTCATATTGTATTATATGGGTCAGCGATTGAAACCCTTACCAGTATTGTGGAGGAATTTGGTGACATTGCAATCGCTGAAAGATCTGTGTTTTAATCTCCTTTATGCTCATAAAGCAAAACCATATAGCATGGTTCAATATTTTAGAAGACGTTCTGTCTCCAGAAAGCGAAAAGCACTCGACTGAAATGTGATTATTGCGACATCAGATGGAATGATACACGCAGGCAATGTTTCCAGTGGGAAATTTGACCCCGACCACTTAGAAAAATGATAGGACGGAACGCATGTATCACCGAGTTAAAGAAATTACGGTAAAATGATTCTGAGGACAAATTTTTGGCAGCCACTGTCGATATATATACATATATTGATTAAGTTGTCTGACAGTTTGCAGAATAAAAACTCTCCAAGTATATGAAATACGTCTGATTTTCCGAAACTGAGAGTTAATATTCTAAAATATTGAAAGCATTTCCGTTTAAGGCGTCTTCCTGTCGATCACGCAATACGTTGACCATGGCCACGACGTTGCAGAAAATCTCACAGATAATCTGTGTTTTATTCTGTTTTAGTTTATTGCTATTTCATCTTGTCTTTTGTTGACATATCTGCTCATAAAAAGAACGCCAAAGTGATTTAGCATTTTTTTCTGTATTCTTTTCCAATAATGAAAAAAACAACCCATGTCAGTGACTGCTAGTTCTCAAAGCAACACTCGCCCACGTGTAACAGGTTTCCCCGGCTTTGTTCAGGAAACAATAAAATATTGACCACTAATAAACCTTTTCCACTTCCTGCATTAATAGCACATGGATCCTTAACAGGTGCTATTTTATACCAATATAATTGGCGAAACGAGACCAGACCCCACGAGTTTAACACTGACGTCACTTCCGGTGTCTGGGGTTTCAGGGGTTTGAGCTATACAATAAAATGATATGAAACCAAGCCTTAAGGTATAATGGTGATTGATTATATTTTTTTATCGATTTCGCAGATTGTTTATAACTTTTAAATGCTATACTGCTCATATTATGTTTAAATTGACACATAGTCAATTAGAAAAAAGAATCATAAAAGTAAATTCAAAGTTTTTTTTTAAATTTATGATATTTTGTCCGTTAAATTGTTGTGTTAGTGCTGTTTCATTTATTGTCATGCATTTGCAGCAAACTACAAAGACAAAAAGAGAAAAAACAGTCAATTAACAGCTGAATGTGAGCTATAAACGTTGATCATTTATATAACGAAACAAATATGCTACACAACAATTATACACAAAAATACTACTAGGTTGGTTAAAGAAAACGGTAAGAATTCAAAAAAATACTATGCAAAGATTATTCAATCTGCTTTGTCAATGTGTATGCTAACTAGGCGTTATCCTCTGACGGTCAACATGTTTTACCGAAAACAGGCGCGTTCTGTTTGGTGAGGAGAGGGGGAGTTGGGTGAAGGGGGGATTTTTCAAAGATTATAGATGAAAATAATATTCCTCCCCCTATCCCCTGTCTTAAATCTACCCCCTCCACAGGTCCTTTGATCTTTGATTTTTTCGTTTTTATTTTCGTGTAAGTCTGGCGAAGTTAGATCTCAATGATAAGTTTGGTGGTTGGAGCAGTAATTGCGGAACCACAAACGATGTCAGCCAGTCTTGTGTGTGGTGTTATACATCTTAACTGAACATTAACCTGACCTCTGATCAGATAAGGGGTTGAAACCTTCATTTTCTTCACAACTTCATGTCTGGTTAGTAAATCAATTAAGGGGATCAGAAAGGAACGAGTAATTGTTTTGAGTCAGTTTTTCTAAAAGTATTGTTTTTAATTTTGCACAAAAAGTGATAAAGTATAATATTGCGTTTTATTTTTCGACCATTCACATTATTTATGATATAGATGTGTCAAAAATCAAAACACCCTTTGTGGTTTTCTATATTTAGTTTATAATCTACTCTGCGCCTGCGCTATTCTAACAGGTGCAACTCGGGGATACAAATATTGTTGTTTTTGCTTTTGCCAAAGTTAAATAATAGTGAAGCGAACGCCGAGGTCGTATTTACTTGTCTTGGTTCTGATGTGGAGATTTATTTATGAATTATTTGAATTTTCGTTCGTTGCGATGTCTACATTTGATCCAATGTCAAAACACTTGAAAATATCTACAAGCAAACATGTTTCAAAAGGATTTATATTGGATCATAGAGACTGTGAAATATTGGTAAGTTCATTTTAAAAGTATATACTCCATTTAATTTATCAGGTGGAAATTGGAACTCATTGTAACAGATACTATGATATTTTAAGTAATATTTCAAAGTACGCCTCAGTTTCGTAAAAAAACCAGCTCTGGTGCGTACGTTTGATCTTACTTGTCCGCTCGTCTGCTTCAACTCATCTGCGCAGTATATAATTAAAAGATGAGGGACTAAGGATGCGTCCGCGCGTCTGTCTTACTACCCAAAATCATATTGCAAGTAAAGTGATACAATGCAGCCTGCTTATATTTTCTGTACTGTATCTACATTTGTACACGTATAAACGTCGATGGACCATGCATCCTGTTGCCGCTTATTTTACAAATTTTATATAATTTCCCTAACTAACTCAACTTTCACCCTAAAAAGAGAACACTTTATTACCCCGCGAAACACCTTCAGTTTATTGTCTGGATCAACATTTGGGTGTCGGTTGGATTAAAAACACAGTGTATCATTGACGGTATTATTTCTGTAATCATTCAGGGATTCATTGTCCTGTAGTGGAAGATTAATTCGTAGAAAAGCTTGCCTTCGGTAATAATCATCGTGATTGCATTTCTGAACAGAACATGTAGATTTTATGAACATGCACTGTAATGTATGCGCTGATTGTATTTCTACAAAGAAATGGGTTGCTGACCCAACTTCTGTGTTGTATTAAGGGTGTGTAGTCAAGGTTACCGGGGACAGGATTGTATTCTTGTTCGTCTGCCAAACTTTAATGCAATCTGTGTTTTATTGTTCTGACATCATCGGCCTGTAATATTGTTTCGGACGACCGTATGCACGATTCTGTTTTCCCTTGACAAATCTATATACTCGTAAGGCACGTCAGATAAAAATATCATTAGTTTTTATTATTCCTCTCTGCTTGAAGTTTAATTTGGTTTGTTGCTCCTGGGTCAGAGAGATACCGGGTTATCTGTAATATTGTGCAGTACGTCACGTATATACGAGTACTTTGAATTGATGACGTAAGGGCATAGAGCATTATGGTGACAAATATTCGTTCCACTTCGAAAGGTTTCAAATATACACAAATGATTTACCCTGTGTTCGTAGTACATGTATTATAAATGAAATGATATATATGATTGAAATGTAATTTTGATTCTAAAATTTTACGTCGAATATATCTTGGTGTATGTCAGAGATTGCACAATAAAAACATGACGAACGATTCTTGCCCCTCTCTCAAAATTCTAAAAGCGTAAATATTAGTTATTAAGGTTTTAAAAACTGTAATTATATAGTATGAAAGGTTTATTCAGTATCGCATAAAGTGGAAGTGCTACGTATGTATGGCTTACATATCGTATTGAAATTGTATCGAATACCGACACGTCAATGGGAAGAAGTATCCATACTTCTCACAATGTTATATATACACAGACTCAAGATACGTACTACATGACCAGCAGGCCGTCTTTTATGGAGGTTTTTAAAAATACCGTTAATAGCAACTTGTTTTCAGCAGTATATGCCGATATGTGTCTGCATCTATGGATAAAAAAATCTATCGGGCGACTAATGTGAGTTCCATGTAGAATATTCTTTTTCCGTATTTTTTTCTTTCTGTTCTTAACTTAACTACCGTTAAGTACGACGACCGTTAGGATTTACATCGTTTTGGATTCTGCAATTTGTCTATGATTTGTATTTTTTTGTGTGTCTATCTAAATACACCTGTCATTAGTCCATACTCATCACCTAAATTCCACCGTTGTCAGTATTATGTGACCAGGCGGAATGCTCTGTTGAGCGTCCTCGGCATAGTATTTCAGTGAAACAGCACTATACAGTCGGCATCAGACCCGCGCTATCACAGGGAGGCAAATACACCAACATACCTTGCCTCCGGCTCGCAAACACACAAGCACGCATACATTACACACATGGAGGCACATCTTTAAATTACCTTAGCTAGTTCACTTTAAAACAAAGTAAAACCAAATTAAGAACAATGTATGAACTGATGAAGTGGGATGTTAAAAATGTGACATTTTTACACATAAGGTCAGAATGAATGCGTTTTAAATTAATTTCGGTGTTCTCAGTTTAATTTGATATTAATCAATATCTATTTTTTTGTCTTTGCAGGTCTGGCATTTCACGGCGACTTTCGGAACACAAGGAAATTCGGGGCGTTTCTAAAAGAATGAAGTTTCGTCAGCTGAATTTGAACCCGTTCCTCCGTGGCCGTTCAAAGTCCAAAAAGAAGAACGCCAAGAAATCGGACCACCCCAATCAATCACCTAAAAAAGATGACATTGACCCTGTAAATCATGGTATACAATGTCGTAGCCCCGACAACAGTAGGAAAGACAATGAACATGTTCGAGTGAAAGAATCAGATATTGTCGACCTTGACTTTGACTACAGTTCGTCCAAGGTCATTCAACGGGGAGGTGAAAGTCAACTGGATTTGAGTATTGACATTAAATCTCAATACCGGCTTCAGCTGGACGATTATTATTATCCAATTGGAAACGAGGAAAGTGAATTTCCAGAGGAGCGGTGTCATTATGACGTCAGATCTGATTTTATCGGATGTGACCATTTCGTAGTTGATGAAGATGGAAACCAATATTCTAGCGGCGGCAGCCTCCCCGACAGAGCAAATATTGATATCGATCCGTATTCTAACACCATACGTAAAGTCAGGTCTCGGATCAAGACAAATCCTTGGCTACCATCACCAAAACTGAGCCCGTCATCTCTCAAAGCTCCTTCTGAAGTTTTGAGCTCCTCTGAAGGAGATTCCGGAAGTGAGGGTAACCCTGACGACAAGCTCGATGATTTGTACTGCGAAAATGAGGACAATTTTAATGACAAGGAGAACGTGATTGAACAGTTGGAGAGCCCACTAACAGTGACAACTGACGCTGACGTTAAAGCATCAGTGCAATGTCGACATCAGCAGAATGATTTAAATTACCGCTGGTCCATAATTTCTGAAGGTGACATTGACTTGACATCGCCCACGATTGAAGCTCTCCGTGAAAGCTTTTCTAATCTCGAGCATAAAGTGAGCTTCGAATACGAAGATAAAGTTGATTCTGTATTGGAGGGTGATGAAGCGGATCCAAGAAGCCTCACGTGTCTCTCAATAAACGATCTCTTTGACGACAGTCTCATCCAATCGGATGACTCCTCCAGTCTCCAGAGCTCCATGACGAGTTCAGAAGATATTTCAAGTGTGGCTGAAATGTCATCTTCACGAGAATCTAGTGTTATGACGGAGTCAGAAGCCGGCGCTAACACCGAGTCGGAAAACGGAGACAATTTTGAGGATTTATCTCCCTTGGACGGAGACCCTCTGTCTAACGAAAATGCATTCCATGTTAAAATGTGCAATATGGACGATTCGATTGATGCGGGATATTCCAGTTTGAGCCGAGACAGCCGGATGAGTTCTGATTCTGACTCCGACAGTTACACAACGGAGAAAAAACTGCGGACCATACGGTCAACAACAGACATCAGAACATTCTTCGAGGAGGAAGAAGAGGAGGATGAAGAAAAAAAAGACAGCGAGGAAAAAGACCTCAACGAGGAAAGAACAACTACAGATTCATACGAAAAATTTGCCAACGATCTTCGAAAATGTAACGCCCCTACAAGCAGAACCTTTTCTGAGGTTAGACTTAGTCTTGAGGAAAAAGTGAAACAGCTCCGACTGGAGAAAATTATTGTTGAGCAGAAAATCCGGGAAGCGCAAGAAGCGGAGAAAATCCGGCTCCAGGAAAAGCTTCGATTCAAACAGCAAATGTCGGAACAGAGGAAAGAGGTTCTGTTGCAGACACTCAACGGTCTGAAGGAGAGACTAGAGAACCAGTCCGAGCGCCTGGAGCAGAACTATTCTGAAGTACTCGACATGCAGGAGAAATATTCACGAAGACGTCAGCCATTTCTGTTTGTTGCACCAAACCCGGTCTCATCGTAAACCTTATCTTTGCTAACATTACACACGAATGTGTCATTGTAGGCGCGTTCTGTGTAAAATGTAAATCGACAACGTAATGCCAGTCCCTGCTGCAAGATTTTGTGAAACCGCGACATCGTCATTCGTGTTCCCGTTATGACGTCACGGAAATTTGTGTACATCCAGTGCGTCATCGTAATTCGTGTTCCTGCTACACAAATATTGAACTAAGTGTAACAATTTATGCGTCATCGTATTCGTACTACACCACCTGGTAAATGTGCACTTTTTTAGCGCGTCATCGTAATGTGTGTCCTGCTGACAAACCAAACATTTGTGCTATTTGTGAATGGACACCGTTACTAACCAACAAAAGGAATTACATCACGTGCTCTTTTATGACGTAATTTGATTTCCAATTGGGTTATTTAATTTGTATTTGATACAAATTACGAATTTTAAAAGTTGGTATAGTTACAATTGTTCCAGTGTATTGAAACACGTTTTAGGTGACTGGCCATTTCAACGTGTTTCCGGTTGAGTCGTTTTCTACACAAGTGAGATAACAGGTTGATGAGGAGGATAACAATGGCAGCCATCTTAAGAAACATATCCGTACGCCAGACATTATGTATCGAAGACTGATGGCTAACTCTCAAATGATGTCGCAGAAAGACACTGGAAAAGCACACCTTATATAGATGATAGAATGTCACGTGATATTGTAATGACTATGACGCTTTATATGTTGGAGAATTTTATCTATGTTTTTCAGTGAAACACGCATGCGTACAATGACGAACAAGTAATTGAACACTTGGGATTTTCTCGACCATCAGCAATTATTTCGTGTAGTCCTTTTCGTGCAGATTCTTGATGGTAAAAGTATTCAATTTGTGAGTGCTTTCTGCTGTCAAGTGTCTGCTCGTCAAAAACTGCAACACTGATTTGGCTACCAAAAATATTCCGCCTAAAATCAACACGTTTTGTATCTATGATACAGAAGCTAACCGAAGGGTAAAACAGCGTTCTGTTCCCTCGGGAGTTTACGTAGACATATATTGTCTCGGTACGAGGTTAAATGCGCCTGAGCCAATTAATGGAATTAATTCAGGCGAAAACTAGTGAAGAATCTGGAGTAATTTCTTATGAAATGTACTTTTCAGGAACTTACATTGGTTCAGGTCTAAATTTGAGGCTTTTCAATTCAAATTTGAGCGCAAACCTCGAAATTACAAGGTGCCAAAGTTAAGTGACCAAAGGGTAAAAATAACCCTCACCCGACTTATTCTAACTAGTTTTTGATATGTTCGGGTGGTCACCTTTTCGAGGTGGACAGTTATTGTCCACTACTAAAGCTGTATGGTTGAGATATCCTCCAAACTTTTGATGTTGTAGTGTTTAATTTGCGTTTTATGTTCGAAAACATCTCCTAACACCTCAAAATCCACAATCAACTTGTCCGATTACTTGGACAAGTTCATTTTGGTTAGAGCGATACATGAGTTGATGATTGTTTCATTTAGATTGAAGTGCTCTGTTATCATATTTATATTGTTTTGTTTTATGTTTCTGTTTGGCGAATCAAACGTAGAAGTGATCAAGACCCCGATTCATCCTCGTCCTGAAAACTCTTTTGAAAGAAAGTATAATCATGTATGTCAACCTTTACAACATCCTGTGTCATTTGTTACACCAAAGATTCCGTTTGACATTCAAAACTGTCCTTTTCAACAGGAAGTTAGCCTCAAAGCTTATCAAAGCCACTATATCAAGTTTCGACAATGAAGTCGCGCTGATAAAAACTTTGCATCACAAAGCGAGCTGAAATAATTTGCAAAATTTACAAATTAAGAAGTGTTCATTCAAATGAATAAAATTATTATTGAATTAAGAATAACGTAAAAAATGGTTTCACTTGAGCTCATTATGTTAGCAAACTATCCCTATTTATAAGATTGACATTTATTACTTCAACGGTTGAACGATGTTTTGATTATTATGGGTATAATTAGTGCTCTTTGTTAATTTATTTTGTAAATAATAAGTTTGTATATGTTATTGAAGTACATCTTGTTTGTGTCATAATTTAACTTCGACAAGTTTCTCTCAAGATACTGAATCCAATCTGAGTTATTTTGGAAAGATAAATCCATTTCCTATGTATTCGACGATTTTTCACGATTACCTGAAAAAGAATTGTTCGGAATGTAAATGTAAATATCTGAAAATGAAATTAACATCCTTTTAACGTTACCGTGTCTACTTTAAATTTCATCGAAATAAATTAGTTTTATTTCTAATCTAATATCATCTTTTGACTTTTTATATACGAATTGTTTGCTCCATCTTCTCTCCGTAATGACAATTCCTTGAATGGATTTTATATTTGTTCAACACAAACTTATTTGTAAGCAGGAGGAATATAATTATACATCTTGGTATGATATCGATATTATCGATGTTTGTAATTAGGGTACATGTATATCGATATTTGTAATTTTGTGATATCGATACTTAATTAAACATGTATTGTTATTCGCTATCAGCCTGTTACATTCATTTTATTGTCATTACACAAAGAAATATGGAAATTCTTGCTTCTAATTTTTTTGATGTCTGTATTCTATTGACATCCCGTTGTACGTGGTACAATATGTACTCAATTCATCATCTTCTTCAGACAAATGACCGATAAAGCCTATGTACACTATAGGGCTGCAACGATACATTAACAGAGCGATACGGTACGCACATTGTACCGCGATACTGTGGTCACGATACGATACGTATCACGATACACAAAGTAACAGTAGAAGCAAAGAAAAAAGATATATTGCAAATTTTCAATGGAAATATATTTGGTCCAATATGGGCATGATTTTAAAGTTTCACACTTTTGAGCTGTCACTCGCCATGTTGGAACCGATACGAGTAGATTAAATTCTGCAAATATCGTAGGTGTATCGTAACCCGCAAAAAATATATGGTTTATCGTACCGTATTTAAAATATCGCGATATATCGCCGCAGCCCTAATATGTACAATTGTACGAGATGAAAATGCAATCGAAAAGTCGCCTTAGATACGCTTTAAGCGTGTATACGCTTGCAAATTGGAATAAATGCATGAAATAGGAACAAATCCAAACGGACGATTGCAGTGCAGAACATTAGGACAACTGCAAATTGTGACGTCATAGTGAACAAATACACTGTACGGTAATGGGACGCCCAATTATAAGAAAGTGGTAAGCTTTTTTAGGTGTTGAACGTTATACCAATCGACCTTCACTTCTGACAAATCTCTTTTTAACAAGTTTTGGAAAATCTAAATTTGGTACATTTACAAACGTCAGTTTCAAATCTATTTAAACTAAAAGGAAACAATACTTAGCTATTGACAAGCAATGTTTTTTGATATGATCTTTTGATTCCTGGGAAAGGCAATTCAGATTTGCAACTCCTTTCAAAGTAGAAATGCACATTATTTTCTTTTTATAGAACATTGCATCCTTTTAAGACGAAAACGATTTGATCAGAATAGCCATGCCACGTAATTGGAAGCACACTGGAAAACAAGCACTTGATTGATCGTCAGTTTCAATAATCGGATAACCAGGGAGGATTATTGATTTGTAACTTGTTCAGATGACGGAGAAGTTCTATACGAGTATATATATAGCTAGCTAACATCATTAGACGACCACTTGATCCGATCCTTTTGACTCGGTGTATTGACCTAACAAAACCTTCTGGGGTTTCTTCTATCTTTGTCGAGAGAGCGAACATGGTAAGCAATCTTCAATTCTGGCCAAGTTTGAATTAAAATGCGGGACACCTTTCCACGCGCAATTGGCCTATCTCGCGACTTTACGTAAATTATAATTATACAGTGTTCTCTGTCTATTCAACATAATTAAGTTGTTTTGAAGAGATTACCGGATTATAGCGATTCAGTGTAGCAGGACACGACAGAACTACGATACGTTTCTCACACAGGGACCTGTGAACTTGTTACAGCCGAATTTGAACCCAAGGTGTTCATAGTAATTTTACATGTTTTTGGCGGTTTAGATCGACTTTCGGTAAAAATGCCACTCCCAATGATGGTTATATACGAGAAGGGTAGGAAGCTCTTGATGTCGACAAATCGACCCCATCTAATTTTCTTGCACCAAAACAAACAACATTTCCAATTGATGTACCTTAGTTTAGGTTTAAATATAGCAGCCAAAAATTCTCAGGTCCCTGTGATTACTCATACTGTATATGCAGTTTCTCGCTTCCTTACTTTCGTTTAGACGGTGTCTTTCTACGCACATATTTCATAAGGTTATGGCTCTGTAGCTCAAACAAACAAACAAGGAAGGAAGGAAGAGAGAAAGGAGGACACAAACCAAGCATTTCCTAATAGCACGATTTACGGTAGTGTAGACACGCACAGCATCTGAAACACTGACATTTTGAAATAAAAAGTGTAATTGCTACTACAGCCGTCATGCTCTGTTTATTAGTGATATGATTAACGGAGGTTCCTGTGTTATCTCGACCGAGATCTATCTCGACATGGGTACCTGACATGACAACAAATGCGTGAGAATACATTGTTTCAGAGCGGTGTGCCATTCTAGGTCGACCCCACCATAACATTTAAAATCAATTTTAAAGAGATATCCTCACGAACCACATAACACAGTTACCATAGCAGGGCCATGGAGGGCTAATTAATCTTCCCTGGGACGCACCGTATTTTCTTTGGATGATGAGAAATGAGTTTTTTTTTATGCCGATATCATATAGAGACAGCATAAAGAATCGATAAACGGTAGCTGGGATATAGAAGCGTGATTTATATATCCCGACGGTTTTGGGAGTTAGAAAAATTGTCACAGTACCACACGAGAGGGGTAAAGATGTTTGATGGAAATGATTCTGAATGATATATGGCTCAGCCGCCATTTTGAATCGCATGAGTCATATGCGTGAAAAAAATCAATACAATCTCACACGGAGACCAAATACTCGCCAACTTGTCAGCTTTGTTAATCGTTTATCACATTTATTTATTTTTATTCTTAAATGAGACCAGTACTCAAATAATTATGTGAAAGTTTCTGTTAACATACTATATATATTTCTTAGCACGCTGGTAATTTATAATCGTTTGAAGGAGAAAAATACAAATATTATTTATCTTCAAGGAAACCAGACTTTGAGTATCAAAGTCACAATGTCAAATTGTATTTGACACTAACATGTGAATAGGGAATCTCGTGGAATCGCCTTCAAAGAGAATTTAGACAACTGTTTTTCCCCAATCGGAGCTAAATTAGGTTATGGGCCAATAAGGAAAAGACAAATATGGTTGTCTAATAAAGAAGAGTTCCAACACAGGGGGGTAATAAGATATTTTCATCTCTATCTGGCATACTAACAGAACACCCTAGGTATTCCTTATGTACGATGGTAATCTAATAATCAACTGCAATCATACTGATATTTCTGTATGACATGTACATACAAATTGGCAATGTAAATATGCATGTATGTAAGGACGAAGTCTCTGAATTTTCACTAGAAATGACTCTATTTTATCACAAAATCTATTCAATTAAGCTACATATGTGTGTTTTGTTATTCAGAATGTAATGGAATCCGGATAAACAACTCAACACCAACAAGCCAGAATCGATTTCAAATCTGATACCACCCGGACAAGACATTAGCCAGTATAAACAGCGTGTTTTAATAATGACTTCAGACACATAGACTCATATATACTAAATGTAACACATTGGATACACAAATGTAGATTCTTATTGTCTACCTTTCCTCTAATTTTAGTAGATAACAGAAACAAAACCCAGAAATGCGGAGACTAGCCTTCATATTACTGCAGTAGTCTTCATATCACTGACCTAGCCTTCATATTACCGGACTAGGCCTTAATGACTAGCCTTGATATACCGGACTTTATACCTTATATTACAGGACTAGCATCTATGTACCGGACTAGCCTGTGTATTTCTGAATTAGATCTTGCGTCACCAAACTAAATTAATTATTTTGGTTAGTAAGAATGTATGTATAGATGCATAATTTGTATGTCCCTATTGTCACGAGATCACTACATATTTAAACTAAATCAGTGATCAGACTTCCTGACATAATAACGTGAAAAGAGTAAAACACAATAGGACTTCTATATAATTCATTCTAAAGTCGATATTTATTAATGTGTACATATTGGGGATCAGTTTTGCAATGGATTTTGTCATTTCTCTCCACTATAAAGATAAATGGATATCTCGACCGGCCTTTTACCAAGAATAACTTGAACGTGCTACATGTATCAGTCACACATTTTGTGAAAATAATGTAATAGGGTTGTAATTTTCTGCACATACACGAAAAGACAACACATAAAGTTTGATTCATTTATCTTATTTAGGGCAATATATATATCAGATGTGACTCCATTGCAAATAATAAAGGTAAACTAAATACCCCGTAAAGTTAGCCATACATGAACAACTTACACACTCCAAGGGAAATAACTCCTACATTTAAAAAAAACAAAAACAAAAAAAAAACCCAACGAAATCCACGAAGATCTAATATTCCTCATACATCTACATTCACTGTTATGGACGCGTTTCATGTACGTTTGGCAAGTTGGCCAATTCCATACAATATCAAATTCAGTACATTTTATTCAATTAAAACCTTAAAAAAAATACGAAAATATGTCTCTGTTACAATAAGCCATGATGTTGAACACAGTCTCTACTATTATACCCCTTTCCGCGAATAAGCAATGACACTCGGCAATTAAGTGTATTTATCAACAACAGTTTAACCGCATAATTCAAAGAACTACTGCAAGAGGTTCAGACACATAGAGAAGTTACCCTAACATTAGATTTAGACAGCTTCCATACATCCTCGACACTCCATGACATGTTATGACATCCATCATGGACAAGATATCCATTTATTTTTATAGTGGGGAGAAGTGACAAAATCCATTGCAAAATTGATCCCCAAAATGTACATATAAATAAATGAACTTCCGACAAAACAGGGGTTACGCCCACTTTCACTCTCTGCACCCCTGTCACATAGCAGAAGTTTATCGTTAGTGAAGATCAAACAGGATTTCTCTCTGTTCATTATATAAGGGAAAACATGATTAGTTTATGACATTATGCAGAAGAAAGATATATTCCAGGTATGGTGTAACTGGTAGATTTTGAGAAAGCATTTCACTCAGTCTCATGGAAATTTGTTGATAAAGTTTTAAATTATTTTAATATTGGTTCTGATATTAGATGCTGGGTAAGGCTACTACACACCAATGCTAGTTAAACTATAAACCAAGGTGGTAACCTTTCATCATTCCTAAACATAAAAAGAGGTGATCCAATCGCCCCTATATTTTTATTTTGTGTGTTGAAGTATTAGGCATAATACTAAGAAATAACAAACACATTAAGGGTATAGAAGTAAATAACAGTTCAATTCTTATTCCTCAATATGCTGATGATACTTCTCTCATTTAAGTTGGTTAAGAAACGTCTTTGAAAAAATCGATAGAAGTTTTGAATACTCTCGTTACAATGTCTGGTTTGAAATTAAATTTAGACAAAAAACCCAGGTTGTTTGGATAGGAAGTAAAATAGTGAAGATATATTTATCTGATATAAACCTGCAGTGAGGAAGGACTAACTTCATGCTTCTTGGAATAGAATTAAGTGTCAATTTTCGTGAAATTCCAAAATTAAATTTTGGTATAGCACTTATCATGAGATGAAACAGAACATCCCTTACTCCTATAGGTAGAATTCATAAAATCTTTAATGATATCACAGATTTACCATTATTTATTGCATTGCCAAATCCTGATGATCATTTTCTGAATCAATTAAATAATATTTTCTTTAACGTTTTAAGGAATAGTAAAACTGATAAAATAAAAAGAGTTGTTATAGTTCAAAATTATTGTGAAGGGGGTCTATGGCAAATATTAGGGTGGATACGGAGATTATATCAAAAGTCAGGAAAGTGGCAAATATTGACTTACATATGCTATCTCATTGTGACAGCGAGTACATTCCAACATGTCTTAATAAGTGCACACATTAATTTGGGAAAGATGTCTTTCAAGCATGGAGAAGGCTTAATGAAAGGGAGCGGATGAACATTTTCTCCAGTATCATGATGTGTTATCTATAATAAGGAAATAAAGTTAAAGTTGATTTTAAAAAGGATGCCATTGTATACCAATCATTCCTTGTAATGTTGGATATTTCATAAAAAGAGTAAAAGGGATAACAGATTTATATAATCTTATGGTGAAAAAGATACTATAGCTACTGGGAGGAGAAAATGGGAAGAAAAGTTAGATTTGAATGGTTTTATTTGGATAGTTGTTTATAAGACCACTTTTAGAATAACAAAATATTCACGACTTCAATGGCTTCAGTATAGAATTGTTCATCACATTTTGACAACAAATTCATCCTAGTTTAAAGTAGGATTAGTGACAAGTCCACTCTGTAGACTTTGCAATTTGGAACAAGAAACAATCATTCAAATGTGGGAATGGCGAGAAGTACAGAGAATTTTACAAAGTTTTGAAATCTTACTAGATGCACTTTTTATCCCATTTTCATTTAATAAAATCAGTTTTTTTTTTGTATTATTGGTACCAAATGAGAATCTGACATATAATAGAATTGACAATGAAATTTTCATTATTATTCAGTTTTACATTTATAAGACAAGATGTCGACATCAAATGTTGAGCCCAAATACCTTAATTAACACGATTAAAGAACTATATACTGTCCAAAAATATATTGTAAACAGTCAAGGTGATTCTGCACAAGATAGGTTTGAGAAAGAATGGTGAAAACGGAAAAAACTATTAGACTATGCGGAAGTGTAAATTATAGGAATCTATCACATTTAAATGTTAACTGATACAGAATTTTTAAAGGTAAAAACAACTTCCAATATTATCTCTTTCTATTTTGCCATCTTGTTGCTTTTTTTGCCCTTTTTCGACCCTATGTTTTTTTGTGTCTCTCGCATGTGTGTTTGTGTGTGTATGTGGATGTGTTGGTGTGTGTGTGTGTGTAAGTTTGAATGTATGTTTTAGTATATAAATGATATACTATGTGAAGTATATTGTTTTAGATGATGATGATGATGATGAAGATGATGATAATGATTGTCATTATGCATAGATGAAGATGAGGAGGAGGATGTTCGACATTATGTATAGATGATGATGATAATGAGGATGATGCTTTCAATGTTTATTTATGATGATGATGAAAAGGAAGATGATTAATTTTATGCTGGTCGCCGTATTTTTTATAATGATGATGCTGATGTGAGTCGATCTGCATGTGGATATGTGGTGATGATTATGATTATGATGCTCGTCAAAGTATATAGATGATGATGCGACATTGCTCATAGATGATGATGATTATGAATGATGATGAGGATGATGATTGAGAAACGCGTGCTTCTGTCTGCAAGTGAGAGTAAGAGTGTCTGGGTTTGATGTTTATGAAGTAAAAAAAAAATGATACATGTCCTTTGAATATTAGAGGGAGCGACACACACATGACTTCAAATCCAATCAATGTTACCGCTACGCGATAGCGAGGTTCTTTTGATGTTCATCAAAGGATCAAACTAGTCTCCTCGTCTCACCCACAAGGTAGTACACACTGAGCCTTCGATTTTGCTGACATTCCAGGGGTGCAGAGAGCGAAAGCAATGCGTAAACCATGGAGTATCTAGTATGGCTTTCATTGATAATGCATGTCCAGTTGGAATGAATGCGCAGTTGTTCTAGAAAAGATGTTTGCTGTTGGTTTTTCCATATAAATATATTCTCTACATTACTCAGTTTATTTCAAAAGGAATAAATATGGTTCATGAATTTATCCTTTAACCTCCAATAGGCCTAAGGGTGTGTTGGTACATGTACAACCTTTCGGAGACCATGTATCAAAACCTGGCGTTCTCTGTGCTGCTGCTTTGCATTGGAATATTACTTTCTTCCTGTCAAATTTTCGCCCTGTCAAACTTTCGCTTTATCAAACTTTCGCCATTTCGCCCTATCACAACTTTTGCTCTTTACGTGTTAACTCTGTAATCGCTCAATGTTAATTCAGCCATTCACAATTTAATTTTCATGTACGCATCTATCATGTTCTGACTTAATATGCACCGTCATGCTACATTCACCTTAATCACGGAGGGCGAAACAGGCGAGCGAAAATCTGAAGCGAAAATCCGAAGCAAACATTTCCCGTTATAAAGTATATATATGTACCATTCAATGTCAATTTAGCAAATTTTTCCACAGTTAAAAACCGACAAAGAGACGGTTGTCCAAGAGGTGTAGAAACAATTAAGAAGAAGTTTCCAGATATCAAGATATAACCTCATCAGGAATAGCGCTTGCTCTACCACTGTTTCGCTGGAAGCCTTGCTGAAATGAAGGGAAACCGTTCGGCTCAGAATACAGTACTAAAATTAAAATCATATCGTTATAGGACTGAAACAACTCAATCAGCCAATCAGCAAGTGTTTCATACGATTGTAATGTCTACCTAACATTTGTTCCGGTTTAATACAGTGCCTCTGAGTAATTGAAATAGGTAATTGTTGACATATTTTACATTGAATGAAATCTACAGCTATTGAACTTTTAATAAAATGTATAGGTTAAGTAGATTTTAAAATGTGATGGCGGATTGATATGGGGTCAAATGTCAAAGGGTGTTTATAAACGATCGGTTGTCAAAAGCAGACGCCTGTAGCGCTCTTATATGTCACCAAACTCACCAGAAAATGCCTTTTGAATCTTTTGTCAGGGGTGTATCTGTGAATCTAGACAGTTGTCACTAGTGTTGAACATCAAATATTAACGCTATTAGCTCAAAAACTTAGTAATAACATAAAGTAAATGATTTAGTTGTGTGAGCCGTATAAATGTTTATATTGTTTAATAATTATTCCCATTCTGACATGCTGTTGGCTGGTTTCATTTCGGACGATTTTGTTTATATTTTAAGATATAGTTCCACGACAATTCCTGACACACTTTGAAGACATTTAACAATCATTATATAGTCGTCTAAATGTAGCCAGTGAATGACGTACATGGATAGGAACTACCAGATGTTATACAGTAATAACAGGTAAACTATCTTATTTTTATTATTAAACTTTTTGTATCGTATACGTCTTTTTTTCTGAGAAATAGTTCATCGTGATGAAATACGATATATTTATTTATTATATTAATGGTCTACATTTGTACATGCATAAATGCTCATAAGTGCGGAACAGTTAGCATTTGATGTATACTTACATTTTTGTGAGCATAGTTTACTAACATGTTTTGTTTATATTTCCATATTATACACTTTCTTTTTTATTATAAACTTGAATTTAAGAATGTATACTTTAGGTTTTGAATGTTCTGCTTGTAATTCGACACTGGGGTAAATAAGCTATAATATTTTTGACAGTTGTGATCATCATCGTGGTATTTTAATGTGGATGAATCATCGCGTGTCAGAGAAATGCTAATATCGGCTGATGACAAGTGTTACTGTAAACATCTATACAGGTATTACTTCAAGATGTGTACTATGTTTTCAAAATTACCAAGTTCATGTATTTCGGCGGTTACTGCAAAAAATACAGCAAGCGTAAACTAAGACATGCATGCAAACAGTGTTTTGGTGTTGTTTCTTGCCCAAAGTCTTCATAATATAGTCTAACGTTTAAGTTTCTTAAAGTTGCTGTCAAATTTATGAGCTATTGCTGAGTAAACTAATGTCTTGTATAGTTACATAGGTGAAGAGGTTTCGATTCCTTAAAACATTCGAATCTTTCTGCAAAACAAAAGCAGTATATGAAGTGATTGGTGGAGATATATAAATGTTACGTATTTACGTTGCCTACTTTACGCGAAATAAATGTGTTACTTTCTGCTTATTTACCAAAAAGCACCTCTAATTGTGTAAAAGATTAATATAATTTATTACCTTTAACTGAGCGAGATTGGGTTATCTCAGCCGAGAGCTAAGATTCTGAAGCATAATGCCAACCGAGGAGTAAGCGGAGGTTGAGATGTTACAGAACCTTAGTGACAAGTTAAGACACTGGCAACAAATGAAATAAAGTTTGGATGAAATGGTGAGAATTATTAATTTCCGGTTTGACAATATTTTTGGTGGGCAAATTCCCAAGCATATTGTAGGCATTCCTATGGAGAAAAAACTAGAGCTAAAACAGCATTAGCCATGTTGATCGTACCCTTACTATTTAGAAATTAAATATAATACCAACTCTTCGACATCAGCACCTTTCCTAGATATCTACTAACAACATGACGAACAAGAACGGCTCTCTAGAAAGCTACACGAGAAATTTGATGATTTCAATTTTGTTATCTTGAACCTCCCCGCTTTCCCAATTTACGATATTCACTAGCTCACTCGAAAGACCAATATTTCCGTGATAAATGATGATTGTTCACCGAAAATATACAATACAGGGTTTCGAATGATGCAGGTTGATGAGGTGTATCGGCAAGGTTAATGATCCATAATTTGGTTTCATTTAAAAGAACTGTTATATTAATATCGACTGCTGATTATGTTCATTTTTGTGGTTTCTATTTTGTTTTATTAAGCCTGAGGTATCACGTGGATCTCTCAGGTACCCTTCCGAAACACTTGGTCATATTTTTGTTCAAGGTCTCCATGTTGATTTCTAATATGTGTAAGTATTTTATTTCTTTTCCTGCAAATGTTTATAAGTCATAGCTATAAAACAGGATTTTAAATAGAATCAGAAGGAAACAAATAACTGTAGCATTTTTGCACGATGATTAATAAATAAAGAGGAACAGAAAACAGAATATCAATGCAATTTATTTATCAGCTGTTATAAAAAGTACATAATTGTTTTTAAACTGTGAATCAACAACCCACATTTATTTGTGCGTGAATACCTACGATAGGTATAATCAACAGATAAAAACATACCAATTCAATATTTCCTGTGCTCAATTATCTTTATTTATAGCAAAATAACATCAAAACAATGAGCTGAATCGTCGACAAAATCATACTCAAGCATGATGATGGTTAAACCCATAAAGGTCCAAATACATTTAAACTATTTTCTATTGATCACTTTCTAATCAAATGCGACGAAATGCGTGCCACGTCATGGTCGTCACTTCCGGTCCTGAAAACCTAGGTTAATCAGAGGGACATCTGGTATCCTGAGGTTTTACATACGGGTGGTTTGTCGGGGGCTCCGTTTTCGCAATGTGCGCCTGTAATATAAATAATATGACCAAAGTATTTAAAAGGTAATAAGCGATACGTACAATATACACACATTTCTATTTTAGGAGTGAGATGAGCACTGTTAAACTGTCAACTACTCGGTTTTTTTTTTCATTCAAACATATGTTATTGACATTTAGCAATCAAAGGCCCTCTCTTATAATCAATTGTCGTCCTTAGATACAAAGAATGATTTTGCCCTATAAACTATATTGAAAAACTATATGCGTTTATTGAAATATTCTGACTTTATTAACAATGGGCAATATTTTCGTCAGAAATGGATAGACACAACTCGTGCATTGCTATGCAACTAGCATTGGTCTTGAATAGTTGAGCTACAATATTTATTTGTTTAAAGTCAGTATAACAATGCTAAAATTTCTTATTGTCTTCTAACAAATCTTACACTGATGGCATCAGTGCTTCCAATGGCGTTGTGGTAATATACAGATTGGTCCAGCGCTGACCGGAAGTTAGCCCTAACCGCCGGATCTGTCCAGTTCCATGTCTTGATTATAGAATAGACGTTTCGAACATCGGCATCTATAGTGTTGTAGAGAGGTAAGCTCTGACAGAGGTCAAGTTGCGTACGTGGGTAATACATAATGAATGCCTCACACATCTCCTCGTGAGTAGATAGTCCTCCCTGTAATATAAGTTACACCGTTAACGACGACCTTCTTTGTTGTGACATAAATACACCAGCTTCAAATGATAGCAAAATCCTTATCATAACCACTCTATAAAGATATCATCATTTTTTTGTGTAATTGCATCATTATCATATCGTCAGCAGTGAAAATCGCCTTTTATGTATTAATATCACTAGAAATTCAAGCGAAGGAAGTATCATAACCTGTATACTTTTGTACCAAATTACCTCTTCATAATGTCAAATTATATCAACGATTTCTTTTAAAGTCATATTCTTTTTCATTTAGAAATTATCTTTCTATTAATAAGGTCTTTGGTATCCTACCAGTCGTTAATGTTACATTTAAACGTCTTTTGATAACCATATATAAGAATGAGGTTGATATAAGAATGCAAAAGGAATGTTGTAGTAAGTAGGGAACAGAATACACTGCACGTGCGTTAGCTTGGATTTGAAACCTGCGATTCCAGACTTTCTAGTCGGGCGCTAAAGGGAAGTTCCCTCGAGCCAAGCTATGCACATCTGTTATATTACCACCTCTCTTTCTTCCAAGTCTTCGCCCACGAAGGCAACCCTGACATTATTTCTTTTACACCTTTTCAAGGATCTCCACTTCCCTGAACGTTACGGGGAAGGGCAACGGTACCAGTTTGTGATGGGAGTGAGGTAGTGAAAAGAATACGAGCATCCGCTATGGATCGAACCCGTGACCAAAACGTTTGTCGAGCGTTCTATCGCTGAGTTAAAGGGAAGTTACCTCTAGCTTGGCAACCTTTACACCATGTACAGTGCATACAATTTAAACCGGTCTTTATCATTATCACGAAGATAACTTTGCAAAAACATATTTGCTATAATCATTTAAGGATATAACAAATTACACTGATACTTTTTTTTTTATACAAACTCACGTTTCCAATACATTTGTATAATCCAACATCAGGCAGAAATTCATTGTGCAGAAGAACACATTCTCAAGCGCTAGTAGCGCACACGTATATGTGTACGGTCTCACAATAAATAAGTACATGCACATATTATTTTCACGTGTATGCATATTTTATATTTTACAAAATTTTAATCATGATTATTCTTTATTGATGTTCCGGTTTTCTTTCTTCGAGAAACAAATCTCACTTTGATACTTATGTAGAGAATTTGTAAATAGAGTTAAATTAACATGTACTTCAAAACACTCATAGCATATCGCCAACCTTGTTGCATATCATTATTGAGTGTAATTATGAAACAATACCTCTTATGAAAATACCTGATATAACTAATCTATATCTTAGACTCTACCCGACTCACACTTCCATAGCAATCACAACGTCCTCCTTAACCGATGAACGTAACACTCATACACCCCTGAATTTTCATAATGAACTATTCGAACCCTTTGAACTGGAAGAGTTCAAATGTGTCTTCAGGGGCCAATGAGTTAAAGATAGATACAGTAAATGGATAAAACTGCAACAACATACAGCTGGTTCGTCTTACATAATTGTATGAGGACTCATCGATTATGCTAGGGTACAAAAAGTAGGATATCCAAATTGTCTAAGCTACTATAGAATCAGAGAGCAGGTGCGTAACAAACCCTTAATTTATGAATTTAAACATTTACAGGAGGACTGGTAAATTGCAAATGAACTTATCTGTTAAATGTGTGTATTATGAACCGTGCCACTACGTAAGAGAGATAACTCTGACCATCAAACTTTGGGGACTAAAACATAACAAAGACTGCATTGTTACTTACCTTTGTAATAGTTTGTTTGTTGCTTGAATCGTAAACACATTTCACCTCGATTTTGTCATCCTGAAAAAAAAATCAAAAGAAAATCTGAGGTTTTATACTATGGAGTAATGTTTTCACCCCTTGATAAATAAAACTAAATAAATACCTTTTATGCAATGTTTTACCCATCAGAGTATTTTACAAAGTAGAATCTATAACGATAATTCCTGTATTACAGTTGTTATAACAATAGGTTTATTATATTAAGTTGTTCGTTCGAGAGGTTCGTATTTGGCGTTTCCTCAACTACTATGGTCACATGATGAGAGTATTCACAGATCAACTGATCAGGTGACCATTAAATGACTACTTCAATGGGTCCACACAACAGTGTAATAAACTTACAAAATATACCAAATACACCAAGTCATTCCACGGTAACACATTATTGTGATAACAGTGTGACGTCTAATTCATGAAAAGTTAGAGGGAGAAGACCAAATGGGATCCCACATGTTATATACTCATTATAAACATATATAGACTATTGAATCATTTACTATATCCCTTCTCCCAAAATAAGTCAAGGGAAACTTCTCACGTTTAACAAGCTTAGTATTGGCGATAAGTGTGAGCTCTAATTTAGGGAAAATGTGACGTTGTAGGTTTTCAGGGGCGGAATCATTGATTATACTAGAGTGATTCCTAACATTTTAANTCGACAGGTAGCGCATGTCTTGATAATCAAAATCATAATGTCTGTCTACAGCCAGTGGTTCGATTTCGCTTCCATTCCGGTAAATACGTGTCATCATTTCTTTGCCCAGTAGATGGGAGTGCTGTAGAACCGCAAATGCGTTAATGCCCTCTTGTGGTAAGGCCTGTAATGAAAATGAGGAATAAAGCGTTATATTTATCACTTGTATTGTATGAGATATATTATCACAAGTTTTATAATGATGTAACTCCATACATTTTTGTATGCATTGTAATTTCTTAAACAGTTGTGGAGGGAATTAAGATATTATCTGCCAATTGCCAGGGCCTTGGTGACAAGGTTAAGCGCAAGGATGTTTTTACTTATTTAAGAGATAGGCAATACAATATCTACTGTCTGCAAGATACTCACTTTACCGATGAACAGGAAGAAATATTACTGAGTGAATGGGGCTATAACTGCTATTTTAATTCTTTTAAATCTAATGCAAGGGGGGTAGCAATACTTATCAATAACAATTTTGAAGTCAAGGTGATAAAGGAAAAAAAAGACTTGACAGGGAATTTTTTGGCATTGGATCTAGAAATTGAAGGTAAGAAAATAACTTTAATTACATTGTATGGTCCAAACTCTGACAACCCAACTTTTTATGATAAAATAGAAGAAACTCTCTATGAGTTTAAAAATGATAGCTGTGTTATTTGTGGGGATTTTAATTTAGTTCTTAATCCTGATTTAGATTGTGATAAAAGCTACAAAAATGTTAATAATCCAAAGGCTCGTGAAAGGATATTAGAAATAATAAATAACTTTGATTTAGTGGATGTTTTTAGAGAACAGCATGCTGACATTTCCAGATATACATGGCGCAGGAGTAAACCTATCAAGCAGGCTAGGTTAGATTTCTTTTTGGTTTCTGGGAACTTATTACAAAGTGTATGTGAGACAAGTATAGATCCAGGTTACAGATCAGACCATTCTTTCCCCAAAATTATGTTAAAATTTAACGAATTTAAAAAAGGTAAAGGTCTATGGAAGTTAAATAGTTCCTTATTATATGACCTGGAATATCTTAATATAATTAATGATACTATTAAAACAGTTAAATTACAGTATTGCCTTCCTATATATAATCCTGAAAATATAGATGATATACCTGATTCAGATTTACAGTTTGTTATAAATGATCAGTTATTTTTAGAAACACTATTAATGGAAATTAGAGGTAAGTCAATTTCATATTCTTCCTATAAAAAGAAACAGTGTTGGGCAAGGGAAAAGACCTTAATAGATCAAATACAGGAACTGGAAAATGAGAATAATGTAGACTTAGACAAGTTACTTGAGAAAAAAAAGGAATTGGAAAAGATTAGAGTACATAGGATAAAAGGGAGTATAATACGTGCAAAAGCCTTATGGATTGATGAGGGTGAAAAACCTACCAATTATTTTTTTAATTTAGAAAATAGACATTTTACATCAAAAATCATTCCAAAGTTACAACAGGAAAATGGGGAATTTCTAACTAAACAAGTAGATATATTAAATGAGGTGAAATTTTTTTATGAACAATTGTATTCTATTGATAATGAAGTCGATGACATAGATTTGGATGAATTTTTAGAAGATTTTGATGTTCCAAGATTAAATGTTGAAGAAGCGGTCAGTTTGGAAGGTATTATTACACTTAAAGAAGCATCTATAACACTAAAGAATATGAAAAGTAATAAGAGCCCAGGCTCAGATGGATTCACATCAGAATTTTATAAATGTTTTTGGAATCAGTTAGGTAATTTTGTGGTTAGGGCATTAAATTATGGTTTTTCAAATGGTCAGCTATCTATTACACAACGTCAGGGAATAATTACTTGTATACCTAAGGCTAATAAATCAAAGTATTTTATAAAGAATTGGAGACCTATTTCTCTATTAAACATTGTATACAAAATTGCTTCTGGATCAATAACAAGTAGATTCAAATTAGTTTTACAAAAAATTATAAACTCTGATCAATCAGGATTTATATCGGGACGCTATGTAGGAGAAAATACTCGCCTGGTTTATGACATTATGCAATATACAGAGGAAAATGATATCCCTGGAATGTTATTAATGGTTGATTTTGAAAAGGCTTTCGATTCTGTCTCTTGGAAATTCATAGACGAAGTACTTAGATATTTTGGATTTGGAAACGATATCAGAAATTGGGTCAAAATTTTACACTGTAATTCAAGCTCTGCTATAAACCAGGGGGGTAATTTATCAGCTTTTTTCAAAATAAATCGTGGATGTCGTCAAGGAGATCCCATCGCTCCATATATTTTTATACTATGTGCAGAAGTTTTAGCAATCCGCCTTAGAAACAATAAGAGTATAACTGGTATAAAGGTTAATAACTGTCCCATCTTAAACTCTCAGTATGCAGATGACACTTCTCTGGTATTAGATGGTTCTGAAAAATCACTGAAAGGGGCGGTTGATGAACTAAATATTTATGCAAAAATATCTGGTCTTAAAGTAAATGTAGGTAAAACTGAAGTTGTCTGGATAGGCAGTAAAAAATACAGCAATGATGTTCTCCTTCCAAATATGAATCTTAGATGGGGAGTTAATAAATTTACTCTTCTTGGGATAGATTTCCATGTAGATCTTTGCAAAATACCTAAAATGAACTTTGATAAAAAATTAGTTAAACTTAAAGCTCTTATTAAGAGCTGGAGTAGAAGGTTGCTCACACCTATTGGTAGAATTAATGTCATTAAATCTTTATTAATTTCTCAGATGAATCATCTGTTCATTTCCTTACCTAATCCATCTGAAAAATTTATAAAACAGCTCAATTCTGTTCTTTTCAATTTTTTATGGAATAGCAAAACTGATAAGATTAAACGGGACATAATAATCCAAAATTATCAAGAAGGTGGGCTAAAAATGGTTAATTTAATGTCTTTTATTGAAGCTCTGAAAATAAGTTGGATAAGAAGGTTTTTTAGATCAGAAGGTAAATGGGTAAGCATTTTAAAATCTTGTGTAAATCCTCATATCTTGGCTAACTCAGGAAACGAGTACCTTAATAAAGTTCAAGGAAATTGCAAAAATGTGTTTTGGAAAGATGTGTTTAGGGCATGGTATAAATTAAGAGCAAAAGAGGAGCTGTTTAAAAATGAGAATTTTGCCCTACTTAAGACACCCTTATGGTATAACAAAAATATTTCTGTTGGTAATAAAGTTGTTTTTTATAGTAAGTGGTTTAAAAACGGGATTATGATAATTAATGATTTGTTGAAAAACAACACAGACTACTCTTTCTTGTCTTTTAAGGAATTTTGTGATCTACATGGTACAATAACTAATTATCTAGAATATCATGGCTTGATAACAAGCATAAAGAATTATCTGAAACAACTTAATTTGCCAAACAAAAATGTGATATACCCAATTATACCGTTACATCTTGTAATAATTTTAAAGAAGAAAAAAGGTTCTCAAGACTTCTATAATATACTTATCAGAAATAATGCATCAATAACTGCTCAAACAAAATGGGGAACTATATTCGACTATAATCAGGAAACTTGGGGGAAAATATATGCTATTCCTTTCAGGGTTACAAAAAATACAAAATTGCAATGGTTGCAATTTAGAATTAATCATTATATTTTAACAACCAATTCTTATTTATGCAAAATTGGACTTGTAAATAACCCACACTGTGTTTTTTGTATCATAGAAAGGGAGACAATTACCCACGTTTTATGGGAATGCAGGGAAGTACAAAAATTTCTGAGCAATTTTGAAAGTCTTTTAAGTGCTCTCACTATTCCTTTCTCACTAAATAAAGAATCAATGATCTTTGGTTTTATCAACCAAACTGGAATTTATACCAGAATTGATAATGAAATTACTCTGTTCATTAAACAATATATATACAAAACCAGATGTTTTCATAAGTCACTTAATGTGACGGCTTTAGTCAATTCGATTAAAGATTACTATAAGGTTCAGAAATATATTGCTCGTGGTAAAGGGGAACAAGGCCTTAGAAGATTTACTTCTGAATGGGAAAAATGGTTAAAATTAGTAGAGCTTGACCTCAACTAACCCTGAATATTATGACTATTTATATTAAGTTATTAGTTGTTATTCTACTTAAAAAAAACAAAATATTGACAAATACTCACAGCAGTTATTTATTTTATTTAGTATCTTCTCAGATTTGGCAGTCTGATCTCTCTCTCTCTCTCTCTCTCTCTCTCTCTCAGTGCTCTTTGTCCATTTGTTTTGTCTATTCTATGTGTGAAAGTGTGTGAAAATTGAATATGTCTTGGTGATTGTATAAAATCAGCATCAGATGATGAGGATGATGAGGAGGTTGAGGTTGCTGATAATTTCAATAGTAGATATGTGTGAATGTGTGGATATGTGTTGATGTGATGTTCTGTATAATGTACATGTTCTGAAAACCTTTGAAAATAAAAAAATAAAATTAAAAAAAAATAAATGATGTTAACTTTTTCTTTGCAGCGATTGGCCGATACCATGCTCAGAGTTTTACAGAATAAGATGTTGACTTGCAACCCCGGACACCTGTGCAAGACGTCAACAATACAAGCCGACAACTTCAATTAAAGTAAAGATAGGAGACATTCCGTGACAAATGATATGTTGACCAATCAGAAAACAGAAGTGTCGATCGTCGGGTAATAACAATGGCAGACAGCAATACACAGACCTCTTCCAGTTAGGAGGAGTCCAAATTAAATAAAACCCTACACAACGTAACTGAGTCGGTTTTAAAATTACAGGTATAATAAAGGTATAGGAGACAAAGATAAACAACATACTATACTATTTGTTAAAAAACTGCGAAGAAGGAAATAAAATGTTTTTAGAGTAGAAAAACACATGTAATAACATTTTGAAATGTGAAGAATTTCGGGTTTTCTTTTTTTTAACAAATAGTCTAAACGTACTAATGTACATTCAAGACAAATTAACATTAAATCTTACCGCGTTTCATATCTTTCATGTTAATGTTCGGTTTATGTATCGATAGTTAGATTCACATAGGATACCTAAGAATCACCTGTTTTATTTTTATGATAATGATATATAAATCTCATAGTAGAAGTGCAACGAAATATCAGAAAATTTAATTAAAGAGTCAAACATTAATGATATTTAATTATCTTTGTCCCACTACACTGTAGTTTTTCCTACAAACAGTAACCTCAATTTAACCTCCGTTTGGAAATAACTGTAATACATTCGGGCTAGTACACTGCCGTTGACCCAATCGGTTACATCAATAGTCTATATTACAATCTAAAGTCCAGGGTTCGAACCCCGGTCTAACCTCGCACTTTTTCACTTAATACACCCTTGTGATCATATTTCTTTTTCTTAAAATTCCCACAGGGTATAGTTTATTTTTAGAAATGATTTATCATGGTTTTATAGTAATGCCAGAAAAAAACCTGTTTTTAATACTTAGTTACAGTTTTTGGAAGTGGTAATTGGATCACTTGAAGGAAACAATGAATTTTGTCAATTTTATTTCTCTTGTGAGGACATTCGATCTGTAGCTTAAGTGTCAGAAAATACTTCTCGCAACGATAGGAGATTGTTATATCAAACATAACACTGTATCAGTGAAATTGACGCCACAATAATGATAAGGTGAATATATAACTATTATGTTTCCGATATAGTGACGATATAATTTTCATCCTTCTGACCATTCCCCATATTGCACAGGCAGCAACTATTATAGTTATAGGATATTGAGGCGTTTTCCCTTCGACCTTTGATCAATTTTCACGAGTTTTCGGGAATACAAAACATTAGACATTGTTCTGTAAATTACGCTTTAGATCTTGGCATTCAACGCCGAACCTCGGGTGTATATATAATTCAGTCGGAGAAGAAGACTCTCATCATCGGATTACTCAATAAGGAATTTTTCAAGTGATAAGCTTTGTTATGAAAGATACAAAGATCAATTTTAACACCTTTCATTATAATTCCTTGAAATTAAAATATTTTGTGTTTCATGTACAAAACACGTAATGTATAACTATGATAAAATGACAAAAAATCGCATTGCAATAACTGGCATTTTTTTTTAGGATAATGTGGTTTTTGAATATTTAACTTTAAAAGACTTCCTTTGAATCCAGAAATTTAATGAAATACAAAACAAATTTTCAATTAAGCTTAGTGAATTTTAGTTACGTACATTCCTGAGAAGTTCCGGAGGACAATATCCTTGGGAAACGAAGTCTAGTTCCAGAGGGGGAATCATATGCATCGGAACCACACTCATTCCTATCATTAGGAGCGCGGCATCGTGTGGTCGGAGTGTGGGTGTGATGGTGATGCGGAAACCGGAACTGTCAACGATATCTATGGAACGGATTCAAACACACGTGTTATAGGAGGGTTCTTTGAGCTCCAATGACATAAGTATATACATAACAAAATTATGACTTACCTGTATTTTGTCAAGTATACATACAATTTGGTATGAGTAAATAGTATTGGTTTGCAACAGGACGTAATTCAAATTGTAACACTGTTATTTCCAAGTTGTTGTCATGTTTACATGTAAAATCTAGAAATGTATTTCATAATTATAAATATTTTATTATCATTATTTTATTAGACTCTGAAATGTATAAGTGTTATAACGAATGTGTCTTACGAATGAACTTTGTTATTATGGAAAGCCTTGGTCTAAATGTATATTGTAGTACACGAAAAATTCATCTTGTCGCACAAATTTGAGGAAGGTTCTACATATTATATTCAAATTTTACAATATAAATATATCCAAAATGATGCTCGTTCAACCGTCACTAGTGAAGCATTAGTGAAACTGAGGGGAGTATCAGCGAATTTAAAGAGAGTTTCATCAGTCTTTTTTACAAAACAGTTAACTATACATAATTATTCATTTTTTTCAAACGGAAAATCAATCAAGAATTCTAGAACGCTTTTCATATGAAACTGTCATTGTCCACCTTAAAACATTTATCATCATCATCATCATCATCATCATCATCATCATCAACATCATCATCATCATCATCATCATCATCATCATCATCATCATCATCTACTTACCTGATCTGCCCAAGGGATTGTCGTAATGCGTCTGCATGACGAGAAAGTCGGGATCAGCATCCGTCCCGAGCGAGAACCCGGCAGATGGAGGGTAGTAAAACGCCTTCCAATAGAAAAAAAAGACAGTCGCATTCAAGATTTAACGAAGCAGATTAGCCCTGTGAGCTTGAAACTGGATTTTCACAAGCCATACCTCTACTCAAATAGAAAAATTATTTCATCGCGACGAAAATGCAAACAATACATATTTCACATGATGGTATCTGTAATTATGTAATTGTGATATATTGCTCATCTGCTGCATCAGATCAATTCTAACAATTGTCGACAAAAATATTAGTTTTAGAAATATCATACAACTACAGTAGAAGCCATCAAAGAGGAGACATCAAAACAGGCAGAAAGCCTGTTTCGAATAGGCATTACATAACATTTACAACACAAACAGGTATCATAATTATTAGATAACAGGACACGACCAAGGAGACATAAAAACAAGCAGAAAGCCACAGTTAACACTCAAAACACATTAATGGTCAGTATTTCGTTATACTACACAAAACCCTCGTCATCATGTCTACAAAATCAAGCACTTTCCATACATTAGTGTTCACCCAAGACATAAGGTATAGTATAACGGATACAATCAAAACACTTGTTTCTCTCGTATTGGTTGCAATGTGATCTATACAGATATATGTATCAGGTCAAAACATAAAGCATCTCATTCATGAATATGCAAAAGATCGGTTTAAAAAATAAAGTATCTTTTAAATAATTGGTATTATTTGAATACTACAGTAGAAGCCATCAGTAAATGAAATACAAATTTGGATAATATATAATTTTGACTACTATAAAACTGAATTTTAACTTCACCTAGCTAGTGTATGGGGCGAGTGTATGGCACCTATACAAACAGCAGAATATCGATCTGCTAAAACGCATTCACAAGAGACCTACTAAATTACAACCAAGAATGAAAAATTTGGAAAAGATTACCTCGTTCAAACTTAAATCATTAGTCTATAGACGTTTTAGGGGGACATAAGTGTTCCAGTTCTTACGACAAGTGTGATACGACAGCATAACAGAGACTCTAGTCGATACAACAAAATAAAGTCACTCGAGAAAATTCACTCAGGTAGGAAATTAAGAAGCAGACTGGAGAAAAACACATTTATTTACTTAACGGATTACTGGTAACTAGAATTCCCTACCTCGGTGCTTGGTTCAAGCCTCATCTATAACTACATTTGAAAACCGCCTTGATAATAATAATAATAATATGCAACATTTGATATAGCGCCCTATCTAGCTAACATAAGCCACTCTAAAGCGCTTTGATAAGTAATGGCAGGAAATTAACAATAACGCTGGAGTGACGTCATATGAAGAAAACACTTAAAACTATAAATTGACATTGTCCTTAATTAAGCGGCAGATATGACTGCCTTTAAAATAAGTGAATATATTAATATTTTCCAATAATAATGGGATGCCATACCAGGGGAGGTCAGCCAGACTAATGGTTGCTTTGTGGTGCATTTCAAGAGAACGTAGACCTGATTACTTAATAAGTTTTATTCATCTAAATGTTTAAGAAAAGTGCTGGGAACAGCTGAAAAAGTTAAACATCTAGAAATTAGATTAGTATTAAAACCTGTAAATTTTAATTTCATTTATGCTAATGAAACTCTTTACAAATTTAAATTTAGTTTGAAATTTTGCATGACCATATTTTGTTAATGCTTATTGATTGTAGTATCGACCAGTAGTGATTTGATCATAATCTGAGGTTAGATATTGACCAATCAGACGGTGTCATCCACGTTAACCAACCTGTACAGGAAAATACAGAATACGTTTTGTGTCTTAGCCGTTTGGCTGGGAAAGGTTATACAACTTCTTATGTGCATAGAAACACTTTTTACAATTTGTGTAGCCGACATGTACAGGAAAATACGGACCAGCTTTAAATGTCATAGCCAACCCGTACAAGACAACTTATAAACAACTCATTATTTCCTAACCGACTTATCAGACACACGCTTATTGCTCGCTAACTGCCGACAATTCGGAAAAAATGATCAAGTTCATGTGTCGTAGCCAAACCGTATTGGCAAAACGTCATTCCATGAGGAGAAACGTATTTAGATAATTTAGCACTTCCCACATAAAGTTAACAAAACAAGGAAGTTTTTTTCAAAGTCATATATCACCAAACCAATGTCGCTCTCTCCTTGTGATGCACACTTCCCTGGGATTAAGTGCATCCATCGTATCATTTGTTTAAAGATCCTTGATCGTACTTACCTCCCCTCCGACGGCCCAAGCGATGATGGCCTTGAACAGACAACCACGAAGGGGTTCCGGTACAGTTTGATCATAATATTCACAGCGGAAGGCGGTGCCGTCGTACTTGGCAAGTTCAGCAGCGCGCTTGTCACATCTGAAGACGACCACGTGATGCACGTTTAATTCATTTCCGGGTGTGATGACTGGCTCGTACTGAAGATTTACAAAAGGTTAGGACAACGATATACTGGCGTGAGTTTGTTGAATATATTGTTAGCTAGTCGATTAAAGGATGAACATAACACACACAGTCTTAGGTAATTGCTACTATATTTAGTAATAGATACAGTATGTCAAAATGAATCACACAGCATCCTACGGCTATCTCGTCCTTCGGAGACTCTTCTATGATGATATGGGGCCACAAAGTTGGGAATCCATAATGTCTTTACTATTGTTGAAGCAGAGAGGAAGGTGAATTAAACTCCGTAATTCATAAATTGAAAATTAAGAAAAGTTGTGGTTAATTTTAACTTAAATAATGGGTTAAGTGTGTATATTATGAACTTTGCCATTACTAATCAGAGGTAACTGTGGCCATCAAAGTTACAGCAAAGGTAATAGAAACAAAATATCAAAAATGAATTACATTGCATCATACAGATGTTTCGACCTTCTAGGACTTGAACCGGTGATGTTAGGAGCCAACAAGTTTGAAATTCAATTTGAAAAAGTATTGTCAATATAATTATGTTCAACATTTTTACATTATACGAATATCCTTATATATGATTAACAATGCATTTTCTTAAATGAATTTCCTATTTTCTTTTAAAAATGGTTTTCGATAGATATATGAAACCTTTTACATTACACCTGTTTCATTTCAACAAAATTTACTGTTTAGAAAACAAATTTATTGGACAAAAGGCAAGCCTATATAGGTCCTCTCCAATAGCTACCACATAGAATAAATAGAATATACAAGTCAGAGTGAATAAGGTAATTAATAGATATTATAGAAAATAATATATATATATATATATATATATAGATAAATAGATCTTAAAGTGTAAGCATTGCTAGTAGTATTACACAGACATTCAAAAGAGTAGAATAACTACTTCGGGTAACGTATACTAATTAAATATGTAAACATCTACCCAAGCTTATACATACTTGCATACCCACATGTCTACACGTCACAAACACCCTCACACACACCCTCACACATACAACACATCTATATAAGATGTGTACTCTTAGCCTTAGTAAGTCAGTTATCTACATCATTACAAAGTTATTACATATATATCATAGTGATAGTATCTAGACTGCACAATAATAGAGGTCTTCAGTAGATACTAGTTACATTACACCTGTTATATTCCTAAAACACTGTTCGCAAGCAGTATGCTAGTTCTCTGTGTTTTCTGAGTGTTGACAATGTTTGTATCAGTATTCTATTACAAATGTTGGAGACTATTTTGTAACAATAATTAATTCCTAGTTTTTGTGTAACAACTGTACTGTATCTGATACATGACATACCTTTATCATGTGATGTTTGGAGGTGAGGTGAGGTAACTTGATCGCTCGACACGCGTAGATAGTTTTGTCGGCCGGAACGTGGTACTGCAGTGACAAAACATGAATTAGTGGTTACACGAAGTGTGCCAAACATATATATTTCCACCAAAGTGAAAGCCTGTTTCGAAACAAACATGTATCATAATTATTAGATAGCAGGACACGACCGAGGAGACATAAAAACAAGCAGAAAGTCACAGTTAACACTCAAAACTCATTAAGGGTAAGTATTTCGTTATACTACATCTAACCCTCATCATCATGTCTACAAAAGTAAGCACTTTCCATATATTAGTGTTCACCTAAGACATAAGGTATAGTATAACGGATACAATTAAAACAGTTGTTTCTCTCGTATTGGTTGCAATGTGATCTATACAGATATATGTATAAGGTCAAAATATAAAGCATCTCATTCATGAATATGCAAAAGATCGGTTTAAACAAATAAAGTCTCTTTTAAATAATTGGTGGTATTTGCCGACGCTTAATTTTGACATCTCCTTGTAGAATATCAGTTGTCTACCATAACTGTTCAATTTAATAATGGCTATTTGCCGGTCTGAATCAATTAAAGCTGTCAGGTGTGGACTTTTGTTTCAACATTAAAAACAATGCTCATAAGGTAGAAAGAAAATAAGAAAATAAGCAACTTTTGATATAGGAATTCGCAAATAGAATTTGAAACACCAGAAGTTGTAATTTATCATGACATGCGCACTAAAATCCTACATTGTCATGAACTAAGTCGTAGGTAACTGTATCGTTGGGAAAATTGAAGTCCTCCGGTTTCAAAGAAGAAGACAACAGCATGACGCTCTTTGCTCCTCGCCTGGTGGCGCCATGGTAGGGGATATAACTCGTCACGTCGACAGGATTGTAGGAGAAGATAATTCTAGTGGTGTCATCCTGTAAAATATAATAATGCATGTGGTAACAGAAACGAAACAAATCGAAACAAGATATTGCAAAATATAGATATACATAAAAATTCAAAAGTCCTTGTGATGATTGATATAAATAAAAGAAAAACAAAGATTTTGAGCAGTTCCTTAACTCTTTCATCTCTTTAGAGGTTCATCAGGGGACAGGTTCATTTTGAAACCAACACATTCCCTTAAAACAAATAAAGAGTTGAAAGCGATAGGGACCTGCCTGAAATCTACTTGTCTTCCATTTTTTCTATATACATATCAAGGAACGGCTAACCCATGTAATATAAGTAATATAACACCGTGTGTTGATAAAATAAATTCTTCGGTTGCAAATTATCCAGACAGCTGCATCATATTCACTGTATGTGTATTATATTTATCAAGGAAACACACGTTTAAGAAACCCTCCAATAAGATTCATCAGTTTGGAAATAAGTTTTATCAATTTTTTACTTTATAAACACACAATGTATGTATTAAACGTTTCGCAACGTTTCAATACCGACTGGTCCCTTTATCGAGCTCTGATATCGAGCTCTGATATCGCAGTCATAGATTGACAAAGGACTAGTCGGTCTTGAACTCGTTTCTTGACAAAGGGACCAGTCGATATTGAACCGTTGCGACACGTTTAAAACGTTCATTGTTTGTGTAGAAAGTAAAACTATAAGTAAAAGTAAATTACACTTAAGAATTTAGCATGTCGATGGAGACAATTATATCAAGTAAACATATTACTTTATGGCCTTTTCGTCTATTCCGTCTTTGCGTATTGCAGATTTATCTTCTCTTTGGAGCAGGTATTGATTGTTACGTCACTTATTTGTGAGAGTAACGTAATCAATTTTTGAGAAAACGACGTAATTTTCTCGCACAAACTAATGACGTAACAATCAATCCCTGCTCCCAAGAGAAGATAACTCTGCAATACGCAAAGACGGAATTTAAGACTCATCAGTCCTATATAAGGTCAAACGAATAAAAATCAATATCTGAAACGTTCTTAAACATATGTAGATATACTACGAGAAGGACCAGGTGCTTAACAAACTACTGTAATGTTACAATCTTACAACGATTGGCTGTTTTTAGTTAAGAAGTGTATAATTTGTAATCCATTTCGGGAAAAATGCATTCTCGCGATTCGATTGTGGTGTTTCAATCATATGCACTGGCACACTGTCATTGATGATGACTTCTATCGATTCGGTAGCAGTTTTTCTTCTACATATGTTCCATACATGTTATATTATGTGCTTTTCTTGTTCATATTTACTGTTCGTATATATTTCAGGTGTTTTTTGCGATGAAATATAAGTCGCGTCCATCAACTGTCCCCCCTGCATTTGCGCATACAGACATTGGCTTCTAGTGTTTTTGCACACATACCGTTATGACCACGTCACCAACACTATCACATGTGTTGAGTTTGCGCACAAAGGTTAGGACTGTTCCGGATGCAGTTTCCTTGCCAGCGATGAGGAACCAGTCTTGTGATTGGTCAACTACTGGCGGGGCATGCTCAGTAGTATGATAGTCCTGTGAAACAAACATTTACTGAAAAACATCGAGGACTACGGTAGAATAAGTTAATTAAATAATCAAAAGTGCAAAAGTTGATTATTAATTAAAATAAACTTCCGCAATCATTAATACGGAAACAAATTCTGCTTTTTTATTTTAAAATCGAAATGGTATCGTGTTTCAATCAGAAATTGAAGAAAATTATTCATATTTTCACCCTTTTCATTACTTCATTATTTCGAAGTCTACTTGATGTTCATTGATTATGTCGACTATATCACATGAATGCATATCCTTTACATTTTTTTTTATTAATGATTTAAAAAAACATTTTGAAGAAATAACGTTTCGCTGTACTGCAGTATCAGCTTTGAATCAGTCTACGTTATGTTTAAAAACTTGGACACATTTAAATACCCCAGAGTTCAAAAGAAAAAAAGAAAAATTGTAACTTTTGTTTTTCAATTTATAACAATGGTTTACTCCATAAACTATGATTGTCTATATCCCTAATTACACTTAAACGCTTAGATCGGCCTTTCTGCGCTCAAATATATCCAATACTAATTATAATCAATGACGAAGGCGAGCCATCCTTGGCTCCACCCATTCCACACATCATGCACAGTAATTAAATACAAACCTTGAAGTAGGTTTGACCGTCCTTGACTCCGCCCACAATGACGTCAGCTGGGAACATCTTTCCGTTCGGGGAGATTCCAAATCCAACGTAACCATGCGTGTTCACGTGTGTCTCAAAGGTCACGTGGGTGGAATTGGCGGTCCAAAACAGCCAGAACTGACCAGTGGTATCGAGCTTGACATAGTGTTCAAAATGGCGGGTAGGCGTCGGTCTCGGTATCTGTTAGATTTAATTTACATGAATGAAACATAAACAATACATCATTAAACGTATTAAATACACATGCTCTAATACGTTACCTAATAAACTAGATCACTAATTTGATTTCACTACACAGCCAACAATCAAACATAATAAAGGAAATGAATAAAAAGATATAAACTAATTGCACATCACGCTTCATGACAATCTATGAACTCCTAATTTATCTCCCTTATAACATTTGCCTATCGTTTTCCAATAATCAATATTCACAATAATCTGTGTGTGATAATTGCATGATTTTTTTTGACTCATAGATAGTTGAATATTAGGCTTATATACATTAGATATTATGAATAAGCTATGTCAATATTGTATGGTATATTAATATTCACATTATAATACGTTAAGCTTATAATTATACAACTACTTGTTATTAATTACATAATACAAGTCCATGTTGATTCCAGTATTTAATATGGAAATGGGTCTTTCAATATCACTTTTCAAATAGTTGACATTTTCGGTGACTACTTCTTCCTTTAGAAGGCTTTTCTGACGTTTTGTATCAGTTCTGTAACTTCTCCACTACTTATATGTATAAACTTAAAAAGCATCGCTCGACCCTCTGAGTATTGTCAAGGTGGAAAACGAGTATTGATTATGGTCTTTTTCCTTGAGAACATTAAAAAATTGAAAAATATGCTGACTTTGTTGTAGTTATTTTCGCTGAATGCTTACAATTTGAATGCGTCATCCCTAAATTCATGTTACAATAAATACAGAAAATGGAGCTCGTGTGTTTGAGTGGAGGGTAAGAAGAACATAATTTATGCACTCCGTTCATGGTTACAGGTGAGAGTATAATTCAAATAGAAACGAAAAAATCCGCGTTGCTGCACGAAGTTCCAGTCACCTGATAACAGTTGACTCGTGTTGTCCTGGACGACATTTCAGTCAACAGTGAAATGTACCCGGCGTTATCTTGGGAAGGTGACATTTATAACAGGTATAAAAACATCGATTTTGACGCAGATCAATAAACATAAATTATTGGTCGTTTGGTTCAAGTGTTTTGTTTCTTTGTTATCAAATAAAACTTCGGTCATTTTGTTTACAGATTAATTATTTTGTTTACAGATAAATTATTTTGAAATGATTTATGAGACAACTGAGTTTTAAAATTGCTATAGTTCTTAAGATGTCTAGTACTTTCTAAAACTTAATTACCGTCATCACGTAAAAACCCGTAAACGATGGAAATGTTTGATAAAGGAATATTTATAGAAGTCACAAAATAGAAAGTACTGAAAGGTTAACGTTATCTAACGATACACACATGTAGGAGGCACGGTAGTCTAGTAGTAGGACGCCGGGCTCGTGACCGAGGGGTTGCGGGTTCGAGTCACGGCACGGCACGGCACGGCACTATGTTGTATCCCTGAGCAAGATACTTTGCTCCGCTTTTTCAAGTCTACTCAGCTGTAAATGAGTACATGGTTGGGTAGTGCTAGAATCATAGAATGCTAGCTGTGAGCGTCGTAATGGCAGCACCGGCTGTATATTTGAGCAAGATACTTTGCTCCGCTTGTTCCAGTCTACTCAGCTGTAAATGAGTACGGGGTTGGGTAGTGCTAGAATCATAGAATGCTAGCTGTGAGCGTCGAAATGACAGCATCGGCTGTATGCTCCCAGGGAGGTGATAAACATATTGGCTGGTTGCAAAGGCCATATAACCACGGATAATAAATTGTGAACTGCTTTGAGACGACCTACGAACTAGGTTGTGATAAAGCGGTATATAAGAACCTCGAATTATTATTATTATTATTACGTGATTTCGTCTGTAAAAGGAAGAGTGGCGATTTGGACCTTCTGTTGGCTATCACCTATCATCGATAAGTCTGTTTTTGCATTACATACCTAGGGTTATGCCATCACATAAAATTAAGGTCAGCCTGGAGAACATTTCGGGATATTTGGGGGTTACATGTAAGTGTGGACAAAAGTCACAAATGGCTTCTCTTTGACGAAACAACATATTATTTTTTGAAACTTTCTTAAGCTTTTCTTAAATTTCCATAATTGATGAATTGTCTAACACTTTGGCCGTCTATGACAAAAATATATTGGCTTTAATAATATCTATATTGTGCCCAAATACGCCTATTAACCAAACAATAATCAGAGCAAATAGGCCAGAACGGTTTTATCGTACATGTATAGACCACTAGTGGTAATGACCATCTAAAAAGATTCCTTCACAGTAGAGCAATTATTTAATGAAGAATGGCAATGCCTGTTACCGTTTTAATTAAAAGGTATTTTGATTGTCTTGATATGTTACTACAACTGATTGGTATTAAGCAATGTAACCCTTCTTTCTCGATTTTGGTATACAGTGACATCGTTAAACAATACAATATACCACATACCGTAAAATCATTGTTTTATCTTTGTTTTTAAAGGAAGGATAACTATAAACTGACGTTATTGTCGTTTTCTAGTCTAATTATCAATAACAATGTATTAAATTAGATTGAATATAATTATTCAAGCTCGCGTGTTTACGTCATTAGTATAATGACGTCATAGTGGTAAGGTTTGTTACCATTGACCTCCTTTTGAAAATGGCTGTTCTATTCATTAAACAAGCAAACACGATAAATAATCCTATTTTAACTTAATGCGGATCTTACCAAATATTTTTTTTTTCGAAATCATGATAGTAAAATAAATAATGTTAGTTTAAATTTGGAACAGGTTTCAGTTGACGCACATATTAAATTTGAATACCAAGTGAAAAATGACTTTAACACGAAATACACAATGTACTTTATGATAATTGTCAGTTTCCATTCGTCTTTCATATATAATATGAATACCAGCTGAAATCGGTTTAATTATGAATAAATATAAAAGGTATAACATAAGGAAATAACTTTTAAAATACTTTGATGAAAACGATTTAACATGTAACAATTAATGAGCAAATGTATAACGAGACACTCCACCCACCTGAACAGGGTTTGCGCTTCTGACTTGCCCGTCTTTAATCAGCTGAGAAATATGGTCAACCGAATCCGTCGCAAGCGCCAAACATGCGGCTAGCAATCCTATCAATACGGTTAGTTTTAGAATGGCCATGTTTCTTCTCGTCCTCTGCCCTAACTGATGCCTTATGTAACAAACGCCAGGTTTAAATGTTATCAATCACATGAGAAACAATTCGAAATCAACGTTGTTATCAGTCCGTATTGCGAAAGAGGGAATACTTAAAAATATGAGGTGATATTTTCACGGATAAGATTGGGCAAACATTTAGAGCAGGCATAGGAAATATGTTCTAGATAACAGTCAAGGTTATGCTGTGACTGGATTGATAACTAAAGACAAAACATAGATGACCAGTCAACCAGAGGGCTTTTGAAATGACCATCTTCTTTACTACAGGAAAGAAATTGTACATGTATACACAAGAAATACATAATTTCCTTTTTCACTTATCACCTTGGTTCTGCCACAAAACAAGATTGTTCTGCCTCTCTATTATGAAGCATTAAGCTTATCAATTCCAGTAGTGGTTATGATATTATTAAATGTATTTCTTTTCCTTAATAATTTCACAAAGTGTTACAACTCTCAAGAAAATGTCCCGTTACCTAATAGTGTTTTTGTATGAACATTAGATCAATTACCATCAATTTAACAAGAAATCACTTTTCAATACCTACTTTGACAAAAACACATTATTTCTATTAATAGATTTATTATTCGTCCCTCATTCCGACCCCAGTGACACGACTAAACTCTCCTCGTAGTGATCACGGGTAACTTAGATATCACGCGGTATGATCTCATGTGTTGAATGCCAGCAACGCTGGTGTTTAGGAGATAACTCAATCACAAGACATACGGTCACGTCACATGGCATTTTTTTTTTTTTATATTTACACGTTAAGGGTTTGTTTGTTTGTTTGTGTTTTACGTCCTATTAACAGGTATGGTCATTTAATTTAAGGACGTGCCAGGTTTTGTTGGTGGAGGAAAGCCGGAGTTCCTGGGGGAAGCCAACTCACACATACCAAGGTGAATAACTCTTACTAGAAAATAAAATAACGAAAAACACTAAATAAAACTTTCAAATAGATCATCATTAGATTGGCAAGTTAAACCTTGCTAACAATACTTAACCATGTCCCTGTTTCAATAAGCCATTGTGATTTTCATGTAAAATGTGAGTCGCAGTCTCAATATTGTATCACTTTCCGCGAGTAGGCCATGACACGTAAAGGGATTACATGACAAAGTTTATGGAAAGAGATGGAAATGTATTGACAGATGTATCCATTGATAAAGACATAACATAACATGTTGTGTAAGTATAGAACGAAACGCCGTGCATTGGTGTTTACAGTAGTAAGAATCACATGAATGTTTTTCGTACTTTTTGAATATTTTATTACCGGCATTTGTTAAATGTGAATTACCGCATTGACATGTAGTCAATATTTCCCATCGGAAATATTTAATCTATTCGCAGGAAGCACATCGTGATAAAGGCAAATAGAAGGTGGGTGTCTGTAGGAATATTTAAAGGTTAATTACTGATAGTGTCTGTTATTTATGGGCGGATTTGTCGAGTTGCTAACACTCCAGCCTTCCTGGCAGGCGGCCCGTGTTCGATCCCCGAAGTCGTCGAACGCATGGATATTCAGAGAAAGTGTCTTTCTTCTGCCAACACAACTCCAACAACCCAGGTGAAGTAGAAATTGGTCTGGGGTGGATGTTGTGGTATATGTGCTTTAGCATTCAGGTGAAGTGGCACTATAAATGATGCCTTTGGAAGCACGGTCCCACTACAAACAGAACACACATTACATCTCCAGCACACACACAGGCATACAAACATAGGGAGATATTAGCCAGGTGGCACAGGACTAGTAATTAGCGCCTGATAAGACAGCTCCTGCGAATTCCCTCAAAATTGTATTGATTAATGTTTATGCTAATTGTATTAATTGTAAATCCATGTACTGTAAAGCGCTTTAGTGTGGCTTATGTTATCTAAATAGGGTGCTGTATCAAATGTTGTATATTAGTATTTATAGGTACAGGGGTAGGGTTAATTCTCTCTGAGGTTGTAACTTTTGGCTTTCTGAGGTTCTAAACCCAAAATGTAAACATGAGGGCAGGGTTTCTGAATCCGCGACTGTAAATTCCTTGCAAAATGAATTTAAAAAAAACCTGTCATAGACGTGTAACATTATAGTAAGATAAGTGAGATTAATCAATTTGGTATATATGATATATGGCCATGTTTGGTTTGAACAAAAAACACGGTTATTTAACGTTTATTTTGCAAGCTCTCAAAATGTATGTTACTTGGCGAATGACAGGTTCCTGAAAACAACTATTTCACAGTGTGCCGAGTCAATAAAGTGAGCTATCAGATTAACATTTAGACAGTTCGTCCAATAAACAGTCTGGTACTGCAGGCAGTCAGTTATATCAACTGATTAATGGTGGCCACCGAGTGGTAGCACGCGACGATACGCAGTTTAAACTAATAAACAAACTTGTGTGGACTGTCGATAAGGAGGGCATTTTTAATTTTAAATATAAATTATAAGTTAAAAAAGAACATAAGAGGCAGAGAAAACGTAAATATAAGTATCGAACTGTTTTTGTATGGTATTTATGATCTATTTGAATGACACAGCTTTATGTTGTTTGCTTGCAAAGCTGTGTCATTCAAATAGATCCTAAATACCATACAAAAAGAGTTCAATGTTTCAATACAACACTGATGTAGCAATGGTCGCTATATTGAACGCTTGGTATGCATTCTGAATTTGACATACATTTTACGTTAATGTGACTTGATTTGGAAGAAATTGTTCACTTCACGTGCAGCTTAAGAAGAATTGTTTTGTAAATATCTGGGCGACTATGATTGACTCAGACGAAAGAAACCATGGACAAAATTGTATGACAGATACACAGCTTTTGTATATTAAATTGATATCATTTTAAGAAACAACAAACACATATCATTTAGATAAATTCATTATTATCAAAAGTTGCGACATTTTATGAATAAAGGGAGGTAACTCGAAGTCATTTTTTTGATTTTCTTAACACCGGTTAAACAGATAAAAGCTTTTACTGCGATCGTTTGAGCAGAAAATGCTGCTTATGTTGTTGTCAATTTTCTTTTTAATAAAGATTGGTATACTTAAATTTAATTTATTTAAAGGGGTAAATGATTGACCAAGGAGGTTGTGCGCATGCGCTAGAGTGATGATGCTTCCTTCCTAGCTCCTGTTAAATCTAACACTTTTATCATATTTTAAGCGATCAAACATGAAATCACGGACAGTTATATTGGTAAGGCGGTGAAGCAAGACACCATAGACCGATTCGAAATCAATCTGGTCATCCATAGCTTAAGAACATGTGAATAATTGACATTTCTTGCTGCTTAGTCGCTGTGACGGCAAATCCAAAATGGTGGCGTTTATGTACATGTTTATTTTCACAGTATTCGTCATATTTCAAGTGTCAATAAAATAAACTGTACCTGTAAACTCATCTCACCAGCATATGGCAAAAGAATTATAATAACCCAAGATACTTAAGAGAGTGTGTTTTAGTCTCATTTAATGTAAAATTCACACATGTACAGATACTAGCATATACCAACATATAGTCCAACAATGCCAGAATTTGTCCTACCAACATATTCATCTACTCCAATTAGAGAGAAACATAATCATAGAAAGCTAAACAACACCTAAGGATATTTATTGAACGTAAATTTCCAGTCCATAAAAACTACCACCAGGATATGACATTTATAGAAATGACAGAAACCTGCATGGAGGAGGGTTGCTCATAACAGTAAAGGACACATACATTTTAACACCAGTCCCAGAATTACATACCGATTGTGGAATTGTTTGTTGCAAACTCGAACTTGAGGAACATAAGACTTTATACCTATCGTGCTATTACATTCCAAAAACATCAAATGAGGACAGTATACACCAACTAGGGGTAAGTTTAGTAAGAACGACAAGGATTAACAATGCTCTAGTAATATGGGCAGGTGCCTTTAATCTACCTGGTTGGAACTGGAAGGAAAACATCTTAAAACCCAATACTCAACATCCAAGTATACACCACAAGTTCCTGGATATCTTAGATGAAAATGGCTTAAGGCAGATAGTTGAGGAACCAACTCGAGGACTGAACACTCTGGAACTCACTGTCACAAGCTATCCTACCTGCGTCCGCCAAATTGTGGAGATCATACCATGGATATCTGACCATGACATCGTGTACAGCGAGTTGGATCTCATACCATCAAGAAATTTTCAAAAGCCTAGAAAGATTCCACTCTACAAAAAGGCGAGGTGGGACAACATAACATCAGACCTGAAGGATATTAAAGTTATTGTTGATGACATGAGCAAGAATGGCAGTTCAGCTGAAGACATGTACCAACACTTCCAAACAGAACACGTGAAAGCAGCATAGAGCGTAACATATCACACAAGACTACTAGAAAGAAAGACGGTTGCCTATGGGTTACAAAGGAACTGAAAAGTCTTATTCGCAAAAGGGACAGACGGTATAAAAGCATAATGTGTTACATACGTGTTCAAGAACGAAATTGGTTTACATGACATATATGTAGTTACTGAATAGGTACAAAACTGGTACATTATCCTGATTTGAGTGACACATGTCACTGATTTCGGGTATTTATTACATGTGACCAGTGTCGAACTAGGTGGGCTAGAAATCGAGAAATATATTAAATGCGGTTGATCGCGCAATAACATTTTCAACAGAAAGTATTGCGTTGAGATTTGACAAATATTTCGAGTGGAAGAACATTGCAGTATGCGTATATTCACGCAGTTAAATGTATATATATATATACAATGTATATTATAGTCTTAATCAGGTAAAAAATAACAAAAACATGTTTGATGCCTTTAGTTATCTTTATTTGTAACAAAATGGAACTTGAAAATACTTAAGCATATGATTAATGAATGTATTTTCGTCAATTAAAATTACCAAGGTCTGCATCACAAACAAGATCACATGTAAGTATGGTGAAAGTTTATCAGAGACATACCAAGATACAAATAATATATTATCGACCATTAATTATCAAATCCGCCGAAAAGCGTAGCACTTCATGGTCGTCATTTCCAGTCAAGAAAGTTGACCAGGTTGAGAAGAGGCTCTAACTAATGCTGACATCTAGTATCCGGAGGTTTTACATACGGGTGTTTTGTTGGGGGCTCCGTTGTCGTAGTATGTGCCTGTAAAACAGATCACGTGATCAAGTTATCTAGCAGGCTAATATACCAAATGCCTACTGAGCACATGTTTCCATTTTAGCAGATTTAACATGGTCTCTGCATAAGCTAACTTTTCTTGATGAACAATATGAAAAATATTTTGAAAATGAAATAGTCTGACTTTCTTAACTATGGGCTGTTTCTTTGTTGGATAAGATAGAAAAAATGCCAATAGCTGTGAAACTAGCCATGGTCTATTTCAGTATGAATATTGGTGAGTAAATATTTTCATTTGTGTAAAGTAAATGTGACAATGATAGTTTCTTATTGCCTTCGAACAAATCTTACATTAACGGCATCAGTGCTTCCCATTGCGTAGTGGTAATGTACAGAGTGGTCCAGCGCTGACCGGAAGTTAGCCCTAACCGCCGGATCTGTCCAGTTCCATGTCTTGATAACAGGGAAGACTTTTTGTGCATTGTCAGCTATTGTGTTGTAGAGGGGTACACTCTGGCAGATGTCCAGGGGCGTACGTGGGTAGTACATAATAAACGCCTCACACATCTCCTCGTGTGTAGAAAATCCTCCCTGTAATGTAAGTTACAATTAAAGAACTGTACCACATCGATCTCTTTATAACAGCTGAGCTCACTTCCAGTCTGTAACAATATGTATATACATCGACATCAATATATTTTTTTTCTATTAATCAGCATTTCTTTGTAGCATTAGTTATAACGACAACAACACCATAACAACCTCTTTATAACAGCATAGATATGCTACCCTCCTCTCTGTAACAACGTATTTAAATAACGATATCAAAATCATAATCTTTCTATAACGACATTACCAATACTTATAACGACAACAGTACCATAACGAAATCTTTGTAACGAAACAGGTATTCTTTCTTCCTCTCAGTCAGTGACAACGTGTCTGTATAACGAAATTATTTTCACAATCTCCTAATAACGACATCAATATTGTTCTGAACCCTTATGACATCGTCAATGACAACACATTTCTCCTCTCTCATACAATGGTTTTTACCTCTAGTAAATTTAGTCTCTTTCTAATGAAATCAATGTCATAATGTTAGCTTTGTAAGTATAATATCCGTTATTTCATCAAAACCTCTATATCATAATAATATTATATTATCAGTATTATAATCTACAAGGTCATGGTCAGCCTCGATGACTGATAGTCAAACAGTTGAGTAAACCATTTTGTGACGTTCTGAATTGCTGTAAATAAACTAGATAGGATTCACCTATATACAAATAACAAGTAACATATCACGCTCGGAATGCCAACCAAATTTAAGAATGCTTCACCATATGGCATTTTCTTCATTTTAGGACTTGTCCGTGGTTCAAAATGTCAGGATAATGAAAATGCTTATCGTTTTTTTTCGAAACTATAGAAATGTAAAAGAAAGTAATCCGAGTCATACTTGCAAATCAATCACATCCTTTACCTAAAGAAAACACTCCATTTTTACTTACCAGTGTAAGACCTTGTCTATTGCTCGAATCGTAAACACATTTCACCTCAATCTTGTCATCCTGAAAAATAATGAATCTTCTGATGAAAGTGGTTTTATATATAAACCTATATTTGATATTTGTGCAATGATTTCCCGAGCGTTAAGTATTTCTATACACAAACCTTGTTTACTGCCATGTTTTTCAAAGGGGGTAATTTGATATTTTGAAATAGCTTATAAAGGAAAAATAATAAAATAGAAAGCGAAATCGTTAATTAGGTTTCAAAATTATATGGTCCTTTGAATCTTCGTATTTTTACCTCTCCTCAGCTGTGGTCAAATGACGATATTTTCACAGATTATTGGTCAGTTTGTCGCGTGACTATTCAGGGGTTAATAATATCGCGTCATCGTGCCAGTAGTGAGGTTCTATTTTTATGACCTTGAATGACCTCGACTCTTAATGGGACGTGAAACAAAATAATACATTTATATGAACACATAAACACTTCATGTTTACATACCGGATATATTTTTCTCTCCCTCGACAGGTAGCGCATGTCTTGATAATCAAAATCATAATGTCTGTCGACAGCCAGTGGTTCGAGTTCGCTACCATTTCGGTAAAGACGTGTCATGATTTCTTTGCCAAGTAGATGGGAGTGCTGTAGAATCGCAAATGCGTTTATACCCTCTTGTGGTAAACCCTGTAATAGAAATGACAAATTCATTATTATATTAGCCAGGTCTATTTCATCAGATAAGATATTACATATTCTTTTATTTGACGTTCGTTTCAACTTCGCTGTGGTTTACCTGTAACACACACAGAGTTTATACAGAATGAAATGTTGACATACAACCACGGCAACCTGTGCAAGTTATCAACAATACAAAGGAGCTACCCTGGGAAGTGATAATTTGACCAATCAGAAAGCAGAAGTGTCGATCGTCGGGCAGTAACAATGGCAGACGGCAATACACATACGTCTGATTGTCAAGAGGAATAAATATCAAGGTTTGTAGTGTAGCGGATGCTTTCTTCCAAAATACATGTATATACATTGAAAATAATTAAAAAAGCTAACAAAAGCCATCGAATCAGCCGTTATAAGTTTTAAGTACATTTGTATAACTTACATGTTGCAATAAAAAAATAACCTGCAGTATTGGAAAAATTATTCAAAAGCAGTGTTATGGTATGAAAACAGACTCCACATGTATTGTGTTTGTGTGTGGTCCTTTTGTAATACAAAACATACATTTAGGAATATCAATTGTCTAGGGTCAACCAATACCCAAGTAGCCATTAAAGGTCAATAACAGTAGAATAATCAGGCAATGTCTACAGAAATGTCGATATATTGTCAACATGTACATTTCTAACGAATTCACATAAAATCCAAACTCTGTTCCTAATACATCATGTGCATGGTCGTATCGAACAAAACGTTTAACAATTTTCAGTTAATTACGTTAAAACAAAATAAACTAAGGTGTTCAGAGACGAACTCGAGTGTGTTTACAATTCAGACAGTATAAACGTAGTGAGAAGAACAAGAAGAGAATGTAGAAATGGCAACAAAAAAATCGAACAAACACACCAAAATCTCATAAAACGAGAACAAAACATGAACAATGGATATGAATACACGAATATCATTGAAAAACTGCAAGGAGAAAATTATCCGGGTTTTTTTGTAAGATATATATCACGTTATTTTAAACTAGAAATATGTTTATCAATTAACACAGTTGTATTAAAGTAACATGTCTTTGTTTCCGAAGAATATAGATGTGTAACACTTTGATACCATGAAACAATAACACTCAATCGAGTTGCAAAGAAACTCCATGTTACATAAGCAATTTAATGAGCCCTTTTTAACATAAATGCATATTTTTTTTTTATATTAAGCTAGAAAATTCAACTTCAAGAATAAATAAATATCTATCGGATCATGAAACCACACTAAGATTAACAAAATTCAATGCAAACTTATCTGAAAGATAAGTTAGTTCTTGTAACGTACCTTCCCAAGAAGTTCCGCAGGACAATACCCTTGGGAAACGAAGTCTAGTTCCAGAGGGGGAATTATCTGCATCGGAGTCACACCAATTCCTATGGTTAGGAGTGCAGAATCGTGCAATCGGAGTGTGGGTGTGATGGTGATGCGGAAACCGGAACTGTCAACGATATCTGTTGGTCGGAATCAAACACACCTTTTATTCCCGAGGAAATCACCATTACCTACCAAGTTACGGGTAACCCGTTTTTTTAAGCGTGCATAAGGTATATGGCTTTGCAACAGGACATAAATATAATTCCAAAACGGAGTTCCGCAAATTCTTGTCATTACTTTATGTAGAAACCTAGAGAAATACATGTGTGCAGCTATAGGAAAATATCATTAAAATTGACAAAATGTTTGAGGTAAATTAACGATAAAATTAAATTTCTTTAGACTTAATTATGTAGCTGCAATCACTTGTGTGTTTTAGTTCCTCTTACAAATATACCTGATCTACCCAGGGGATTATCGTAATGCGTCTGCATGACAAGGAAGTCGGGGTCAGCATCCGTTCCGAGCGAGTACCCGGCAGAAGGGGGGAAGTAGAACGCCTGCCAAAAGAAAAACAAACATTTGCATTCGCTTTTAACTGCACAATTATTCGCAGAAAAATGATAGCAACACACCTATCAGATAATGATAACTGCTAGCTATCTAATTAAGATTTTTCATGATCATCTTATACATCGAATCTGTATCGCAACATACACTTTATAAAATATGTGCACAAGTTCAAACAATGTTCGACCACAAAATACATGTTAAAAAAATCCAAAACAATCTCCCATGAACGATGCTGTATGAATGATTTGAGCATCTAAAGAAGAACTAAATATTTGGATACATCTAATGTATGTTTCTGCTGTATACACGTTAGTCTGACTTTGTCTAGAATCTAAAGCCGTACTACTGGAGACAACGAAAGAAGTGCTTAATATATTGAGGGTAGTTTGTGATACAACAGCATCACAGAGATTTTTGTTGATCAACAACAACATTGGAGTGATGTCAACAAAAAACTCTTACACGTAAATGTATATGACTTATGGCCTACATGAAGTCAGATATCTGAGTTAAGAGTAAAAGATTTTGATTTTTGTTCAAATAATAATGAGATGCGATAGGAGGGTAAGTTGCCTTGGCTAATGGTTGCATATTTTGTGGTATCTCACTGGGACCTACTGTCTCGTTCCTCCCGTTTTCAGATTCCTGAGCAGGTGGGGGATCAGAAAAAGAATACACCTGCTGTTACTAACTACGTGTATCGTAGGAGGCGACTTATGAGGGAGCCACCTACAGAATTGGGGATTTGCTTTGGTGTCCTCTATTTGGGGATACAAAAGCGATCAAAATAAATCTGCTGCGACCATTGCAATATTTTGGGATCTTTATCTTTCTTTCTACTTCTAACTACTCTAGCGCCTTGCTTGGCAACCCTTCACTTTTGGCCTGAATATTGAGCGTTCGACCAGGTGAGGAAGGCAATGAGTTCTGTCACCAGGCCGAGACATCCCGAAGTCCTTAAAATGGTAGTTGTTTTCCTTGCTTAACGTTCAGCATTAAGGGGTATGATAATAACTGGTTCAACCATTGTCAGTATGATGTGAACGGGCGGAATAATGTGCTTGGTGCCTTTGACATGGTATTTCAGTGAGATAGCACTATAAAGCAATATCAAAAGGAAGCAAGCACACCAACATACCCTGTCTCCTGCATAAACATATGGAGGCACGTCCTTAAATGACCTTAGCTGTTGATAGGATGTTAGACAAAATTAAACCAAATTAAATTCCTGATCACATTTACCTCCCCTCCGATGGCCCACGCAATGATGGCCTTGTAAAGACATCCACGTAGAGGTTCAGGTGCGGTATTAGTATTTTCACACGGGAAGACGGTACCGTCGTACTTGTCCAGTTCAGCAGCACGCTTATCACATCTGTAGACGACGGCGTGGTGCACGTTCAGTTCATTTCCCTGTGTGATTACTGGCTCATACTGAAGGTGAAAATAAGGTAAGGGTAATACTGACTGTATCAATTGTTGATTAACTGATTGGAAATAAGTTGAAAAGAGGAATCCATTGTCAATAAATATTTCACGTTTTAAACAACATTTATTGATGATCAGATGTTTGACAGTGCATTATTTAAAATATAATTAACTATTAACGTTTATAATTTGATTTTTAGGGACATATGGCACCTTGCATATTACACCTGCTATATCCCTGATATATCGTTAGAGATGATTATCTTTATTTTTGCAGTGTTTTTGAAGTGTTAACAATACATGTATCGTTAATATTAAAAAAGGAATACACAAGTTTATAATAATGACCAAATTACTAGTTAAACCCTAAAATCTCGATAGTAGGCCGCTGCTTTATTTCATTTTCAGTAAGGAATTACCCGCTTATCTTCTAAGCCTGCTTATACAAGGTAGTCTTATGTTCAAAACCATTGTGATAGTAAAACACCAATTGCTTAATAACTAGTTCTTTTTACAGAAATGTACAATGATCTACAGAGTTGTTTTTAACGAAATGAAATGAAAACGTTTTTCTTTTATCAAATTTTGCAATATTAAACGTGTGATGTGATGATTATTTCTCAAAAACCTGATAGGACCTACATGGCTTCTACCTTGGATAAATTGTTCATTTTCAAATGCCGCTTATTTTCGAAGACGGCTTATTATTGAGATATGTTTCACTGTATGGAATACAAGGCTTATTTGCAAGTACAGCTTATTTTCAAATTAAGCTTATAATCGAGATTTAACGGTATATTGTTTTGTTTGATATCGACCTTGGAACATATCTTCTTATAAATATACGTGCGACTAGATGTACCAACTTACTTGTATTTGAAACATGGCATACCTTGATCATGTGATGTTTGGAGGTAAGGGGAGGTAACTTCATGGCTCGACATGAGTAAGCTGTGGTGTTGGACGGAACATGGTGCTGAAGTAACAGAATATTGCATTTGTAGTTACATGAAGTGTAACAAACATCTATATTTCCCCCAAAATGAACGTCCGTGACAAGTCATTACCTGAGATATACAAAAACAACACGTTTAGTATATTATACAAAATATAACCGGACCGAATTTCCTCAAACATCACAACAAAAAAAAAAAAGACGCACTGACTACTCATAGCAAACTAGAGGTAAGCATTTCTAAAAAGATTTGCACGCTCTGTAAGATAATATACATCCATTATACGTTTATAAATCTACAGTATATAAGATATAGAAATGGAATTTATGTTTCACTAGGATCGGTAGCGATGTCAACCATATATTGATACATAAAAGGTATACACTAAACTGTTACACTAAATCATGAAATGTGTATAATTTTTATCAAACTATCTTATCCTTAAATCAATTAAGGGAATGTAAGTCTCTATCAAATAAATTGTTCCATTTTCGGATACCAAATTTTGACATGACTTTTTTAATATTAGTGGTCCGTCATGGTTGTTGATTTCACGATTTATGCTCTGAAAGTTTACATAAATTGAAGCAGTCAGGTGAAGAATTTTGTGAAAGCATTATATAAATCGTTCATAAAGGAGAACAAATATCAGCCATAATGAGGGCATTTATTGTGATACAAAGCAACTTTTAACCTGCACATATCTTCAAAAAGCATTACATTACCTAAAGGTTTCATTTATCATTAAATGCACACTGAAATCTTACATTGTTATGTACTAAGTCGTAGGTAACTATGTCTTGAGGAAAATTGACGTCCTCGGCTGTCAAAGAGGAAGACAGCAGCATGACACTCTTGGTTCCTCGCCTGGTGGCGCCATGGTAGGGGATAAAACTTGTCACGTCATCCGGATTGTAGGCATAGATAATTCTAGTGGTATCATCCTGTAAAATATAGTTATAGCATGCGTTCAGTAACACACACTTACAAATACCAATCGAAACAAGATTAATATAATATATTTGAAAATGATGACTTAAAATAAATGTATCTACTTGTAAAAAGTCTTTGTAAAGGTTAATGTAAGATTGGAACAACGGAGAGACTCTGAGCAATTACCATACGCTTTCCCCTCTCCAGAGGTTCATCATGGTGTGTGGTTTAATTTAATGTGATGCTGAATATCATTGATTTGTTTTCAAGATAAACACTTTCCTTCATTTACCTCTAACGATGTAAATCTCAAAGAAGCTGCTGAGTAAGTCTTTGTATTTTTTTTTTGATATATATTAATGTAAAATAAGATACGAGTGAATGTGCGAAGTAATAGAACGGCTAACCCTTGAAGTATGAAATAGATATTTCCTTGTAGTCGTAAAGAAAACTCCTGCGTTGCAAACAATTCACTGATTCAATCGAAAGCTGTAATATGTTTACTGTGCCATGGAACGACCCATTAAAGGAGTAAGTATGTTGATGGATACAATCAAGCTAGATATTTATTGCTTCATTTTCTGACTTTGCAGAACGTATTTGTTCTTTATAAGGACAAACGTTCGGAAATACATGTTCATTTTACATATAGATATACGACGAAAGGAAATCAAGTGCCTTTTAAATTGCTACACAAATAGTTTGGCTAATTTTTTAATCTAGATTAGATGATTTTGACGTTATTTGGCCAAGCAATGATATTTGTTTACACAGTTTTCGTTTGCAAATGGATATGCGATTCTTTTTTTTTAAATATGAATTTCAACTGCATAACACTTACTAGGACAAATTCAATTTATATCGTTAAGTCGTGCTACGCAACAATCGATGAATATCATTGAAATCAATCACGTGCCCTCTCTATAGGTTCAAACAAACAATGGCTCTTGTGATTTTGCACACGTACCGTAATGACCATGTCGCCAACAGTATCACATGTGTTGAGTTTGCGCACAAAGGTGAGGACCGTCCCGGATGCAGTTTCCTTGCCAGCGATGAGGAACCAGTCCTGTGATTGGTCAACTACTGGCGGGGCATGCTCAGTAGTATGATAGTCCTATGAAGCAAACGTTTACATTTACCGAAAAACATCGAGAACTACGATAGAATAAACGAATTAAACAATAAAATATAAAATCGTTGCTTATTAGTTAAGACACAATTACCCTAATTTATTCTTCCTAATGTTTGTTTTTAAGAAAAAACGTTCTGATTTACTGCGGTACATGTATAACCTTTGAAACGACCTGGTATTTACACAATTAGGCACATTTCAAACGTCCCAAAGGTACAGCAGTTAATTGTTACATCAATTTAGCAAGTATGTCCATGGGTTACACCATGGACCGCGATACTCTATATCCTTGAAACATTACACTAAATCACAACTTAAATCGGCCATTATTCCTTAAATAAACCGTACAGCAAATGACAGAGGTGATAAGTCATCATTGACTCCACCCATTCTGCGTTCTTAACACAATCATTATAGGCATACGTGTACCTTGAAGTAGGTTTGACCATCCTTGACTCCGCCCACGATGACGTCAGCAGGGAACATTTTTCCGTTCGGGGAGATTCCAAATCCAATGTAGCCATGCGTGTTCACGTGTGTCTCAAAGGTCACGTGGGTGGCATTGGCGGTCCAAAACAGCCAGAACTGGCCAGTGGTATCCAGCCGGACATAATGTTCAAAATGGCGAGTAGGCGTCGGTTTCGGTATCTGTTAGATTTAATAAGTACAAATAAAAATGCTTCCATATCCTTTAACACAAACATAATAATATTAAGAACACCAAAACCATGTGCTCACATGCTCTATTTGATAAACAGACAATGAGTTAGCTTTTTCATTAAACAATAAGCATTAAAATCAGTATGTTATAAAACATACTCCAATCAAAACTAAATGAGGTACCTTTACCATAAATTTTAAGTCAATTTGTGGTTAGAGTTTAAGTTATCTCCCCTATAAAATTGTAACCATAGTTTTCTTATCATTAATGTTAATAATATATGTGTTATTATGCATGCAACTATTTATCACATCAAGAAATTGAGTAGCGACACCGTTATCACAAAGAAACACTAGGTATGTAAGGTGAACATTTTGACTAAATCTAGGAGAAAACAGTAGAATTGGCGGCCATTTTGGATTCACTTCCACTACACGGATTTTTTTCGGACTTTTAGTATATCATTTTGGGGACCCTACTTAAATGCATTGCATCGACCATCAAATCACACAGTTAAATTGATGTTCGAGAGCTAGATGGCAACTGTAAAACTTCCAAACAGTTTTCATTAGTCTAATTTTTTTTTAGAAAACTTGTTTTCTAATGTTGTACATCATATATCGAATCTATGATCGGAACAACCTCTTTAAAACCGAATCAATTTCGACTTTCAAACATCGTTGGTAGAAGAAGCATAATTGTCACTATCACGAAAACGTAATTTTACGATCCGAAACTCTAAATCGTTTTGCTTATCGTTATATCGAGCATAATAGCAAATCCTTTTGAAATAAAGGACAGTATTTGTCAACGAGTCCAGGTTTTGCAAGATCCAAATTCGTTTTTAATCTACCCGGTCGTGGTCCTGCATCGACATAATTGTTTAAATAATTTATTTCAGCTGGTATTCATAATCAATATACTGGGTACGATAACTATAACATGATACACTGGAAGTGTTCTTTTTCATGCCAGGAATTTTAATATGTATATTTACCATTTTTGAAAGATTTTGAAGTTATAGAAAATATGAACCGTATATCAAATTACAGCATTTAAGTAAGATAATTCTATGTATCATGTAAACTTCTTAAATGAATACATAACACACCTTCAAAGAAGGTTCAATGGTACATGTAACCAACGTTACAATTGTTACGCAACGATAACGCAAACACGTGAGTCATATAATTGCAACCAATCTTTTGAAGATGGCTGTTCCATTTACTATGCAAACAAACGCGATCAATCACGTATTAAATATAAAACTAAACTGCATGCAGCTTGATATCTCGGAAATAAAATGTTTAAAAATATGTTAATTAAGAGAATTAAATGGCTTTCAGTTGGAAACAGAATTAATATGAATACCAACTGTAACATAAAGAGCTAAGCGCTTTATGGACTTTACCACGTACCAGTTACCATTTATATAGCTCATGATGCCAGTTCAAAGAAGTTCAATGCTTAAATAAATCAGAATAAAAAAGATATTGATGAAAAAAATAAAACGTTTAATTCAAAATGATAACATATGTGAAAATAAACTTTACCAACCTGAACAGACCTTGTGCTTCTGGCCTGTCTTTCTTTAATCAACTGAGAAATGTGGTCAATCGAATCCGTCGCATGCACCAAACAGACGGCAAGTAATACGACCAAAACTGGTAGTTTTAATGTGGCCATCTCTCTTCTCGTCCTCGTCCCAAACTGATGCCTTATAAAACAGTAATCAGGTGAAAATCTGTCATCAATCACATGAGAGGTATTTCGAAATCGAAGTTTTTATCAGTCCGTATAGCAAAATAGGAAACACTTTTAAAACAGAACGTGATATTTACACTGATAAGATAGGGGTGTACTTACAGAGCTACAGGTACATGTAAACAGTTTAGAGCAGACATAGAAATAATGTCAAGGTGAGCCTGTCATTACTTTGATAACTTGAAACAAAATACGGATAAATACAACTGTAACCAATAAGATTCAACAATGGACTTTTAAAAAAACCCTACCAAATGTTTCTGTAAGACTTTATTATTTAGTGTTAATACCTAGATATACAACATAATATCAAAAAAGTGCATACTTAAACTGTATCAATCGTCGTTTTAATAATTAACTGTAATGAATTTCTAAAATATTCACTTATAGATGTGGACATACTGTAAACCTTAACTAGATATTGTTTAAGGTAACGCCTACCACCTCCATTGCACTTGGATTCACCTTATTGTTTGCGTGTGTTCTTTTGTCGTTTTATGTAATTGATTTCTTTTTCGTATCAACTCTGCGTTCCTAATTTTTTCTTTTGTGTTGTCATTTTTGAGCTTTTGTTTTATTTGTTTTAAATATTCGATCTTCCTCCTGCTTGATGATCAATTTCAGTACTGGTCATGATATCAATACTATAAATAATTTCAGTCGCATTTAAAGGTTTTAAATGCTAACATGTGTACAAGGAAATTAGCATAGAACCATAGAAAATGAAATGAAAGTTTCTGATGCCTGTATACAGTAGAAAAATGATGAAACTTTCAATATGAGCACAAAGACAAAGCAACTTTGAACAAATAAGAGCAAATATTTGTAATTCCTTTTAAGGTAGTCCGCATACAGATAAACATGTTATCACATCATTATTATATACAGTAATGTGCATTGTTCCCTTATTTTTGTTTGTTAATTTAACATTTTACAGATTTATCATTCGTCCTTCACCCCTTGTCCAGAGACAAGACTAAACACCCTTGGTTGTGATCACGGGTTACCTAGATATCACGTGTGTATGACCGCGTGTACATATGAAGTTTTACGCTAGCAACGCTGGTGTTTATAAGGTTATTCAATCACTAGACACACCGTAACGTGACATGGCTTTGTTCACTTTGTCTTAATCTAAAAGCTGAAAAACGTCGCTTGATAGTATTAACATTAGCAAGCTTTTACATGTTTTCCCCGCATTAGTTAAATGAGACTGTGCTCATTGACACATGATTATCGTTGTCGGTGTTTCCTATCTAAAAGATTAAATGATACATTGATGACACATTGATGATTTGGTATTAGTGGTGATGAAGATGTATTGACGATGAGGATGATTGGTGTATTGATGATTACTGAGGTTGCATCTAATGGTGATAATGATGATGTTGATGAAGATAATGATGATGATGATGATGATGATGATGATGATGATGATGATGATGAATATGCATTGATAATAATGATTTTACATTGATGTTGATGATGATGATGATGATGATGATGATGATGATGATGATGATGCATTGATAATGATGATTTTACATTGATGTTGTTGATGATGATGATGATGATGATGATGATGATGATGATGATGATGATGATGATGATGATGATGATGATGCTGATGATGCTGATGATGATGCATTGATAATAATGATTTAACATTGATGTAAATGACGTTACCTTTTAGAATGTTAGTCTATGAAATACTGAACATTTCAACTGAAATAGTATAGTATGTTCTTCCTAGTAAAAAGAAAAATAAGGTTTCCGAACTGCGGTTACTTATGAACCTATGTGGGATGGACTACTGGGGAAGTGTATCCACAATTTTACTAGTTGGGGATATCCTTATCTCAGCCTAGGGTTTAGGCGGCAGGATTTTCCTTTCCATAACAATGGTATAACGTCACGTCAACACTACAATGACGCCACGTCAACAATCCATTAACGTCACGTCAACCCTGAATTCAACCTATAACGTTAATATTACATTGTGTATATGATACAAAGTGGGTGAACAGGGTAAGAGATGGCAAATTGGTTAAGGCGTCTGACATTCGGCTACCACTAGCCTTCGGCCACTGGGTCGCAGGTTCGAGGCCTACGTGGGGCATTCGACAGGGACTGGCCGAAAGTAGTTTTTTTACGGGAACTCATTTTGTACATATTACACTAAAGCGCTTTGTGTGTCCAGTTCCGGTACTGACTTAGATTCTACCATCTCTAGGAATCTATTACAGTTAAAATTAGATATGTAAGTTTCATGCACATTCGTCAGGGAAACATTAAAATTGGATTGTTACAAATATATTGAATGAAGGAAGATAACTTTAGATTAGTTTGCTTCAAAGATCAAATCTTTCTAATAAAATTTTGGGGAAGACACAAATCAATAAGAAATAACACTGGTAAAATAATTAACAAAACGGTAGTTTTAATCCAGATTACATTTACATGTATTTCAATACTTCCTACATAAGCATATTGACCCGCTCTAAATTAATGTAGATAACAATGTCTTAAATGTAAATGATATATTGTTCTTTACTTAGAGAAAGCATACATCGGGCCTCGAACAGTTAAAAAACTTAGGGTAACTTAAATATATTCAGCGTGACCATAATACTTTTCTCTGTGTACTCCGAATTCCTGCAGCTACGACTATCTGCGTGCTAATATCTGAGCAAACAAAAAATGATAGAACTTGTTGCATAATTTTGGCAAAATAAAGAGAGTCTGGTTTAATATATACTCAAAGAATTATCAGCATTTCGTAATATACGCTAGATAAACATGAGTACGTACCGTGTCCGGCTGTAGGAAGACTGAATAACTCCTAAACACCACTGTTGCTAGACTGCTACTTTATTACAGAGGTCATTCCCTCGTGATATCTAAGTTACCAGGGATTACCACCCAAGGCTGATAAGATAAACCGCAAAGTAGGTGTAGAGAAATGTTCCATTTGTTACACCCTTGAAACCCTAACTCTAACTTCAAAATTGGGGATGAGATAATTATTAAAACTACTGCTATGCAAAAATATTAATAGTTTCCCAGTATCAAAAACCACGAAGAGCGATTAATCAAAACAGCAATAATTACAAGGCTATTTGTAACGGGGGCCGAATATTTAACAGTACTTATCAAAACTACCCACGCAGTTGGTTTTGGAAATAATGAAGGACATAGTCAAATCATTGAAGTAAAATTGGACATATTCTGATACTGCGCAGTGTTACTCTCTTCGTATTGTCATTTTCGGCTCCTTGCTAGGAAATCACTTAATAGACATCTAGAGTATCCCTTCAACAAATGATTTACGTCTGATATCGTCACACATGTGATGCAGAAGAGGTCGAAAACACCTAGTTTTTGTTCGATTTTTGTCTGATTCAATAAAAGATTTTTTTTATTGAGAGATGCTTGTTTTCAATAATAAACGCTTATTCAGTAGAATATCAGTAGAGACAATGTCGAAAAAATGGACAACGCCACCTTGAATGTAAATAAAAAAAAATAAAAAAAATATAAGAGCTTTAATACCAAAGAACTTTATTGGATTTTAATGATAAAGTAACATAACAAATCATACAAATGATGAATCCCGTAATGGTTAGTGTTTCCTGTGTCCTGTTTCGTATAGGCCTTCTATGAGTTTATTAATATAAATGTATCTTAAAACCCTGTGATATTGCATCAATACTATTAACACGTATTCATTGGTAACGACAGTTTAACGTCTAACAGGAATTCAAGGGTTGACAAGAAAACTGTACATCAGTGAACATATAGAAAAAACAATCATGAAGAAAATAAAACAGGTATAGCCCTATGGAAATCTGATCGGGGACCAATAACAGTTGTTAAATTTTTTTATGTTAAATAAAATCTTTTTCCTAAATGTTTGTCAATGTTAGCAATATCCTACCGTTCCTCTATCACCCTACCAAGTAACGGGAGTCTTATTTCACAATGTTTACACAGTTTAAAGATAGCAGTTGTGAAATACCAGTCAGGCGTTATATAACAGATTTTAACCCCGTACTAGTTTGAAAAGTCACCAGTCCGAAAAGAGGACGAATGGAAATGGCCACGTTTAAACTGACTGTTTTTGCAGGATTGCTGACGTTCTGTCTGGTGCACTCGACAGATGTCGTTGACGATGTCAGGCTTGCCCAGCTGATTAAGGAGCGGGAGGTTAGAAGTACAAGTTCTGTTCAGGTGAGAATCATTATACGTTTTTTGACTGTTTATTAATGGATGTATTTCTCATTTCTTTCAGCAAATCGGTTATTTTTGTATCTGCTCCTTGTTTTGCTAGTTCTCTACTTCAACTTGACATGAAGAAGACTTCTGACGTCTTTCATATTATAATACCTATTATAATATTACATAAAAATTAACAAAAATACATCTACGTCAACAAACAGTATGCAAACTTAATAATCTATTATTCCACACTTCATTTTTATGTCCAAGTATTCGAGAAAAAAATGTAATAAGAAAATACCAGACAAAAACGTGATTAGAACCCAACATCAATGAAGCTAGGGCGAAATTAAAACCATGGAGATATTTAAATATGGACACTTGACAAAAGAACAAGGAGAATACGACCAGATGTTCCGAACGGATAAGCGTCTTCTGTTCCAGTGATGAAACCTGTCATGTCAACTTTAGGTAAATGCCGGTAATGTTACGTCCTCATATTGTTTAAATGTCAGTTGTTTCATAATGGGCGTAAGATAGTACTAATTAAGCTGTAAAATAAAAATGTGTGTTTAGCGTATCAATATCTTCAATAGTCAACAACATAACTATCGAACGATCCATAGACATTTTGCATTCACGCACTATAAAAGGTACTGCAATCCATACACTGATAACACACAGCTTGTTGTGAATCATCAGCAAATGAAGTCGCTGTACGCATTGAATAGTCAGAAAAAGTGCCCACACAACTCCAACAACCTCGGAAGTGTATAAAATGGTCTGCGGTATTTGTGCTGTAGCAATTAAGTGAGGTGGCACTACAAATGATACCTTTGGAAGCACAGTCCCACAACAAACAAAACACAATACATCTCCAGCACACACGCAGGCATACACACATAGGAATATATCAGCCAGGTGGCATATGACTAGTAGTTATCGCCTGATTAGGCAGCTCCTGCGAATTCCACAAGATTGTATTAATTAATGTATATGCTAGTTGTATTGATTGTATAAATTGTATATCTACATGTATGTACTGTAAAGCGCTTTAGTGTGGCTAATTCTAGCTAGATGTGGCACTATATAAAATGTCGTATATTTAATCATTATACCTCACAATTCAAACCACATATAGACATGAGGTGACAATTTAGCACTTATTCGCATTTTTATTCATTATAGCTTTCAGAAATAATACATTTATTTTGTTTGTATTAATTCAATCAAATCTTACAGATATCAAAGCCGACGCCAACTCGACATTTTGAGCATTATGTACAACTTGATACCGAGGGTAACTACTGGCTATTTTGGAGCACCAATGCCACCCACGTGACCTTTGAGACACACGTGAACACGCATGGGTACATTGGTTTTGGAATCTCCCCGAATGGAAAGATGTTCCCTGCTGACGTCATCGTGGGCGGAGTCAAGGATGGTCAAACCTACTTCAAGGTATGCCTATAATGTCTTTTATGTGCAGACTAGATTAGACCAATGATGACAACACCTTCACCATTGGCTATTACGTGCACAATTAGGTATGAGGGAGACAGGAACATCTCATATAAGTGTTAAAGTGTAATTTTGTGAAACATATATGTAATCGCCGTGGATGGAGTGTTACATTGTCAAGCCTACTGAAATCAAAATTATTTTATGCAATAATAAATTACTATTCGTTGTCTTATCCATTGATCAGAGAATTGAAAAATATGTAATATCATATATGTATGACACGCACTTTTAGTGATCCTCACAGTACATTTTTCATACTCTAGCTCTGAGATATTAAAGTGTGTGCGGATTGAAAGTTAAGAGAATGGCTTTTTTTAACAATATTTATAATTGCTTGGTGTAATGATGTATCTCTCTAAATTAAGAATAAAGGAAAAGAAACCTTAATCCGAGGATTGATACTTGTGGCTAAATAATAATAACAAGTACTAATTGTAATAGGGGACCATTACTGATGTCCCTCAAACTACCCCCATAGTCGCAAAGATGCATCAGAAAAGGTTCGCAATGCCATAATACACTTACAATATACATACTAAATTTGAGTGACATCGCATAATATCTGAATCGCAACCAATCAGAAGTGTCTGTGTGGTTGCTATGGCAACGATTCCTGTGCGATTGAATTAACAGTCCCCTAATTGTCATCAAAATCGAACAATAACTAAATTTCGACCAAGCAGAAGCCTCCGTGTGGTTGCTATATGGTAACAAATTATATGCAGGGTTATTCACAGTCCCCTTATACCCCTATATACATATGTACCAATTTTCATAAAAATCGAACAGAGGTCATGAATTGGAAGCCATTGTGTTTAATCACAAAACAAACACCGCAGTTGTATTTGTAGTGCCATACTACACCTATGCACCAAATTGCATCCAAATCGGACAGTATTTAAATTTTGACCAATCAGAGGAAAAAAACGGCGGTCATTTTGTTGAAATGTGAAATCTAAACTACGGAAGTGATCATTGTCCTATGATTCACCTACATACTAATTTTGATCAAATTTGGACAATATTTAAAATTCGACCAATCAGAGGCCAGGAAATGGGGGCCGAGTGATCAAATTTGATCAAAATTTGACAATATTTAAGTTTTGACCAATCACAGAACAGGAAATGGGGGTTGAATGATCGTTGTCCCATGATTCACCTACATATCAAATTTGATCGAAATCGGACAATATTTAAATTTCGACCAATCAGAGGCCACCGTCCGGCTGACCAGTCGGATTACCGATCGAAAAACGAAAATACTCTTGCGCACCGCCTGTCATACACGAACACTCATGAACAGTTTCGTTGAATTCCGCCTTACGGTTTTCGAAAAACATTTCGGAAAACTCGTCGGCGGAAGAAAGTGGAAGAAATAAGAATAATAATAATAATAAAAATAAATCAAAAAAATAAGAAACGGAGCAAAAGTTTGTTTACGGGACATAAACAATCCCAGAGAATACCTTTTGAATACATTTCCAAAAGGGGTGATAGAGAATCATGTCCTAAGGACTAAAAGAGTAACGATGAACAGTAAAAAAAAGTTAGGAGATACAATTAGTTCTGTGAATATTGGGGGAAAATGATATCAGAACGATTAGACTGCAATGTTACAAATAATATGTAGTTACAAGCAAGGTCAGGAGTGAAAACAAATCGAAATTATCCACTTGAATTTGTAATTAGGAAGCATTTTTGTTGTACACAGAATTTAATCATTTAAAATGGGGAAAAAATTAAACAATTTAAATCAATTCGAATACATATAATTAAATCAAGTATTTTTTATTCGGTTTTCATCTGTCTTCCTTTAGATAGTTACATCATCTGTTTTGATTTATACTGGATTATAAATTCAAATTTTGTCTGTTTCACAGGACTATCACACTACCCAGCATGCTCCACCAGTAGTTGACCAATCACAAGACTGGTTCCTTATCGCTGGCAAGGAAACTGCATCCGGGACAATCCTCACCTTTGTGCGCAAACTCAACACATGTGATAGTGTTGGCGACATGGTCATTACGGTACGTGTGCAAAACCATGCGTATATTATACGTGTATTTATTAAGAGATTTTTTTTATATCTTCATTGAACTATTATCCTAGTTACTACATGAGACATGGCCAAAAAAGATAGAAAGGTGGTTAGCAAATTATGTAATGTTATAATAAATATATAAAATAACAGGTATATTATCCCAATTGAATAAAGATAAACGTTCACCAGTTATAAAAAAACCCATATATCTTATCCCCGGTAATTAATAATATTAATGTCATAATTCATATAAAGTATGTGTTTTATCCCTGCTACACCAAATCGATTTCTAGATATTTTCTTTTTTAGCCATTTACATGTTCGAAATTTCAAATATATTGTAACGACATGTTTCAGTTTTGTATGCGGGTGTTTGTATAAAAGCATGCCATCACTATATTTTACAGGATGACACCACTAGAATTATCTTCTCCTATAATCCGGAAGACGTGACGAGTTATATCCCCTACCATGGCGCCACCAGGCGGGGAACAAAGAGCGTCCTGCTGTTGTCTTCGACCTTGACAGCTGACGATGTCCATATCCCCTCCGACACAATCACTTACGACTTTCTTCACGACAACGTAAGCTTGCTTCTTAACTGCGCACATTAGTGTCGGTATTTGTATTAAATAATCTATACAGGTTGCAGTACAAATTTTAGGTGTAAACACACAAGGCACGGCATAAACTGCTTCCTAGTATTTACAGGAGCTTGTTACCCTGTATCAGCCGTCACGATCACTGCGTTGGGAGACATAATCATTGTCGAGTGTCCAAACATCTAGTACTGTGACCTATGGAAACCGGCGCTTTGTGAGGTTTCCGGCCATTTTTTTAAATAGCTTATCATCTGCTATCAGAAAGTTAAAAAAACAATTGACTAAACACAATAAGGATATAAAGAACCACTTCTTCACGTCAGTTTTTAGACTCATTGCACAGACATCATGTACACACCACCCTTTACATATTTATTAATATATGCTTATTGAGATTATTGTCTTCTTACTTAATATATTAATGCTGATTTTATATCACCTATATCTATAACTGTCACTGTAAAAATACTATTATTCGTGTGATGTAAAGCGACTTAGAGTAATTTTACAAGTTATATAGGACGCTATATAAATGCTGCGTACTATTATAATTACTATTAACAGTTGTTCTGTTCTCGTCAGAGGTTTTTTCTTTGTCATTTGTTCATCTTCATCTTATAGTCTGTATTTAATGTTTTTCCTTCAATGTAAGGAATTATTAGTCATGCCAAAGTTTTTTTTAAAGATGGTTCACTATCATAAATGTGCTCACTTTAAGGTAGTATTTGATGAAGGCCTATTGATTAATCAGTTTACATAAAGCAAACACAGCAAATCTTTCATTAAAATTTGACTGAATTGGAAAGTTCCAAATGTAGCTGAGAACAGGTGAATTGCAACGACCTACTTAAGGGCGTCTGATTTGTTAGCCAATGTCAAATATTCCACAATGTGCTAGTTGCCTTTCGAAACACCAGTTTCCACAGGACACAGTAAGGCACTTTTGAAAGATGAAGATGGGTACTTTCTCCGAGGGCAATGTTAATGACAGTCGGTTTTGATGTAACGTCATTAGCCTACAAAGGACATCATGAGTCTGCAATAAATAATCATGATTTACCAAAAATAATCCTTATATTAAACAGGATTCGAAGCTTTTTGTCAATTTCCACAGGTATTCGACCTCACCTCATAATAATGTTGAAATGGGAACAGAAAAATACTTGATTGACGCCACATTATCTTGTGTAACTGGACCATTGCGTTTTTTCTTGTTTGATTATAGTACACTTTTTTGTTTAGTTTTGTGTATTAGATGTAACATTTTTATATCATACGGTACAATTACTGTAGACGACGTTGATTGTCTTTCTTTTTTACGAAAAGTTCAAACTGATTATTTTTCTGTCACTACTCAGTACCACCTTCCGTCCGACACCACGACTTATTTTTGTCGAGCCTTCAAGTTGCCACAAATGACCAAGAAGCACCACATGATCAAGGTATTAATGTGATTTACTGTGTCGATTACGAATAAGGAGATTGCTATGATAAGTAGCAAATTTTAACCAGGTGTACGATTTAAGGTTTCGTGTACGTAAAGAGCTCAGCACACTTCCAATGTTAAGAAATAATTAAATATATTTAAGGTATAGAACTGAACTTTATATTTAAAATTTTTAGCACTTGTGTTCATGAAACTTGTAAAAGCGATTAGTGTATACGTTAATATTATTTGTTATGTCCTATTTTAACCTTCAGTTCGAACCAATAGTTACACCTGGAAATGAGCTGAACGTTCACCACATACTCATATTTAAATGCGATAAGCGTGCTGCGGAATTGGCCTCCTATGACGGCGCCCACTTCCGGTGTGAAAAAGGTGAGACTGTACCGGAACCCCTTCGTGGGTGCCTCAGCAAGGTGATATTGGCGTGGGCCATTGGGGGAGAGGTACGTATCTCCTTGGTATCTGGTGAACAAAATTTCTACTAAAGCATAGTGGACTTAAAAAGGGGTTAAGATTGGGGTTGGCTGGGTCATCATACAAAACATGGAATATCTTAAGCGGAGAGAGATTTGGATGATAGATGACATCGAATATTGTATGCTAAGGTATACATATGCAGTTCAATCATATGAGCAAAAGTGCTAAATTATCAAAACACCTTCTACATGGATCGGTTTTTGGGGATGAATTAATTGGATTTCATAAGTGAAGTACTCTAATTAGGTTACTCTCCTCCGTAGACCTCTCCAAATCGCTACCAAAATGTCCAAAACATCAATTAATGTGCCCAAATATGAGGTACACCTGGACAACACAATATCTGATCGAGAAACTTCCAGGTTGATTGGTCTATTCTGTTACCTACAAAGTCATAGAAAGTCGGATTGCTATTGGGCGATAAGTTGCTATGATTTTTGACAGCCGACTTTACTGATTAGACACACTGTAGCCTAGTGAATTGTTTACAGCAGTTTAGGGTCCAGACATCAGTCATTTACACACTTGCTTGACAAATGAAACAGCGTTATCGAAAGCTTGCAAGATACGTTTTCTATTCCTGTTTGTGTTTAAAGCAAATTTAGCCTTCATACTCATACTAAACTTATGAATGTTATTTTAAGAAATATGTTTGTATTTTATCTTAAATGTTAGTGCCTGTTCTTATTTTTTATTGGCAGACGTTCTATTATCCCCCTACCGCCGGGTACTCCCTCGGGACGGATGCTGACCCCGACTTCTTTGTCATGGAGACACACTTCGATAACCCACTGGCTAAATCAGGTAGTTGACGTCACAATATACCTAGATAGAAAATGAATTACAGCTCCATATAATTAAATGTTCTATTTTGGTTGCATTTTTTATTTTTTATTTATAGAGAGAATATAAGGCAGCTATTTCTCAAATTAAACAGGCAACGTCAATTATATACTTCGACATTTCGAGAACTAACATTTTTTATTGAATTTCTTAATTTCAAGAGCATATCTGAATATTATAAAGAAGGCTTATTCAAAATAACATACAACCAGGTTCATCATGATCTTTAACATAAAAGAAAAATCTCAATTTCAGCATTCATTTGCATTCATAAAATATTTTGAATGTAATTTCGAATATTGTTAATATTGGAAAATGTGAATAAAGACAAAAAGGTATTGAAGTGGATCAAATCACTTACACTAATGAAAGCAAATTGTCAAAAAATGTTTTAAAAGGCTTTAGGGATAATGAAACAAGACAAGAGTCTAAATTTCAAAACTCACGGAAATAAATAATTTCTAGAAAATGAATTTGAAATTAATGTTATAGTCTTCATGTGCTATGTGTGAATCTGTGAAGAAACCCTAAGAATTATTTGGAAAATGTAGTATACCCGAACCTAACACGTATATTTTGATCCATTCCCTAGATATTATAGACAGCTCCGGAATCAGGATCACCATGACACCGACGCTCCGTACACACGATGCCGGACTCCTACAGATCGGATTGGGTGTTTCACCACTACAACTTGTACCCCCTATGGAACCCTCCTTCGTCTCCGAAGGATTCTGTCCTTCGGAACTTCTCGGGAAGGTACATGTAACAAGACGTCATTTATCTAGATAATTTATGAAATAATTATTTTGCCATAACATCTAAAATTGATAAAATTATATTGTTGTTGTAATTTTTGAAACCAGCATAATTATATGTATATGATATTTAGTCAAAGTCCTTTGGCTATCATCTATAATCAGTTAAAAAAGATATGCATTTCTTCCTTAATGCTTGGAATTAGACATTGACAATGTGTTGATTTTTCAGGTGAAATAATTGCAATACATAATAAATCTCGGAAAATATTCAAAAAGGGATCGCTTTTTTGTTTGCAGGGTGTACCAAAAGAAGGTATCAACGTGTTTGCTATGGTACAACACTCCCATCTTCTGGGAAAAAAAATGATAACACGTCACTTCCGGAATGGGAGAGAACTCGAACCACTGGCTGCCGATACACATTACGATTTCAATTTCCAAGACATGCGCTACTTGTCAAAAGAGAAAAAAGTATATCCTGTATGTATCAAAAAAAAGGAGAAGATCGATAGTTCCACTATTCCATGCCATCTTTGTAGAACAATTTACGTCGACGCCTCTCTGTCGATTTATCAGAGACCATTGAGAAAACCATTATTGTGTAACTTGCTGTCTCTCTAGACATCTGTGGTTGTAGCTCGCATTTATAATAACGTCGTTATTATCTCTGTAGACATCACTGGTTGTAGCTCGCATTTATAATAACGGGGTTATTATCTCTGTAGACATCACTGGTTGTAGCTCGCATTTATAATAACGTGGTAATCATTTCTATAGACATCACTGGTTGTAGCTCGCATTTATGATAACGTGGTTATTATCTCTGTAGACATCAATGGTTGTAGCTCGCATTTATAATAACGTGGTTATTATCTCTGTAGTCATCACTGGTTGTAGCTCGCATTTATAATAACGTGGTTATTATCTCTGTAGACATCACTGGTTGTAGCTAGCATTTATAATAACGTCGTTATTATCTCTGTAGACATCACTGGTTGTAGCCCGCATTTATAATAACGTGGTTATTATCTCTGTAGACATCAATGGTTGTAGCTCGCATTTATAATAACGTGGTTATTATCTCTGTAGACATCAATGGTTGTAGCTCTCATTTATAATAACGTGGTTATTATCTCTGTAGTCATCACTGGTTGTAGCTCGCATTTATAATAACGCGGTTATTATCTCTGAAGACATCACTGGTTGTAGCTCGCATTTATAATAACGCGGTTATTATCTCTGAAGACATCACTGGTTGTAGCTCGCATTTATAATAACAGGGTTATTATCTCTGTAAACATCAATGGTTGTAGCTCGCATTTATAATAACAGGGTTATTATCTCTTTAGACATCACTGGTTGTAGCTCGCATTTATAATAACGTGGTTATTATCTCTGTAAAAATCACTGGTTGTAGCTCGCATTTATAATAACAGGGTTATTATCTCTGTAGACATTACTGGTTGTAGCTCGCATTTATAATAACGTGGTTATTATCTCTGTAAACATCACTGGTTGTAGCTCGCATTTATAATAACAGGGTTTTCATCTCTGTAGACATCACTGGTTGTAGCTCGCATTTATAATAACGTGGTAATTATCTCTGTAGTCATCACTGGTTGTAGCTCGCATTTATAACAACAGGGTTATTATCTCTGTAGACATCTGTGGTTGTAGCTCGCATTTATAATAACAGGGTTTTCATCTCTGTAGACATCACTGGTTGTAGCTCGCATTTATAATAACGTCGTTATTATCTTTGTAGAAATCTGTGGTTGTAGCTCGCATTGATAATAACGTGGTTATTATCTCTGTAGAAATCTGTGGTTGTAGCTCGCATTGATAATAACGCGGTTATTATCTCTGTAGACATCACTGGTTGTAGCTCGCATTGATAATAACATGGTTATTATCTCTGTAGAAATCTGTGGTTGTAGCTCGCATTTATAATAACAGGGTTTTCATCTCTTTAGACATCACTGGTTGTATCTTGCAATTATAATAACGTGGTTATTATCTCTGTAGACATCACTTGTTGTAGCTCGCATTGATAATAACGTGGTTATTATCTCTGTAGAAATCTGTGGTTATAGCTCGCATTGATAATAACGTGGTTATTATTTCTGTAGACATCTGTGGTTGTAGCTCGCATTTATAATAACGTGGTTATTATCTCTGTAGACATCACTGGTTGTATCTTGCAATTATAATACCGTGGTTATTATCTCTGTAGACATCACTTGTTGTAGCTCGCATTGATAATAACGTGGTTCTTATCTCTGTAGAAATCACTGGTTGTAGCTCGCATTTATGATAACGTGGTTATTATCTCTGTAGAAATCTGTGGTTATAGCTCGCATTGATAATAACGTGGGTATTATTTCTGTAGACATCTGTGGTTGTAGCTCGCATTGATAATAACGGGGTTATTATCTCTGTAGAAATCTGTGGTTATAGCTCGCATTGATAATAACGTTGTTATTATCTCTGTAGACATCACTGGTTTTAGCTCGCATTGATAATAACGTGGTTATTATCTCTGTAGAAATCACTGGTTGTAGCTCGCATTTATAATAACAGGGTTTTCATCTCTGTAGACATCACTGGTTGTATCTTGCAATTATAATACCGTGGTTATTATCTCTGTAGACATCTGTGGTTGGGGCTCGCATTTATAATAACGTGGTTATTATCTCTGTAGACATCTGTGGTTGGTGCTCGCATTTATAATAACGTGGTTATTATCTTTGTAGACAGATGTGGTTAGCCCGCTGCCATAATTGTGTAATGTTATAATATGTCATGATGCAAGTTAGAGATTCTGGTTTCTATTTCCAAAATAAAGCAACTTAGAGCGACTGGCAGTAGTATAATATACAATTATTGACCTATTTTCATGTGAATACGAGGATTTATTAACCTTCGAGGGTTAATTTATCATAGGACATTTTTATAAACTTAACCATGTGTAGCACCAATCCACACTTAGCATATTTCGCCATGATTATGGCACCTGCAATGAAATTCTGCCTACACAGAATATGTGTCTCTGTCCAATTAAAATGACTTTATATGAGCTATTAATAAGATCAAAAACAATATACTGCGTAATGTAAGTAAATAGGAGAAAACTCAATCAAACAAATTTAGTATTTATTTAATTTAACAATATGTATATGCAGTGAAAGTAAACTTTCAATGTAAAAATACAGTACCGTGTGAAGGTAATGCTCGAGTTGTTTCGTTGCAGCATCAAACACTTTGTTGCATTCAGTAAATTCAGCGCCATGCACTATATCCATGTTACAACCGACACTCGAAAGGTATCGGTTGATACCATGCCGGATACTTAAGAGAGAACTACGTTGATATTTCTCACCGTCTTTCCTACTCATTTCCAAATAAAACTTCCGACGAACATTGCAGTGTTCGAGCGCTTGCATGTTAACAAAGTCCGTGTCTATTGCTTTTTCTTTCAAATATTCACGCAATACACAGACGGACGTGTCGGTAGCTTTAACAGTGTTTTAGTAGCCTTTTGCACCAAGATAGTTTTAAGTTGGTCATCGGAAACAGTTCCAAATATTGACCAGCCGGGTTTGTTTACACTGTCGTCTGCCATTTTCTCTCCAGTGAGGCAACGACAATCCGTGCTTCTGATTGGTCAAAAATTGCAGCACAGGTTACTGGATTGTAATATTCACCTGTGAGGCGACCGACGGGGTTTTGGACTGTTATATTCACCTCGCGTGCACGGATTCTATAGGTTTCGGGGTAACGTCGCAATATATTTAGACCTATAAAGGTGTTTTGACCAATCAGCGTGTGGGAAAAATGACAGTTATATAATAATTATGATTTATTGGTACATATGTCAAAAATAAATATGTTTTTCTTACCCATTCGTTACAATATGTAGCAGTATTTTCTGTACGTGAGGTTACAGTTACTATGTTTTTGTTCATTTGCAGATGGACAAAATCAATGTGAAATGTGTTTACGATTCTCGACACAAACGAGAACCTACACTGGTAAGTATATCTCCTTATTTCCTTTGGACGGTGTAGCGACTTGCAGCCATACATATCGGAAGATGAATGACGGTGCTGTATCAATTGATCATAAATTATATTGGTATCGATGTCGATGTAGAACAGCCTATTTAACCAACTTTCAGTATTAAATCAAAAAGATTGCATGGAACTGTACAGAAATGTCAATAATATTACAATTTAATTAAAATATTAAACCATTTGACAGAATGGACAAGAAGGAGCCTGATGATTGTCTATTTAGCGTCGTTGTCGTTATCATGAGTATATTAATGGTTTTCAATGTATAATTGTTGTCTTTAAGAGATCCTTACAATAGTCTATTCATGGTGTTTGTAAATATGAGGATGAGTCGAATGGTAATGTAGGGCAGTTGCCAATATCACGAGAAGCCTATCGGCTGTATATGTATCGATGTTGCCCTCCGTCAGGTAAAGCCTAATGGTGTTTGTAGGAAAGGTGTCAGAATGAATAAGAAGCTTAATGGCTCAAGGCCGGCGATATAACTATCGAGACTGTCATAGTTGTTAAACTCTTGGAGGTATACTCCGATAGTTCACTTAATATGGAGAAAAACGTGAACGCTATTGCAAATTCAAGTTACTGCCAGATCAGGAACATCGGGTGTATCCGGCAGTTTATAACTGTAGATGTAGGCAAGACTTTGGTGCATTCACATGTTACCCCTCCGTAGAACTGTGGTAACGCCCTGCTCTGTGGTATATCTGAAAAAAGCTAACTAGTCGTCTACAGTGAGTCTAGAACACTGAAGCACGTCTGGCTATTCGTACTCGAAAGGAAATAACATCACGGCAGCGCTATATTCATTGCACTGGTAAGCTGTCCGATACATGTCGCAGTACAAAATTTTGGTGTACACATACAATGTACAAGGCACTAAAAGGAGCAGCTCACTAGTATGTAAATGAGTTTATCATCCTTTATCAGCCGTCACGATCACTGCAGTCGGAGGCAGATTCCTTCTTGCGTGTCCCAAAATCTCGTTCTGTGACCTATGAAAACCGGTGGTTTTAAAGGGTGTCGACCACGCTGTGGACACTTTTTACTACTGCTATAAGGAAACCGAATTCAAGAAGTATGTAAAACCAAACTGTGTACGTCTGCTTTTTGGGCTGTTTTGCGAGGAAGTAATGTACACACTATCCTGTTACCTAATGTATTATACTGATTTGTATGCCTTGTTATCTATCATTAAAGTGTTATAAAGCCTAATAGAGTGATTTTGCAACTTATATAGGGAGCTCTAGAAAAAAGATTTTATCAATCATTATTATTATGTGTAGGTGACGTTTTAGACAAATTGTTATTATGATTTAGATTTCATTAAAAAACAAATTGTCTTCATAATTAAAATATGGGAAAAAAGAGACTGTCGTTATGATTAAGATTTAGATAAAACAAATTGTCGTTAGGATTGAAATTTCGATAAATAGTTGTCGATATGATGCACAGTTGGTGGATACGATTAAGATGTCTTAAAGACAAATTGTGGATATGATTAATATGTCTTATAGACAAATTGTGGATATGATTAATATGTCTTAAAGACAAATTGTGGATATGATTAAGATGTCGTTAATGACAAATTGTTGATATGATTAAGATCAAAAGACATGTTGTCGTTAGTGTTCAGATGTCGTAATAGATATTTTTGTTGGATTCAAATTTCATTGCAGGTTGTTGTTGTAGAAAGGTCGTCATTAACATGCCTTTTCATTATAGGGAGGTCTATCCACAAACGAGGAAATGTGCCTGTCGTTCATAGCGTACTACCCTCGTATGCACCTAGATAACTGTCAGAGTTTACCCATCTATAACACGATATCTAGCAACTTTAACGACGTCAGATCTATCCTGAGATCATGGAACTGGACAGATCCGGCAGTAAGGACGAAGTTCCAATCAGCGCTAGACAACTCCATTCATTACCACTTCTCCTCCGGAGACACCGCTGCTGTCAATGTAAGCATTGGCTGAAGCTAATGGAATAACAAACAGTGAAAAGTCCCGTTTGAAATAGCGAAACCTTTAATTTCTTTGATGTTTTCACAACAAAAGTATGTGACAGTGACGACTGTCATTTGGTACAGGTTTTCTGCTATCGTCAATTTACATTACACTAAACGGTCAATATTTAAGCTCATAAAATTGGAATTCATAATTGGAAAGATTGTTTATCAGAAGCGTGTATCCCTCATACGCATAGCCGTGATTTTATTTGTTCAAAAATATTAATAGTGACATTCACAATTTGGAATAGAGTATGCTTTACACGTGTAATCATGCTGAGGATAATGTTTTTATTACAGGCTAACGTGCAGACAACGGAACATGCAACAAACTATCCTTATGTCAAACCACAGGATACTAGCTGTCAGAACTTTGCTGGTTCTGTTCCTGGCCTGGCTTTTCTTGGCCGGAAGTGATTAAGGCGGCGACAGTAGACGGAACTGACATCACATTACCGTAAATGACTTTGTGTGGACGGAAGTGTTGAATAGTACATTTCTCATCGTTCAAAATACATGTGTCAGTAGCTTCGGCATCCATACATATGTGTACACATTTGACATAGATCAGTATGACTACCTCTGTGTTTGACTTCGTCGACGAGGAAAACATTTTGTACATATAGTTACAGATAAATAAAGCATCTGTCATGAAAAATAATTAAACTTTTATTTTTACTCTTTATGAAAGTTGTTCATTATGACACTCATTTGGCACAGCTAGCGCGCATTATGGTGTTTGCTTGCAAAGTCGTGTCATTCAAATATATAAAAAAAATGCCTTACAAAAACAGTTCAATGTTTAAATTATTTTTAATATATCAATAGATGACTTAGCAGGATTATATAATGATTTAATTATATAACACAGTGGGTCTCCCTAAACAATGAACTAAAGCAGGCACAATAATGCAAAGTCAATCTTTGCAAGCATGGAAAGGGTGAGTGAAGTGTTCTTATAAAAGTAACAGAGACAATGAAAAATACAAGTTTATTTAAACAACTGTTTTCAAGAATAATCTTTTGCTCTTACATTTATACATTTACAGTTGAAACGACATTGTTTACGGTATTTGATGTGTCCTTAAAATTTAAACACTGATTATTTTCGGTTAGTTTACCTTTGTTTATGTATTAGGAGTTTTACGTACTCTTTTGAGCTATTTTAGATAGTTTGTAATGATTGGTAACATCGAGCTAAACCAAATATTGATTCAATTTTCGAAAAAACGCCCGCAACACGGCGAATTTGTCAAAAAAACATCCCCCTTTTCATCCCATCTGTATATCATCAATCATAGCGACAACAGGCTGTCAAAGTATGTATGGTAACATTGAAGACGGTATATTTTTGAGCCTGCCAATATTAGCTTATCGAAATAGACAGATATACAATTTTCAATAGTAAAATGTTTATTCTTTCTATCACATTTGACATCCCCAGTTATCATTTAAGAGTTCCAAAATATTCAGTGTTGAATTAACACCATTACTTTTTTTCGGCATGGCGTGCCCGTTAGATCAGTATACAAAATAGACATTTTTACTTTTTTTCTGTATGTTTTAATGTAAGAATGTAATTTTAGACAACCTTATAATGATGTGACACAGTATATGAGGTGGCAGTGATAAAACAATAATACTTTTCAAATCAAAATCGGAATAATCGGCTGCAACTTGACACCTGCTTGCGAGCATTCATTGGCCGCGGTGGCAAAGTGGTAAAGCGTCTGACATTCTGCTACCATCAGCCATCTACCACTGGGTCGCGAGTTCGAGGTCTATGTGGGGCAGTCGCCAGGTACATGTACTTGCCGTAGGTCGGTGGTACATGCATTTCCCCGGTAACTCCGGCATTCCTCCACTTCCAAAACCTGGCACGTCCAAACACGAACATAGCTGTTAATAGGACGTAAAACACAAACAAAACAAACCAAATGATATTTATAAATGTTTCGCCTTTAGGCACAAATCAAAGGTTATGACTCTCAGTTTTCTTCAGTCTTGAGAACATTTACAGAACGTCTAAAGAGATATTTTTTTTCAATAATGGATAAAGGGTGCTCTTGACGGGATAACTTTTGCCGAATGGGTTATGCTGTCTCCTGTCAGGTCAAATGACCACGTGGTGTGTATAACGTGAGCCTGTGTACAGCATATGAACGTGGTGAACCTTTGATGTGTAAACTTAAACAAATATAGGATGACTAATGCACAGATAATATTATTTTTGACATAGAGCTCTTTTGTATGCATTTTAAATGGATGACAGCTTCGACCCCGATGTGTCGGAATCATTCTAAGACAAAGCATTAGGCAATAGCTCAATCGCATACAAGAATATTACCCTGGAAAGTTATGACAAACATATTTAGTTAAAACGATATATTTTTTTAAAAGTTTAATCATTTTCGTCATTATAGGAACCCAGACAAGTAAAAATGAATTGTTTTTACGCCAATACATGAATATTTTAATAGGTGCACACGGGCTAGTACGCTATGAATGACAGTTTTTCCAAACAAAGTCGCTCGATCGTAATATGTAAGTCATCTTCAGCATCCGCAACATGCGTTAAGTAGAGTGATACTTCGCTAATGTATATGGTTTCGTAGGGTAATCATCATGTTTAACAAACCGGGATGTTTACCGATGTACATTACAGAATACTTTGGAAAAATTTAGCGTTTTAGTAGCTGGGTAAAAAACAACCCTTGATATGATATATACACGTGACCTCATTGGACAAACATTGATGGATCTTTACTTCAATAGATCTATACAAATATTGATAGTAAATATGATGACAAACTATTATATATAACTTGTTCGAGGAAGCTAAAAAGGTAGCCTTGAATTAAATAATAAAAAACGTTCTGCCAATTTTGTTTGAGAAAAAAACGACGAATTAAAAGGGGTCCCTGTCTGTAACTTTTATCAATTTTTCAGCAAGTCCTGTGAATAAATGCCTTGCTCTCTACTCAACTTACCAAAGGTACTCATGTGATCCTTTAAACTTCTTAAAATATCAAAGATAACACTGTCATGTGAAGTGACTGTGTATCTGGTGATTGCGGAATCTCCTTAACACCAGCGTTCCGAATAGATTATACAAACACATAACAGAGGTCACACACTCTGTCATGTGACATGACCGTGTGTCTTGAGATTATCGAATCCTGTAAACACCCAGGTTAGCCTGGATCATCGGAGGGTGCTTTGTCTTGTCTTAGGCGATACGAATAAAAATAGAATAAGAATTGATGTCCTATTACTCTTACTATTGTTTTGGGGAGCTGGGATGGAGGATGAATGATTAAATTGTTTTACTGGTGTGATTTGTCGAGTGGAATCATACCCAGTACTAAACATTGTATATGGAAGATATGATCACATTATGACGTTATATGAAATCGGGCTATATATCTTGACCACTTTCAGGGAATTTGAGTGTTTTCTTCATTTTCTTATTCTCAAAGTATGTTTTTGACATCGTGTTGAGGTTGAGTATCTCATCACTTTTCCGCTGTATACAGGCATTGAAAAGTTAGTTTTCTGTTACAGTATACTGGTGATAATTCTTTCAGTTAATATTTAAAACGAATATTACAAAACAGCAAAACATTTGTACAAAATAAATAGAATATAACCAAAAAAAAACAACATCACCACAAACTAACAAGTTTATAACCAAATAACAAAATCTCTGCACAAAATAAAAAAATATATTCCAATATCAAAACAGCATTACTAATTAAAAGAATATAACCAAAAAACAAAACGTCAACACAATAGATGCACAATCGATAGGAAACGAACGATACCAACAAAGAAAATATGGAAATAAAACAAAAGACAACAGAACACAATTCATGATACACCTTCATGCAACGAAAGTGGTAGGCGTTCCGAACCTTCATGGTATTTCCCATCAAATCCTTTAGATCACTATGTCCATATCTTTAAGTGAATATTTTAGAAACATTTTATATCAAACTGATTGATTTACAGTTATGTACATTTGTACACTATGTAATAAAGTTTTACAGAGACATATGAGGAAGAATTGGAATTAGCTGGTTGTTCATACGTAGTTTGTTATAACAAAGCTGTTACATGCTCACCTTGACTTTTATCCAGAACATTTAAAATACATATCTTATGTAAATAAAGGGTTTACCTGTACCTCTGTAAATGTTTGCCCAATTCCATCCGTGCTACTGTCGCGTCATAGCTTAACATATCTCCCTCTTCGCTATACGGACTGATAAAACATAATGACTTCGAAATGTTTTAAAACCTTATGCTTGTTTTAGAAGGCACCAGTTAGATAGGAGAAGGAGAGGAAAGATGGCCACTCTAAAACTAACAGTTTTGGCCGGATTGTTAGCCGTCTGCTTGGCGCATGCAACGGATTCGGTTGACCATATTTCTCAACTGATTAAAGACGGGCAGGTCAGAAGCAAGGGCCCTGTCCAGGTAATGGTTAAACATGTAATAACTGTTTTGTAAACATTTTTGACACTTTTAAGACCGATTTTATTTGGTTTTTATTTTAGCACTGCAGTACGATCCGTAAGTATCTGTAGTGAATGGCCAGTGGAGCATGACAAATTCCATGAAGAGCGATACAAACAATTTCCAGCTGGCATTCATATTAGTTCTGAACGACAACTAAAAGCTGTTCATAATCATAAAAACCATCTTATCAAAATTCGAATCTCATAAATACTCTCTAATCAATTATATTTTTATAATTTGTCAACACGTTTTTATACGTAAATGTGTGTTGTATGCTTGTTTGATTATTAAGAGCCATCTTCAAGGGCGGGTTAGTGGTAGCTAATAACAATGAAGACTTCAAAACGTGAACCATTGCATTTATAGCAGATATGAATGTCATTTAAACTATGTCTAAACAAAATAAAATAAATCTTGTTATAGAAATCAAATACAATATATACGTTCCTGCATCAACACATTGTCCCCATAGAGATATTTGAAAAAATATATAAATCCAAGCAAAACCTTTCTAAGTATATTATCTACACTAACATAACATTGCCACGTACCAAACCAAAATCAGAAGACATTCAAATCAGCTATGAATGCCATGACTCAGGTGATATAGTCCTCATTAATATCATTATGGAGGCACGGTAGTTTAATGGTAGGACGCCGGGCTCGTGACCGAAGGGTTGCGGGTTCGAGTCACGGCACGGCACTGTGTTGTATCTTTGAGCAAGATACTTTACTCTATTTGTTCCAGTCTACTCAGCTATAAACGTGTAGGTGGTTGGGCAGTGCTAGAATTGTTGAATGCTAGCTGTGAGCGGCGAAATGGCAGCTCTGGCTGTATGCTCCCCAGGGAGTTGAGAAATATATTTGCCGGTTGTATAGGCCCTATAACCACGGATAATAATTTGTGTACCGCTTTGAGACGACCTACTAACTAGGTTGTGATAAAGCGGTATATAAGAACCTCGAATTATTATTATTATTATCATTATAACGCTGTGGATACTTCTGGCAAGTCCATCCCAAGAATATTGTGATAAGAAGAATATAATGTCCTTTCATTGGTATACCATATTAGCCTTTCACTAAAGAGGCCCCATGGTACATGTTCTTCATTTTATTGATCCTGTATACCTTTTGAGGGCCGAAAGTCACTATTTCCCTAGGTTTTGTTGTGAATTAAATTATTCTGGACATTCATTTCAAATTTGCATAAATCATGAATTCAAATATGTTCTGTTCACTATTAACTACACTTAAAAAAATATTTTACAATTTTGAAGCATTGCCTTTAAATTAGAATGAATAAAAAATGTGAAATGATAGTCAAGAACTAAGTTCAAAAGTATAATTAATATTGTATGTGAAATATCTTGTAAACTAGTGATCTCTTCGTTAAATTACAGCACCGTTCTATTAAGTAACTTATATCTAAATGTTTCTGTTCTTTAAGTTTTGTCAGCTCACAGAAAAATGTCAATTTTCATCTAGTACATGTCATTTTTTTTAAATATTGAAAATGTACATGCTGTACTACTTAAGTGTTTCAAATTTTCTTCAAGAAGACTATCTGGAGTCAAAGAATCTCAAGTATCATTAAAAGACTTTTGGAAAAATATTTCCACCCAAAACAAAACCGTTGAGCTAAGCTAATCGGAGTCAAGAATGTTGTTGTACACCTCCTAGTGATTTCGCCGTTCAGTGATAGCGCTGGATACATTTCACCGATGATAGACGTGTCCTCGGGGACATGTGATAAGTCAAAAGCTATCACGTGACTTAAACTTGGTACAGTAATAAAGCGGATCATTTGGCTTCTTTGAGAATTATACACAGAGGTGTAAATATCAACCGGTATATAAGTATTGCTTACTTTCCAGAAAAGAAGACATCTGGTCAATTTCTTGTATCAATTGTGACATAAATCTGTTAAATTAATGAATGACACATTTAAATTTCAAGCATTCATTGCGAATAATTAAAAACCAATTATTCTACATTCTGGGTTTTATTTAAACGAAACAAAATTCGTATTCAATATTCGTTGTCCAGCTCGACCATTCTCCGAGGTTCTAGGGATTTTTTCAGCATCAATAGTATAACCTGTTAATAGCCTGTCCACTCCCTTTAAAGCAGCACATGAGTTATAAATTGACTTATCATCTTAAGTTCATTTGAAAATCTAAAACACTTATCATTCGATTTTTGATTCACAATCTTATTATATATATAGTGATTTTGCATGGCACCAGTAATCTTGATTTGAGGCCTGTATGTTTCTCAACGGCTAGCCAAAGAGAAATAAAGCTCCACATGGCCTAGGTGTATACATGAACTTAAGTAATATGTTAATTAATTCATGCATGTTACATTCATTTGGGCCTTAGAGAGGTTGACAAGTTATATTGTTACACCTCAAGTGAATTTCTAGCTATTTGACTGGTTGGGAGAAAATTAAACAAAAATCTCTGTCACCTTCCGAAAATACATTGGTTTTAAGGGGCGCGGGTGATATTGCCATGAGACAGAGAAAAAGATCACATGCGCGAAAAATGTGCGTTCCGGGTTCTTCACAGTGGCCATTTTTCACCGCTTCGTTACCCCACTGTGAAGGTCACAAGAACGTTAGACGGCAACAACCAATTTTATCAAGCGCCGGTGCGGTAGCGATTGTAAACAGCAGACTATCAACAAACAAGATGTAATGATCGAGGTTTGCTGCCGTTTCTGAGCTACATATGGAGGAGATTCTTTCCTCCAAGGACTCAAAAAAACAACAACCTCAGAGGGTGGTTAAAGGAAGCTGCCGGGTATTCAGAGAGTTTCTAGGCGAGGGTAGTAATTTTGAAGACTATACGAAGCAGAAACTCAATGAAAAACTTCGAACATGTGTAGAAGGTGTTTTTTTAAGATAAATATTTATCTAAAGACTTTTTGTGTAACAAAATAGATATGACATTCATTAGCAGGTGTCCTTTTATCCACGCACTATAGTTGATTTGAACAGCCTCCCGACAGATATCGCCTACAAAAAATCACTAGTGGCCTTCAAATCTGCCATTCTTAACTTTAAAAAAAACCGTAAAGTAATGTGTGTTTTTAACCTTACCTATTTTTATTAAGTGATTATTTCTAAATTAGAGAAATTATTAGCAGTACATCAGTAGACTCCTGTACGGGAAGGGATCAGAAAGGTGGCCAGTGTTGATATGACCAACACCGATTAAAAATCCTTCCCCAACACAGAGCAGTTGTATCCTTTGTTAAATTGGCAATTTATTTTTAGTTCCATGTACAACAGCACACTTCTGTACAGTAAGGGTTCCTAAAGGTGGCCAGTGTTGACATGACCAACACCGAGTAAGAACTCTTCCTTATACAGAGTAGCTGGTTCTAAAAAATAAACAAACAAAACACTAAATAATCAACCTTCAAATTTCCTTAATATTTACTATAAGTAGCATTCTTCCTCATATTATTAATTAATATTATTATTATTTTTGTTTTTTAATGTTTTTAATTGTACTATTGCGCACGCACAAACCAGTGTCATTATATTCGGCAAGACGAATGAGGACACTTACATGGCAGAAGCAGAAGCAGAAGCAGTGAATATTGTCAACCCTCAAAAACCCATTGTCACCCTCGGCTTCGCCTCGGGTGACAATGGTTTTCTCGGGTTGTCAATATTCACTGTCACTTGCTAATGAATGTCATACTTATATAATATTTCCCTTGGTTTGTTTGTGCTTTACATTCCATCACCAGCTACGATCATGTGTCATGGTATAATGCAGATAAACTAATTTCATTCAGACATCGACTTTAATGCCTAATAGATAAGATGGTTAGGCATCATTTTATTAGCTCAAGTACAACAAGTTCAATATGCTTGGAGGCAGCGCAGTCTAGTGGTAGGACGCACGACTCGTGACCGAAGGCCTAGGGTTGCGGGTTCGAGTCACGTCACGGCACTGTGTTGTATCTTGTTCAAGTCTACTCAGCTGTAAATGAGTACGTGGTTCTGCATTGCTAGAATTGTTGAATGCTAGCTGTGAGTGCCGAAATGGAAGCACCGGCTGTATGCTACCCAGGGAGTTCAGAAAGTAACCACGGATAAAAAATTGTGAACCGCTTCGAGACGACCTACGAACTAGGCTATGATAAAGCGGTATATAAAAACCTCGAATTATTATTAATTATTTTCATTAATATATTCAAATTATACATCTGAATCCCTATGTTTAACTGTGGTATTCAGATAAATGTTTTACAGGAAATGGAATTTAGCGTGACTATACCAGCTTTAATGGAGATTGCTTCACCTAACACACAAACTTCCATATATCGAACTTCGAAGATTTGAGTTTCTCGTTATATCCAACTTTCAGCAAAGTCCGGATTTTTTTCTTTCTAAAACACTACTAACATTCGAACTACAATCATTAGACGAACATTGATATATATTACAATTAATAAAAACAATATTAGTATAATTCAATTTAAATGTCTTACCTTGTGTTCCGCCAATAAACAACGTTCTTGTGCAATATAAAGAAGTTCTCAAAGAAGTTCAACCTTTGTGAGTCGAAGATTCGACGTTTTAAATTTTCTTCGATGGTTCCAAGGAGTTCGAAACAACGAGCTTTTGTATTTATTTTTATTACAATGAAATGTCCGAAACAAAACCGAGATTAATGTAATAATTGGCTCCTTTAGATTAAGTGCTGACAATATGTAACGATAGCAAACAGGTTATATGTTATACGGGAGATAACTCTTATACCCAACCATGGATCAACATTTGGGACATTTTCATATTTATATTTGATATATTGTTTTAATTATTGCATTTAATCTTGGATATGCATAAAAAGGCGTACGTGTTTGTTTGGTGTATTTACACGTGAAACTTTATTGTTTGTGTTTAAACAATGCAAATTGTAAAAAAGCATTTTGTTATTGTTATACATCACATTTTTAAGATACCGAAACCGACGCCTACCCGCCATTTTGAGCATTATGTCCGGCTCGATACCACTGGCCAGTTCTGGCTGTTTTGGACCGCCAATACCACCCACGTGATCTTTGAGACACACGTGAACACGCATGGCTACATTGGTTTTGGAATCTCCCCGAACGGAAAAATGTTCCCTGCTGACGTCATCGTTGGCGGAGTCAAGGACGGTCAGACCTACTTCAAGGTACGTTTTTTATTTTTGTGTTTTGTGCGGAGAAGAGGAGGACCCAATTATGACAACGTCTTCGTGATTGGTTGCTTCGTGTAGTTTCGTTTAAACATATTTAATTGCATTGAAATACATCAATGATCGGGCACGAATTATAACAATATTATAAAAAAATAAACGTGTCTTCATAAACCATTACACCAATTGTGAAAGCGACAATACAAATTTATATCACTATTTTAACGAAATGTGGACTTGGTGATTGTCAAGTAGACTTTGGAATGGTTAGGTATCAGTATCATTGTTAGGAACCGCACATTTTTGGAATCATGACATGAGTAATGACCATAATAATTCTTTTGAAGGTGAAGCCATTGTGTCACTGAATTTTATTTTTTCAATCAGTAAACCAAGATAAACTGTTTTTTTTTTTTTTTTTTTGATCTTAATCAATCATTCTATCGTCATTCTCGATATTTAGGTAAGCTTAAATTTGTTTGTAATGTCTGCCTGTGTCATAGGACTATCACACTACTGAGCATTCCCCGCCAGTAGTTGACCAATCACAGGACTGGTTCCTCATCGCTGGCAAGGAAACTGCATCCGGGACAGTCCTAACCTTTGTGCGCAAACTCAACACCTGTGATAGTGTTGGTGACATGGTCATTACGGTACGTGTGCAAAATCACAATAAGTTAATATATGTTGTTGAAGTGTTTAAAGTGTATGGCTACTTTAAAGTGGATGCTACTTATATATCATCCACTGTGCTAAACGCTGTCAAAATGTATTATTGACATTTATCCAAGGAACTTATACACCGCTGGTATTAAAAATAGGCATACCATTCATGTAACTTGCAAATGGAATCTATGTAAGCGAATTTGCGATATCAATTACTTTGCGCCAATGCATATGACTATATCGTTATGAGAATCTATTTATTCCTAATGTAAATTAAAAATAAGATATTGTTGTATCAAACGTTACAGGGTTCGTTTCCCCTTTCATTATATTCTACATATGTTTCAGAAGGTTTTAGAAGTAGATAGTTACATGTGCTTACAATGGTCTAAATGAACAATATATAAATATGTATTTTGAAAAGAAAAATAAACAGATTCGGAGCAGCTTCTTATCGATTTCACTTCTTTAGGTGTTCATCAGGGAAAGATAATTCTGTAGTTTTATATTGGATTATTGAAATTGACAGATCCCCTGTTCAAGACCTGAAGAGGTAAAAGCGCTAAGCAGCTTCTCAAAATCTGTTTGTATTCCTTTCTCATTCTCTACCGTTACAGGGACTTGGGACGAATTTTGAATACATATGTTTAAATATGTATGTGTCAGTCTGAATTATCGGATATAGTTCATAACTGATTTGTATGTGAGGTTGAAAGTTGTGTTCTGTGCTCTGTATTCTATGAAAACACGACCTCACTTTATATTGTAGGATGACACCACTAGACTTATCTTCTCCTACAATCCTGTTGACGTGACGAGTTATATCCCCTACCATGGCGCCACCAGGAGAGGAACAAAGAGCGTCATGCTGCTGTCTTCATCGTTGACACCTGAGGACGTCAACTTTCCTTCCGACATATCTACGTTCGACTTAGTTCAAGACAATGTAAGATTTCAGGGCGCATGTCATGCTTCATGACAACTTCCAGATTATGGATATCATTTTCTTATTGAAAACTATGTATTTATCAACATTTTTTTGTTTTTCGAAATGAATGTTACATGTCGTTATTGCTATTTACTGTCCGTCGTTGTAAGAGATTTCAATATTGCTGATATTTATTTCACAAGTATCATACCTGACGACTGGATTGATGTAGACCTACATATGTGAAATAATTTATTGAACAATTGTTATTGTTAACTGCTATTCCACATAGTGATGTGAAGATTAGGTATCCGGAAATATTCATAGGCGACACTTGATTTCTAAATCATTCTTTTGGATATTAATGAATGAGTTCATTTGAGTATCTCCCAATCTTTCTTGTGATTGAGATATCTTTTTTTCTATTTGAGGTATTTTTGTACGGTTCATATTGCAGCCAACACGTGAGAAAGATCTAGTTCATTTCCATTCGTTACATATGCAGTAACTTGTATTATGAGTGAGTTTGATTACATCGAGCGTATAAAATAATGTAGATCTATTGCATGTATGCTGTACAAAGAATCATTTCCTTTTTGTAACTTTTCATGCAGTTCAAAGTAGCACTTGCCATAAGTTACGGTATACTTGGTAAAAAGAAACACTTGCCCTTAGTTACGTTGTATGCGGTACTTATAAACACTTGCCCTTAGTTACGTTGTATGCGGTACTTAGAAGCACTTGCCCTTAAAAACGTTGTATGCGGGACAAAGAAACACTTGCCCATAGAAACGTTGTATGCGGTACTTAGAAACACTTGCCCTTTGTTACGTTGTATGCGGTACTTAGAAACATTTGCCCTTAAACACGTTGTATGCGGTACTTAGAAACAAAGACACACTTGCTCCTTTTTATGTTGTATCCGTTACAAAGAAAAGCTTGCACTGTATGCGGTTCAAAGAAACAGTTGCCCTTATTTACGTTGCAGCGGTACTTAGAAACACTTGTCCTTATAAACGTTGTATGCCCTTACCTATTGTACGTTATAAGCGGTACAATGAAATATTTGCCATAAGTTACTTTGTATTCGGTCCAAAAATAACCACTTGCCCTCAGTCACGTTATATGAGATACAAATAAACACCTACCCTTAGTTTTTATGAATGTTCACTGTGTCTCTCCTTTTGTTTGTGATGTCCCCTCGATTGTGTCCTTTTACTGTATAAAGTATAAAATACAAGTTTGTTGTTGTACATTTCATGTTATGTCTCATTATTTTAACGGTACAGGTACGTTAACATTGTGGAGAAAACTAATACTTGTATACAACACGTGTTAACTGTCCGTTTTTGTTTTCTGTCACCACAGTACCACGTTCCGAACAGCACCACCACCTACGCATGTCGAGCCTTCAGGTTACCTCCCCTTACCTCCAAACATCACATGATCAAGGTATGGCAAAGTCAAATACATTAAAACTATATCTAAACACATGTAATACTCACTTAATTGTCAACACATTTGTAAGATACAAAATCACAATACCCTGTTAACACTCAGAAAACGCTGATATATTTGACAATCTTTACTAACAATGTTTCAGGGATATAACAGGTATGAAGTTTAACATTCCGTGTACCGCTAGTAAACAATTTTTAATGTTAATAGTTTAATACATTTAAGTGAACGCATTGTAAACAATAAATAAGTAGCATCATACGGCTTAAAAAGCCATTTTTAAACATTTACCGACAATATGTTTACCTGCTCAGCTTGTTTTTAATCGATTTGTTTACAATTTATATAAAAAATACACACCTGTAAGTCGTTATCCGTATATTATTTTAACCTTCAGTATGAGCCAGTCATTACTAAAGGAAATGAGCTGAACGTGCACCACATGGTTGTCAACCGTTGTGACAAGCGTGCTGCCGACCTAGCCGCGTACGACGGCGCCGTTTTCCAGTGTGGAGATGGTAAATCGGAACCGGAACCTCTGCGAAGTTGTCTCTATAAGGTCATCATCGCTTGGACCGTCGGAGGGGAGGTAAGTATGATTCTGGGATCTTAAATCGGAAACACTCAGGAAAATATGTATCACTCAGGGGAGTTAAACTATCACTCTAGAGATGCTTCATTTTTTATGTTGGAAATGCTGAATCTTAATACGTTTCTCATAGAATTACGTATTTATAGTTCGACATGAACACGTCTTTCTTCTTTAACCTGACAAACTGGCTAGGGACCATAACACGTGCTGTTACTTTTCCGGACAGGTCGGCTAGGGTATAAAATCATGTTTAACTTTTTTCTGTACAAGCCAGCTAGGAAACATATATAGATAAAGTTGGTTTGTATTTTCCAGAAAACTCGGCTAAAACACAAAAAATGAAAATTCCTGTTGATAATTGGAATCTCTTTATAAGTTGGACCTACTTGAGAACCTATCGTAGCTTTGATATTTTATTTATTTTCAATATTTAGACCATCATTTACTACAACCTCATTATGTTATATAAATTCAAACTTTGTAGCGTTTCCTTGTAGTTCAACTCAAACATTTCATTTGTGTTTTCCAACGAATTGTATATGACTTTTAACACTAAGTTGCGAAAATTGTTTGGACCTCCGCACACATTTTAAGATCTATTTTGTCAAAGATTAGATGCAGCAGAGGATATAAAAACATAATTTTATATAGCAGCTATCTTTATGAGAAATGTGTGTTGTTTTCATTTTTGTCTTAGAGGTATGACTTGTTTAACTCTGGCACGCTGCTTCGAGAGGAAGCTGGAATAAGACCAACCTGATTGAGGAGGCACGATAGTCTAGTGGTAGGACGCCGGGTCGTGACCGCAGAGTTGCGGGTTTGAGTCACATCACGGCACTGTGTATTATCTTTGAGCAAGATACTTTTCTCCGCTTGTTCCAGTCTACTCAGCTGTAAATGAGTACGTGGTTGGGCAGTGCTAGAATGGTTGAATGTTAGATGTGAGCGCCGAAATGGCAGCACCGGCTGTATGCTGACAAAGATATTGACTGGTTGCAAAGGCCCTATAACCGTGGATAATTTTGTGAACCGCTTTGACACGACTTACGAACTAGTTTGGGATAAAGCTGTATATAAGAACCTCGAATTATTATTATTATTGATTATTAAATGCAGCTGTCTGTTTTATATTGGCAGGCGTTTTACTACCCCCCTTCTGCCGGGTATTCACTCGGGACTGATGACGACCCCGACTTTCTGATCCTTCAAACCCATTACAACAATCTTTTTGCTAGAGCAGGTATGCATATTTCGATGGTGATCATTTATTGTATATTGTTTAAAAGAAAAAGCAACAAGGAATAGTCAGTGTCACAACATCAAAAGTCGAGTTAAAATTGATATAAAAATAGCGAAATACGAGGAAAGATAATAATAACCCGGAGGCCTTTAAAAAGACCATATTAAAGAAGAACGTTTAATAAAATGATCGAACAGTGAAGTTGTTTTGTGTATTAAACATAGGTAACGGACTTTAGCTTTCAAAAAGCAGTGAAGCCCCTGAGTCATTGAAACTACCTCAACTTAAAAAATAATTTGAATCTTTATAACAACCGCTCTCCATTGCAACATAAATTGTCTCCAGGTTCTACATACAATAACGACAACACGTTGGCGAAAACTGAGTTTTGGAATTCTATTTCCAGTGTCCTGTTGCTAATACATGTTCTAGTTCACCGAATGCACCTTTGCAACTTAATCGAATTTGTAAATAGTGACGTATTCGGCACGAACACATCCCTCTTGTAACGCCTATTTGTTTCCGTTCCATAGACATCGTTGACAGTTCAGGCATTCGAATCACCATGACTCCCACTCTTCGAACGCACGACGCCGGGCTCCTACTTCTTGGAATGAGTGAGTCTCCGATGCATATTATTCCCCCCATGGAACCAGCCTTCGTTTCCCAAGGGTTTTGTCCTCCAGAACTTCTCGGGAAGGTACGTAACCAATACTCACTTAGCGGTATGAAACGTTCGTATTATTGACGTAAACGTTTACAGTCAAACATATGCATATTTAAATATTGTTACTCGAAAATGTCAATTAATTCACTACTGGGACATGCAGAATCATCAACCCAAAATAAGTAATATTTGTATACTATTATAATTACATATCCAATGTTTTTCATATCATTTTTAAATTGAAAACAAAGACATTATAATTTTATACAAGTGTATATTAATGAAGAAGTGTTTAATTGATTATATATTATTCAAAACAAAACCAATTACGTAGTCTATTTCTCATTGAGTAATCAGATTCTGAAAGCGTTCTGCTCGGTCTGAATTATGGACACATCCCGAGGTTCGCACGTTGAATGCCGTTGTTGAATATTGAATATAATGAACAGAAAGCTTTGAATTTTTTGTTGTATATGAACCTCCTTACACTCATATGTGATAATATATCTTATAATTATCCAATCTCTCTCGAAAGCTGTTCAAAACTCGAAAGACAATTCCTACATATCCTCTACGTATTACATTGTTGGCTGTAAAATATGATGAATAATCAGCAGGACTACATATTGTTAAGGGACTGACTCCAAGGCTCCCCAACCCTGGCATCCCCTATCAAAATATTTATATATGTATATATATATCTGCTTCGAAGCAGTATATGTATGAAAATTATATCTTCACTGAAGCAGCAGGAGAACTGGGATACATGTATTCCGTCTTTGCGTATTGCAGAGTTATCTTCTCTTGTGAACAGGTATTGATTGTTACGTCATTGGTTTGTGTGAGGAAATTACGTCGTTTTTCTCAAAAATTGATGACGTTGCTCTCACAAATCAATGGCGTAACAATCAATACCTGCTCACAAGAGAAGATACCTCTGCAATACGCAAAGACGGAATATATATTCACTCATTTTACAGGAGTGATTGTGACGCAAGTCAAATTCACTGATACAGCGTTGTTATATTTCACCTTACAATTTCTTGCCGTTTCGACAGGTATTATTCTGATATCAAGACGGATAAGGTGCATGTTAAACGTCCCGTGATGAGAAATGAAATAGAAAAACAACATTGATTAATTAAGATATCACTATTTCAACTCCTTTATCAAATTTGTCTAATATATCGCCGAGCGTAAAATATATTAATAGTGTCATAATCGTGAAAATACAAAGGAAAATTCCTGATAATAATGTATAAGTTTCAAAAGAAACGAAAATGGTACATCGCAATGAAAAAAATGTTAAGTGGAACGAGTTTGGTATTAATGTGAATATTAGTTCGTCCAAAAGGTATTTGAATAAATAATGGAAACATATCATATTTATGTCTGTTGGAATAACAGGATCATTCCACAACATCCCCCCTTTTTTCGTTACAGGATATTTGATGTCTCTAGAGAACGATAATATTCCCAGAATCCATTGTTTTTATATGAAATGTGATTTCATAGTTTAAGTTTTAAATAGTTTTGGTTATTTTGTTTGTTATACAAGTATGTAAGATATACAATTTTCAGCCTCATTCAATGGGTTTTTGATTTTTTTTTAATTATTCTGTAGAAGGATATCACCGCTAAACAACCAGACCTTGATGTTGACTCCTCCCGACATTCAGGTGTCTGTGTATTGCTGTCTGCCGTTGTACATGCACTACAACTCTTCTGTTACAATATTGCTCTAATGCTTTCTAGTATGGTCAACATTTTCAGTCGAGTTCATCTGATTTGGTCGTTGATTTCTCGGTCAACTTTCCGGGGCTGCAATCAGCACCTCATTATGTAAAAAGTTATGAGCGTTGGCGGCCAATCATAGCGAAGCAAAAAAGAACGCCATGAAAATGATAAACTAATGAAATAATATATCAAGTGTAAAAAACCTGATAAACATAAAAATATCAATTTGTTATTAGATTACAGGGCGTACCACAAGAGGGTATAAACGTATTTGCGATTCTACAGCATTCCCATCTTCTGGGCAAAGAAATGATAACACGTCTCTACCGAAATGGTAGCGAACTCGAACCACTGGCTGTCGACAGACATTATGATTTTGATTATCAGGACATGCGCTACCTTTCGAAGGAGAGAAAGATATATCCGGTAATGTATGATGAAAATAAATAGTTATCAATCCAGGTTAAAAAATGCACATGCTGTATTTTAGGTCAAAGATTTAAGTTCTGTAAAATGTTATTTTTAACTGACACTTTCCGTTTTTATTGTTATTTAAAGGGATGCAAAGGTTTAACCGAGCTTATCCTGAAAATGTTAAGAATGAAAATAACATATTGCTAGAACTAACCTCGTTCGAGTCGTAATATTCACCCAACGATATCAAGATCAATTTCATCTGTTTTAAAGAGAATATTTTTCAGACTATATACGGTAAACATGTAGATATGAATAAAGTTATTTTGGTCAAACTCTATGTAATGTCCGCTGTATCAGAGACTAATACATATGTAGGCACCAACAAATCTAACTTATTTTATGATTATAAGAAAAAAATTAATTCACCAAAACACCAAAACTGATATCTGCTTCAACAATAGTAATCAACTGTTTTTCTTCTCTTCCTACCTTTTCCTCAATATGACGTTTCACTATCATGATCACGTGATATCGTGAGATGTCCTTGGAAAGTAACGTAATCATGTGTTTACACTGTCGTAATATATTGCCGTAACTGTTTAGGAGATGTGAAATGCAAAACACTCGAACGAACAATTTATTAAATATACCTATTGTTATAATATCTGTTATATTGGAATCAACATGACAGATCTTATCAAGTTTTCCCAATATTCCTTATAATCTCTCTCGAAATATCATTCAATTATTCACACTCCTTAACATAATACAAAGTACTCTGATTAGCATATAAGGGCAAAACAACTATTTTGAGAAAAGGACTGATTCTTGTTTATAATCGGAAGGTAATACATGTCAGTAGCGGAAAACTTGATTAATTTCGTATGAAAACAACTGAGATAAAAATTCAAAGGTGTACACAATCATTTATCATTGTGCTGTTGTTTAACAGAGACAAAGAGATATAACAAAATACTCTGCTGGACAAATAAGGGCAAACAACGAAGTTTTTATAGAAACACTTGTAAACATGCGTGAAAACAGTACACAAACGCCATTCCTTATACACATTATATTATCACTATCATAGACACTTTTATTATAACACAGGATGACAAAGTCGAGGTGAAATGCGTTTACGATTCGAGCCACAAACAAAATATAACATGGGTAAGTAAAATGTAGTATTTGTTTAAGGCAGAGGTCGTGATTGGTATGCAAGTGTGATTCGAGTAGAGCTAGATATATAGATCAATATTTACATTTGCTATGCATCCTTTCATTGCTATGCATTGAGAAGGCAAATGTTGTAATGAGATTATAACAACATTAGCTATTATGACCTCACCGATCTCAATTGTGACGTAACTAATTTTATTGCTGTCAACACTTATTTTGCTGTTCAAAAACTGTTAGAAATAACTAAATTAAGCATACCTATTCTATCAAAATGAAAAGATAAGTAATGAATATTTCAGCAAATATTGCAATGGTCTGATAACTTTATTGATCTTTATTAACTTTGTCATCAATAGCAATGTGTGTTATAGAGAAGTCGTAATGAAATCAATATCGTCATACGATTTCAATATAACTTATGTCATTATAGAGATAATATTATATTGATATCGTTATATATACACGTAGTTACAGCGAGGGAAATGGAATACCTTTGTTATTATAATGAAGTCGGTATAATGTTGTTGTCGTTATAAATAATGAAAATGCCGTTGTAGAGAAAATACGATATTCATGTCGTTATATAAATAAGTTGTTACATAGAGGAAGATAGAATACCTTTATCGTTATAAAGAAGTCGTTATGATACTGTTGTCGCTTTAATGAATGGTAATGTCGTTATAAAGAGTACAGTATGATAATTATAAGTTTATATAGACACGTTGTTACAAAAACGAAGACCGAATACCTACATCATTATAATGAAGCTGTAATTGTATTGTTGGGGTAATGAATAATAGTAATTTCGTTATAGAGAGAATATGATATTTTTGTCGTTATATTAACATATTGTCACAGAGATGAAGATCTAATTCCTTTAACGTTATACTGAAGTCATTATGACATTGCTGTCGTTATACGTAACGATATTGTCGTTATAGAGAGGTTATGAATTTTACGACATCAAAAGGATTTTATTAAATTGATTTCGTTTAAAGTTATTATCATGATGTCGCTATCAATTTGTCGGCTTTAAGTATGTAATTACAAATAATTATTTTAAAAAAATTACAGGGTGGATTCTCTACACAGGATGAGATGTGCGAGTCATTTCTTATGTACTATCCTCGTACGCACCTGGACATCTGTTTTAGTCTGCCCCTGTATAACACGATAACTGACAATGCTGATCTACTGTTTCCTGTGCTCAAGTCATGGAACTGGACCGATCCGGCAGTTAGAGCTAACTTCCGGTCAGCGCTAGACAACTCGCTGTATGACCATTACCTCTTGGGAGACACTGACGCATTTAATGTAAGAGTTGTTCAAAGACAATGAAAATATCGCTCGGTCACATATACTTAGCACAAACAAGGGTAGCTTATCCTTTTCTCAAATTGAAGTATGGGACCACGAGTAGCTTCACAGCTATACGCTATTTCCATTATCTCGACAAATAAATTGCCCATTTTTAAATATATCATCACCAACATGAAACGTCTCCATGAGGTTTAACGGGGTTTGTCATTCTTTGTAAAATAATTGCATCAATTCAACAGCTTATCTTACTCTTAAAAACCCAAGGGATTACTGAAGTGTTATCAAAACCATATTTCGAACTCAAAATCGATTAAACTAATGCATGAATAAGAGAAAAACTTTAAAAAGAGACCCTTGAAAAATTACAAGGAGGTTAAGACCAGGTGCTCTGGAAGGATAAGTATCTCTGCTATATTAATGACACCCGCCATGTAAATCTAAGTCGGATCCGAGTAGTGCCAATTCCTGAAATCGAGAATTCAGGTAGTGACTACAAAACCACAGGCACTCTAACGATCAAAGTAAAAATGTCGACCTTCATATCATACAAGGAAAGAAAAAAACTCATCACCAGCACACACGCAAGTGTGCACACATAGGGCGATATTAGTCAGGTTGCATAGGACTAGTAGTAAGTGGCTGATAAGGCAGCTCCTGCGACTTCTAAAAAATATGTGTTGATTAATGTATATGTTTATTGTATAAATTGTATGTTCTATGTACTGTAAAGTGTTTTAGAGTGGCTTACATCAGCTAGATAGGGCGCTATATCAAATGCTGTATATTATTTTTTATTATCATTATAAATGTATACATGCACCGTCTTTAACCTTAATCATGTTTTCTGTATACAGGGAAACATTACCAAAATGGAGCACCCAACACAAAACCCGTATGTAAAACCTCAGGATACCAGATGCCAGCATTAGTCTGTTCCTTTCCCATGCTTGATTTTCTGAACTGAAAAATAGTGAACAATTGCAAAAGGGACACATTTTTAAAATTATTTGATTATAAAGTGATCTATAAGTAATATATGTATTTTGGCGTGTGTGTGTACATCTATCATCATTTATAATATTCAGAATATTCAGCTCCTGGTAATTTATGCAATTGTAATTAAAGGAAATACATTCGTTATTCATTTGCCGAAGTATTTTCATCATTTGAACCTTTTCTCGAAATGTAAAACAGAACCGTACGCGTTTGTATGTTATTATCCTGATTGAACCTTTCGTTAAGAGAAGGTAACACATACCAGTGACGGAAGACTAGAATTATTTCTTTTGAAATAACAAGGATAAATATTCACATCTCAATTCTACACAAATCACTTATCATTATGCTGTTTTTACAGAGAAAAACGTTTCAATATTTTAATTAATCGAAACTTCTTTGCCTGTGAATTACAGACATTTGATAATATCACATTGCTTATTCAAGGTATTTGTAATTAAGAAGAAATACTGAATCATTTAATGGACACATGTATGCTATCTGGTATGTTTGATATATGAAAAATGTTAAAGTTACGGACTAATTTGTTTGCAATGTCGAAGGCAAAGTATACATCTCACAGCACTATATTTATACATTGTAAAAATAACACTTTATATATACGTATATAAATAACACTTCGTTGCTAACATCTCATATTGGGTTAATTCATATACGTGATAATTCCTCAAAATTAGAATCAGGCGATCATAATCAAAACCATCTAAAAGTGTCGAACCAAATGCATATAATAACAAACCTAAACTTTATCACAACTCGCAAGCAAATGTTCACAAATACAGGTTGATAAAGATGACTAAAAATTTGTAAATATCGTAACCAAATATGCTCAGATCGTCTTCTTCGAGAACTACACTTCATCAAGTAGATTAACGTGGCCTTTATTGGTAAATATAAAAGTATAAATATCAGAGACACCAAACAGTGGTATATAATAAATGACGTAACAGTTGTAAAATGGGTGTAGAGAACACTGTTTTTGCTAACTGGTTTTTATATCAAGGATTGTGTATTATTGCCTTTATTCAGTAACCTCCCCTTAACTTCCGTTTGGATATAATGAAGTAGCACGTTGGATCCAAGACTCTTCTATTTACCGATAGCGCAATTGGTTAGAGCGGTGTTATATCAATCTGAAGTCCAGTGCTGGAATCTCGGTCTAGCCTTGTTGATGCTATTTAATCTCAAAACACTGCTCTCAATTTCACTTCGTTTTGTCGTTTATATGTTTTTCTCATTAAAGCCGTGCAAGGTATGTTATTTTCAGAAATATTTTATCAAAGCAGTAGTCATGCCAGAAAAACAGCTTCCAAACATTCGTTACAGTTCTTGGCATTAGCTGGGGATCATTAAATCACATAACAAACTAATTGTTATATTTCCGTAAGTAAAAGCATAATAAATAAAAAAAATCAGCACGTGGTTGTTGATCACCATGTTTTTGTTGATTATTTAGTGGTTGTAGTTCACCAAGTGGTTGTTGTTCATCAGGTCGTTGTTGTTCATTAAGTGGTCGTAGTTCACCAAGTGATTGATGTTCATCAGGTTGCTGTAATTTAATTAAGTGTTTGTAGTTCACCAAGTTGTTGTTGTTCATCAGGTTGTTGTTGTTCATTTAGTGGTTGTAGTTCACCAAGTTGGTTTTGTTCATCAGGTTGTTGTTGTTCATTTAGTGGTTGTTGTTCATTAAGTTGTTGTTGTTCATTAAGTGGTTGTAGTTCCCCAAGTGGTTGATGTTCATCAGGTTCTTGTTGTTCATTTAGTGGTTGTTGTTCATTAAGTTGTTGTTGTTCATTAAGTGGTTGTAGTTCCCCAAGTGGTTGATGTTCATCAGGTTCTTGTTGTTCATTTAGTGGTTGTTGTTCATTAAATCGTTGTTGTTCATTTAGTGGTTGTAGTTCACCAAGTTGTTTTTGTTCATCAGGGTGTTGTTGTTCATTTAGTGGTTGTTGTTCATTAAATCGTTGTTGTTCATTTAGTGGTTGTAGTTCACCAAGTGGTTGATGTTCATCGGGTTCTTGTTGTTCATTTAGTGGTTATTGTTCATTAAGTTGTTGTTGTTCATTTAGTTTCATCAGGTTGTTGTTGTTCATTTAGTGGTTGTTGTTCATTAAGTTGTTGTTGTTCATTAAGTGGTTGTAGTTCCCCAAGTGGTTGATGTTCATCAGGTTCTTGTTGTTCATTTAGTGGTTGTTGTTCATTAAATCGTTGTTGTTCATTTAGTGGTTGTAGTTCACCAAGTTGTTTTTGTTCATCAGGGTGTTGTTGTTCATTTAGTGGTTGTTGTTCATTAAGTTGTTGTTGTTCATTTAGTTTCATCAGGTTGTTGTTGTTCATTTAGTGGTTGTTGTTCATTAAATCGTTGTTGTTCATTTAGTGGTTGTAGTTCACCGAGTGGTTGATGTTCATCGGGTTCTTGTTGTTCATTTAGTGGTTATTGTTCATTAAGTTGTTGTTGTTCATTTAGTTTCATCAGGTTGTTGTTGTTCATTTAGTGGTTGTAGTTCACCGAGTGGTTGATGTTCATCGGGTTCTTGTTGTTCATTTAGTGGTTATTGTTCATTAAGTTGTTGTTGTTCATTTAGTTTCATCAGGTTGTTGTTGTTCATTTAGTGGTTGTTGTTCATTAAGTTGTTGTTGTTCATTAAGTGGTTGTAGTTCCCCAAGTGGTTGATGTTCATCAGGTTCTTGTTGTCCATTTAGTGGTTATTGTTCATTAAGTTGTTGTTGTTTATTTAGTGGTAGTAGTTTACCAAGTTGTTGTTGTTCATCAGGTTGTTGTAGTTCACCAAGTGGTTGATGTTCATCAGGTTCTTGTTGTTCATTTAGTGGTTGTTGTTCATTAAATCGTTGTTGTTCATTTAGTGGTTGTAGTTCACCATCTGGTAGATGTTCATCAGGTTGTTGTTGTTCATTTAGTGGTTGTTGTTCATCAAGTTGTTGTTGTTCATTTAGTGGTTGTAGTTCACCAAGTGGGTGATGTTCATCAGGTTCTTGTTGTCCATTTAGTGGTTATTGTTCATTAAGTTGTTGTTGTTCATTTAGTGGTTGTAGTTCACCAAATGGTTGATGTTCATCAGGTTCTTGTTGTTCATTTAGTGGTTGTTGTTCATTAAGTTGTTGTTGTTCATTAAGTGGTTGTAGTTCCCCAAGTGGTTGATGTTCATCAGGTTCTTGTTGTTCATTTAGTGGTTGTTGTTCATTTAGTGGTTGTAGTTCATAAAGTTGTTGTTGTTCATCAGGTTGTTGTTGTTCATTTAGTGGTTGTTGTTCATCAAGTTGTTGTTGTTCATTTAGTGGTTGTAGTTCACCAAGTTGTTTTTGTTCATCAGGGTGTTGTTGTTCATTTAGTGGTTGTTGTTCATTAAATCGTTGTTGTTCATTTAGTGGTTGTAGTTCACCAAGTTGTTTTTGTTCATCAGGGTGTTGTTGTTCATTTAGTGGTTGTTGTTCATCAAGTTGTTGTTGTTCATTTAGTGGTTGTAGTTCCCCAAGTTGTTTTTGTTCATCAGGTTGTTGTTGTTCATTTAGTGGTTGTTGTTCATGAAGTTGTTGTTGTTCATTTAGTGGTTGTAGTTCACCAACTGGTAGATGTTCATCAGGTTGTTGTTGTTCATTTAGTGGTTGTTGTTCATTAAGTTGTTGTTGTTCATTTAGTGGTTGTAGTTCACCAAGTTGTTTTTGTTCATCAGGTTGTTGTTGTTCATTTAGTGGTAGTAGTTCACCAAGTTGTTGTTGTTCATCAGGTTGTTGTAGTTCACCAAGTGGTTGATGTTCATCAGGTTCTTGTTGTTCATCAGGTTGTTGTTGTTCATTTAGTGGTTGTAGTTCACCAAGTTGTTGTTGTTCATCAGGTTGTTGTTGTTCATTTAGTGGTTGTTGTTCACCAAGTTGATGTTGTTCATCAGGTTGTTGCTGTTCATTTAGTGGTTGTTGTTCATTAAGTTGTTGCTGTTCATTTAGTGGTTGTAGTTCACCAAGTGGTTGATGTTCATCAGGTTCTTGTTGTTCATCAGGTTGTTGCTATTCATTAAGTGGTAGTAGTTCACCAAGTTGTTGTTTTTCATCAGGTTGTTGGTGTTCATTAAGTGATAGTAGTTCACCAAGTTGTTGCTGTTCATCAGGTTGTTGTTGTTCATTTAGTGGTAGTAGTTCACCAAGTTTTTGTTGTTCGTCAGGTTGTTGTTGTTCATTAAGTGGTAGTAGTTCACCAAGTTGTTGTTGTTCATCAGGTTGTTGGTGTTCATTAAGTGGTAGTAGTTCACCAAGTTGTTGTTGTTCATCAGGTTGTTGTTGTTCATTAAGTGGTAGTAGTTCACCATGTTAGTGTTGTTCATTTATTGGTTGTAGCTCATGATCCGTTTGTTGGCTATCAAGTGTGTCTACAGCATAGAGGATAAAAGTCTTACATTCTAAAATAGTAATGATTTTACATGAACCATTGATATAGCATATGGATGTATTTTTAGTATAACAATCAACAACAGGAGAATTACGTTAAAATAAAAAAAAACTCGCTATAAAATTTGTTGCCATGATATAATAAATACGGACGTACTTTTACCGATAATTTTATAGATAAAGTCACCATTGCAGCGATTTTTATTATTTTGGAGCTTACGGAAAAATATCAAGTAACGTAACAGATATGTAAACATCAATGTTATCATTAATTCTTATGAAGAGAGAATCGAAATTATCTTAAACATATTGACATATTTATAAGTGTTTATAAGTTTCAAACAATGAATATTCACATACTTGGTCCGCCCGGGAACACGGAATAGAAGCACCAGGTTTGAATCATAATTGTAAACAAAAATCCAATCCAGAAGATGATGTCCATCGCTATGGTAGCTGAAACAGAAATAAAAGGTTCATTGTAAGTCATTGTGATCTTTTATTACTCAACCACAATGTCGTTTGTATTGTATCACCCATTCACTTACTACATAGACTGTGATATGTTCTTGATAATTCATTGCAATTAGCCAGATTGTACACATAAGTAGTTCTTAAAAACTAATGCAGGCCGGTTTCCAACTGAATAATGATCTGTTGATATATCCTTAAGAGGGATCGCTTTAATTTTATAGATACTAGACAAACACATATCAGATGGACTAAGTCAATGTTTGGTTATCATTTAATACAAAAAATATAGTTATTGGTCAGTACAATTTTTCAAACCGTGATTTTAAAACTAAAAAAAATCAAAAACATTCGTATGCAAATATTTTTATTAAAATGATTTTGATACTCTTTTATTTGATCTAATTTGGAAGCATTTAATATATATTTCAATTATGGGCTTCTGTGATGGTGAATTTGATGTAAGATATATCTTAACACATAAACTTGACCTTTTTAGTCAACATTACATTATCAGGTTCCCATGATATATGTCTAAAATATCTATTATAAACACTCATTTCATACATTGTAGCACCTAGTAGAGCTGTGATTTGCTATACATTATCTCGAAAGTTTAAATTGTGACATCACAATTTCATCGTCACTGACCCCAGAGAAAATAATACGATGTATCAATTTACGATTAAGTTTTGAATTATTGTTTTACAAAAGTATTTAAAACAAATCTTAGTTATATGATGAAAAAAATCAAGTCACACCTAAGTTTATCCTGTGCCCTCTGTTTTATCAAATTGGAAAAACCAAAAGTTTTGGAGGCTGTCTTACTGATAATTACTCAGAAATATAAAGAGAAAGGAGACAAACAACACGTAATAATCATCGTAAAAATCTAAAATGTAATTTCCTTTTATAAAACGTTATCATAAGAGGGAATTGTTTGCTCGAATATCAGTACGTGATAGCGAGTTAAAATAACATTAATCAGACAAAACTGTATATTCACACCAAGCGTAGGTAAATGAATGCATTATTATATATTGTTATATATTGCTTTATGTTTTGTAACACATCTGTCATGTCTATTAAACGTATATTAACATAGTAGACAATATGTAAATACTAATTTAGGGGTGTACGTAAAACAAAAACATATCTGTTCCAATAAACTTCAAACATTTTTATTTACAAAATATTAATAATAAATAGTTTTACGACTTACATATGATGCAGTAATCGAGATTGGTAACCACACAAACCGTAATACCGAAAACGGTAATACCACACAAACAGATCGTAAGGATAACCCGTGTACGGTTGTTGATAGTGTTTCCTGCAACAACAAATATTAAGATAGCCACTGGCAGTTCGCTTTATAGTACAATATCCTCGTGGAGTTCTCTAGATTGAACTGATATAACGCATTATTTTGTCCTCAAACTGTCATCATTCAAGTAATAAAGACATTCACACATGCATTTTCTCTTTAAATAATGCCAATTATTTTTTTATTTTTTTTTAAAGTCTGAAACATACCACAGCAGTTAAGATGAACCAGTAGTAGAGAGACAATAGCAAAGCCAGTGGATATAACAGCTAAAATTGTTTTCAGTTCAGAGTCATTCCATGAAACATAAAAAAAACCGGTAGAAAGACGTATGGTTGCTGTAAGAGAAACACAATATCACATAAAAATGGAGGTAATAACGAACATTGTTACTGTCAGGTCAGAGAGCCACACTAAAACATAAAAAGGGAGGAAAAACTGCCATTATTGATGTCAGGTCAAAGAGCAACTCTGAAACAAAAAACGGTAATAAACGGCTGGTTCCTGTCAAGTGAGAGAGCCACACTATTGTATAAAAAGGGATGTAATAACGAACGAGGTAATAACGAACATTGTTACTGTCAGGTCAGAGAGCCACACTACCATGTAAAAAGGGAGGTTATAACGAACATTGTAACTGTCAGGTCAGAGAGCCACACTAGCATATAAAAAGGAAGGTAATAACGAATATTGTTACTGTCAGGTCAGAGAGCCAGACTATCATATAAAAAGGAGGTAATAATGAGCATTGTTACTGTCAGGTCAGAGAGCCAGACTATCACATAAAAAGGAGGTAATAACGAGCATTGTTACTGTCAGGTCAGAGAGTCACACTATCATATAAAAAAAGAAGGTAATAACGAACATTGTTACTGTCAGGTCAGAGAGTCACACTATCATATTAAAAGAGCGGTAAGAAGAGACATCGTTGATTTAAGGTCAGGGAGTCAAAAGAACACACAAGCTACATGTACGTAAACAATGATATATTTATTTACGATATATTTATGACAATAGCATGTTTCTTTTTCCATATTAGGAAATGTACCACTCAGCAGGTTCAAGACCCTAGCACTGGCGTTAATAGTTAAAGATTATACGGCACAACCAGTTTGTATCATGCTAAAACATAATCACATATACCTTTATGATATCAAATGTTTGCATTAACTTCTTGATTCCAACTATTAAACATATTTATTCGCATTATTAATCGTTATATATTTTGAAAAAAAGAAATTCACCAAAAAGTTTTCTTTTTTAGTACTGAAAACATCTTTTAAATCAACATTAAAATAAATAGTCCCATGTTCTTATGTTTGGTGTTTAATATGATATTCAGGTTAATTCATCACATACACGGGTTTGACTGTCCATTTACATTACAACCTCCTCACAATACACTTCATTGATACCCTACACATGTACAAACCATTGAAACCCTACACATGTACAAACCATTAAAACCCTACACATGTAAAAACCATTGTTACCCCACACAGGTAAATAACCATTGATACCCTTAACATGTACAAACCATTGATACCCTACACATGTACAAACCATTGATACCCCACACATCTAAAAACCATTGATACCCTACACATGTACAAACCATTGATACCCTACACATGTACAAACCATTGATACCCTACCATTCGCACAGTATTAAGCATGCACTAAATTAAAAAAAAACCCATTTATTTAATACAAGCTTTTATCTCATACCTAATGATAAATATGTCAATACTTTAAAGTAAAGTGAAAGGGTATTTTACTTACTACAATCTTTTATTTCCGTATCTGAAACAATAACGAAAATTGTTGCAATCCAACCTGTTTCTCAATTTACCATCACTTGATGAGTTAAAACATATTTAATAATAAATAGTTATAACGACAGTATGATCCAAAATAGGTACTCGATCTAAACAAACAAATGTTTGTTAGATGCATATTATTTAAGACAAAGAAGTAATAACGATAGTGTAGAGAACAAAATATCTCATCTTTTCAGGGCAATCTGCCTCCTTTTCTTGAAGACAGAAACATAAACATTGATAAATTACAACATATAACAGATGAATAGTCACTATGAAACAACACAACATAAAATAATAAAAAAAACAAACAGTGATCACTTTTGAAATATGTTGCCGTTTAATCACATACCCCCCTCTGTTAGGTTGTCACCGCAGGCTAATAATTGTACAAAATACATTGAACGCTAGTAGTATCGGTCATTATTAATGTAATTCTCTGTTTGGTAATTCGGGATAATGTCAAAATATAACACATTTTCTTGTTAAACAGGATTGGAAAAGAGATTGAGGCTCATACTCTCTAAACCTTGAAAGGTGTATCACCACTTTGCCGTGTTTTACCATAGGGTGATATGATATGAGTTCCTAGTCATAATAGCGGACCTCATAACGTAAACATTGTATCTATAGGACAATACTGAAAGGCTTAACTATATAATTATGTACTCCTTTGTGTGTGAAAGGAGAAACTTACCTTGGGGTACTGGCAGTTTACTTTGGAAGTTCACGACTATCTCCACGGATATGCTGCTAGTCCCTAACCTATTAGTAGCGGTACATATGTAAATTCCTCCATCTTGCGGACGAATATTATGAATTGAGAAATTGTATGTCCTCCCAACGCTGGTGATGTTGTAAGCGGAACTGCGCACCATCTTAGTTGGTTGGTTACCCTCATTTCTACAGAGGAGGTTATCCACAATTGGTGTTGAAGTCACCCATATAGACATAGACATGCTGTCCCCGACGTCATATCTACTTAAACGTCCGCCAAACGGAGAGTACATTTCTGGCGGTACTGGAACATATATTAAGTTATCAGTCAAAAGTAATTCATTTTTTATCAACATTTACCAATATGTATTTTTGGGAAATTACTGCAACTTTTATTTATCTACAACCTTGATTCGGATTCTAAATCATTTATGTCAAAGATGATGATTAAAAACTGCTTGCCTTTGTTCAATAAAATTCATCAGTTTGGAAATATGTGATATCAAAGATTTACTTTCTTCACAAACAATGTACGTATTAAACGTGTCGCAACGTTTCAAAATCGACTGGTCCCATTATCAAGCTATGTCTTTTTCATTCCTTGTAAATAAAAATTGCTGAAACATACTAGTACAATGTAATACTTTCTGCGATCATGAGTACAGATAACTTTACGAATTACGAATAAAAATGTTAAGAAAACATTTTGAGAAAGTATTCTCCCATTTAGTTAAAATACTAAGAAATAAAATGTGTTAAGATTAGTGCATGGTTGTAATGTATATTTACGCACAATATAGAGAATATTTACATGATCAAAAGGATACATAAAAACGTCACTAATTATCAATTTTTGTGATTGTTTCTATTATTTGCAGCTTGAGTGTTACAAAATACAAATGTATATCAAAATATGCCCTCTCTCTAAAAATACTCACTGTCAACAGTCAAATGCAAGGTGCTTTCTCCTATGCCTTCGCTATTTTCTGCTTTACATGTGTAATATCCGCTATCACTGGCACTTGCATTATATATGGTGTGTGTGATCACACCGTCTGATGACACATTTGAAATAATCTTTGTTACTTTTCCTTGCATATCTTTAAACAGATAACTTGATGTAATGGGCGTCGGATTCCCCTCAACTCTGCATGTCAGATTGTATAGGTGTCCACCATCAACGTTGCCGCTCTCTTTTGCCATGGTAACGATAGGTTTTGCTGCAATACAAATAGATAACGGCGATGTAATTGGCCACATGTATACATCTAGAATCTAAGATAATTACTCATTGATATTGGGTTAACAAAACTAGTCATGAAAACATAATTTAAATGGACGAATCTGCTGTTAAATAGCAACCTTCAGAACAGGTTTTATGGAAAATCTTCGAAAATTATTTGTGAAAATTTATTAAATGCAAAGAATGAACATGAATTAGTACATTAGTACATATTCTGTTCTGAAAAGGACGACAAAGGACGACGCTTGTAATATGACTCACTAGTGACAAACAATGTGACATTCTCGACATTTGACAATCCAATGTGGTTGTACATATACAGTTGATAGGTCCCTTGGTCTGACAATTCAATTTTACTGATGTTCAAATAGGGGTTTGGCATCGTTCCAACAAGGTATTTTCCTGGATTCGAAATTCCTCTTAAAGAACTAGCGATGTCATAGGAGGCAGTTGTATTTATGAACTTCCAGAGAAACCCTAGCAGCTCAGAGTCACTGTATATTGTCGGCAGTAGAGTTAGATCATCCCCTTCCTTTTTCGTATGAGATGTTGGATATAAGGACACATCCGGTACAGCTAAAATTATATAAAATACTTTATTTTGAAACGTATCACATTGTTTCTTTTCAAGAAAATGTCATATAAGAAAACATTTGACATTTAAAGATAATAATCTTGATATCTACAACAACTTTTCAGATTTAACAGTATTGATTAAGCTTAAAATCATCACTCCTTTCTTTATATAATTCAACTTTAATCCAAGATTTTTAAACAATCTCAGCAATAGTAATTAGTTATTTCTTAAAGTTCAAAAAGTCATTGCTGCATTGGAAGTTATTTACTACGGACCTCTAAAATGTATAAACTTTGCTGCAAATGACTGGTTGTATAGCTGTATCTTTAACAGGGGAGATTATTATGACGTCACCGTTGTACGTCTATTGGAACATCATTTTCAGTGACATACTTGAAATAACAAGATGATATTTTTGTGATTTTTGTTTTTCATGTAAGGCTGCAGTTTATTGAAGAGATTAGGAGGATAGGTAGCTAAAGTTATAATGAAGAAGATACAATATTAATTGATCATGTTTTGCATATAAAACATGAAAGCAAATTCAAATGAAAAATGGATATGCATTCCAGTAATATGTGAGTTGTTGATTAAAACAGTTAAAATAATAATAAATTTTGCAAAACAAAATATAGATAGGAAATAACCTTACTGTATTTCGACCTTTGTGGCGGTATATTGTGATAATAACAGATATTCCAAATTTCAAATCACAGTAAGATTATCCCTATTATAAACCATACAAGCCAAACATTACCAAAAGAAACGTCGATTTAAAATGTTTTTGAGTGTTTTCTTCGAATTCTGGGTCACTCTGCCATTGATTGGTGACGTCAGTTATATTCAAAGTGAGACGAAATTTAAGGATATCACAATTGCTCGTGACGTCATGAATTATCAAGTGCATGAGAAACCCGCGAATGGTTTGTCGTGGTTATATTGTCGCAAATTATTTGTATTTACCAATCAAATGTCGTGTTACAATGTATATCTAAAATGAATAAGAAGTTTTAATTCGTGTTTGGTACATTCAAAGTTTCGCGTCTTTTAGAGCCCACAACGGTCACCAAGTGAAACTTCATTCGGCACAATTCTCGAAATTCTTTTCGACAAATAGCATGGATAGTTAGAAAAATATGTACCGTTTTTACGAGTGCATGGTTTCTTGCAATGATCGACTTCTCGAAAGGAATACTTTGAGGTCACCTGTCTATAGTTGCAAGTTGCGCTTGTTCCATTGCCTTTACACGGCACACACACATCAGTGCCTTTGTCTTCTGTACAGAATTCAATGGTTCCTTAAAAAAAGAGTATTGAAATTTGTACGACATACTGTGAAATCAGATATTTTGGCTGGGATCCAATTTGGAGGTTTTCCGAAAAACTTCTATTTCGTGGTTATAAAAGTTCGAGGATTAAAAGAACTCGCTCACAATGGGAATCGCTTTATACCCAATTTGTAACTACTTCGATTTCGTAGACCTATGGATGAGTTGATGATGATAACATGTACCCACATACAAATGCAATCACTGAAAGTAAAAAATAACAACGAAAATGAGTGATTTCACAGTATTCAGACGGAATTCAAAATGCGTGTGATATAGTCAAATTATCCTTTAAAGTATAATTATCACAATATAAGTTTTACTTAAATCTTCATGATTATTCAACTATCCTTTACAGGTATTATTTCATTACATTAACAACATTTTTTTCTGATTACAGTTCAGATGGAAACAAATATAATTTGTTCCAAGACTTCACCATAAGAAGTCTTTAAGTTGGAACAAATAGACCTTAAGTGAGCAAACAAATTAATAAAGCACCATGAGTAAAAACATACAGACATAACCTTGTAAATAAAATGAAAAGAAACGAACTATACATTATTAGGTTATCTCCCTTGATAAACATCACATGTCATTCAATACTTAACTATTTTACCAGTGAAATATGATAAATTATAAAAGTATTAATTTGATAGAAAAAAAATGTTGGCAATGAAATTAATGCGCAATGTTGTTGTTTTTTTTTACTTTTTTTGTATTGTTTTATCAGACATGAATACATATTCATTAGCTATGAACTCAAATGCGTTGTCTGACATTTTAAATTAAATTTTAAGGAAAAACAATACTGTTGGGATTATACGTTATATACTGAAAAAAGCGTTTTGCATTTTTGTGCATAATCCGCTTTGCAGATTTATGGAAAGTGCACACAGTTTTTTGGTACATTTGGATATACCGTATATAACCCCAAATTGTATCCTGGTTATTCCTTATATATATACATTATTTACCTTCTTCACAACTTATTGGATAGCAGCAAAATAATGCGCCAACCTCAGGAAACTGCCCGTAAGTTACGTGATGGGGAACTGTTCCGTTTTCGACCTTGCCGTTACAGTCGAACCCAGAAAAATTCGGATGAACATCCTGCAACAAACGTGAACTTTACACTGTTTTCATTGTGAGCTGAAACACGGTGTATGTGGAGACTATCTATGTAAATAAGTTTTTAAACATTCCGAATGTTGTCTCTTGATACAGGGTTTTGGCTGTACAGTATAACTTTAATGAACAATTTTGGTGTGGTTTATGGTGTCGTGAATGTGCATGCAATGTGATACAAGTTAATAGTGAACGCATTTACCGGAATACAGGACACAATCCCCTATTAAGATTTAGCTTACAAAATTAAAATACCAACATGGACGATGGAAGAATGAGTTATTCTCCCACCCTTCACAGGTGTGTCTCCAGCTTTAGCCAGGAAAGATCAGCTTGTAACCCTCTAGGGGGAGATAGCCTCGTGCCGATTAGCACGTGTTCAATTGTGACGTCATTAAAATGCGTCATCGGTAATTGTGACGTCATCAAAAGTGAATGACGATAGGCATACCCCACATGTGTTTTTGTTTACAAACATGCCAGACTACTGTCGGTGGAGCTGTGACTGAAATAATAGGATGGGAGAAAAATAATCATCCCCTACCTTGAGGGTGTAATAGAGAATTCTCAATCCCTCGGGGTGATTTATTTGGTTGTCTATCCCTCGACAGAGCATCGGGTTAGACAACCAAAAGACATCACCTCTCGGGTTAGAGATTTCTCTGTCACACCCTCAAGGTAGGGGACGATTCTAATAATATCTCATATAGGAAGGATGCCGATCATGTCAATAGTCTCGTAAAACAATATTGCAAACCACAGCTATTACCAAATTGTATAGGTGCAATGTGTGTCTGGCACTCATCTTCAAGATGTTTTAGTAACCAAGGATTCCCTAAGCCTTGGTGACCATGTTTATCTTTTTAAGTAGTGGAACGTTCTATGATATAGCAACGTTACTTATTACTGGTACGGAATTAACCAGAAATTCTATACGTTTTGACTTTTGAAAAAAGGGTTTTATTTAAGAGATTTATTCAACCCCTATGTTTAAACTAAATGTTTTAGATAGCTTTATATATATATTTTTGGTTCAAACAGCTAAATAGTTCAGTGTACCTAGTTTTGTTCGCACACTGAATCTATTCCCATATTTAACAGGTAAAAATTCAATGTCACACTTTCATCATTTAATAACAGGAACACTTAACTTGATCCTTTTAAGGTTAGTGAGTGTGTCTTTCCTAAGATGCAGGTGAGATTATGGACAAGTTTTACGAAAACCATTTCGACCTCATTGAGAATAAGCTGCATTGTATGTCTTTGTGTGATATAGTATGTTTGTTTGTGTTTTACGTCCTATTAATAGTTATGGTCATTTAATGACATGTGAAGTTTTAGTGGCGGAGGAAAGCCGGAGTTCCCGGAGAAAAACCATTGACCTAGGGCCAGTACCTGGCGACTGCCGCACGTAGGTCTCGAATCTGCGACCCAGTTGTGGACGGCTAGTGGTAGCAGAATGTCAGACGCCTTAACCACTTGGACACCGCCTCCCCTTGATATAGTATAATTGTTGATGTTTTTGATAATTTTCATTAGTGTTCTTTATTGCTTTGTTGTTACTATCCCAGTTTTCAATAGGAGGACGTGGCATTACTCGGATTGGACCTAGATTATTTACATGTCGGGTGCCCACGATGAGTCAGAAGACGCTCCCTGTACCAGAACTCCTGGGCTTATTTTTTGGTACGATTTCATAGATCTCCATGTTAAGTTTTCCTTTGTTCATGTTTTGCCTTTTTATATGGTATTGTTGACACTTTTTTTATTATTATATTTTCAAAATTTTATGACATAAACATATATATAAATATACAAACAATGTGCATGACCATCTAGAATCGCCTTTAAATAATATACATACTGTTCAAAATATTCTATCAAGTATCAGTATTCGTCTTACATATATATTAACAAATAAGTATTGTTGACACTTGACTATTTCTTTCCGTCTATTTCCTCAGTCTATCTTGTTGTGTAAATATGTATCAGTATACTTATGCACAACATTACCAATGCAAACGATAATATCATTTAATTTCCACATTTCCACAAACACGTTCAATCTCAATACTCCTAAAACTTCTAACTAAAATAAAACATTTGTGTACACCTTGTACATGTTTCTGATAATCAATTTTTAAGATAGTACCTGGAATATTTTGTTTATTTGTACCCGTCATATATACAATTAAAGATAGCACCTGTGATATTTCTGTAACCTATCCCCCCCCCCCGTATATAATTCTGAAATAAAATTCTGAAATAGCGCCTGAAATAGTTTTACCTCTTATATATGTTTCTCAAAAACAATTATAAAATAGTGTTTGGAATAGATATTCATTTAAAAATGGATGTTTTGTATAATTTATGACAAATAATTATACCAGATAATACAAGGTGACTGGAAGGTATTAATTATCACCAAAATAATAGTTTTATAAAATAAATATTGGTTTATTTTACTCACATTACGACTGGTAAAACAGTCCAACATATGCATTGCTTCGAGAAAAAGTGACCATGTCATCAACTGTCGGAAAGGCGTCCAAGTAGCAAACATCTTAGCAGTATCCAGCTCTATTACCTAAGATAGAAATTGAAACATAGACATATTAGTACAGTAAAGTTCTCTAAGTATCCTGTGTTGAATATGTAAAAGGCTCATGACAAACATGTTGTATCGGATTTTGAAGCATAATTTAAAAATGAAATACATAATCAAGTTGATATATATGTAAATTATTAATATGGATCTTTTCTTAGGCTCCTGTAAACATTGTCAATAGTTTGATAATAATTTATTTATTTTAATAAATATTGTCCGTTACATTCTTTGATGGATTCAGAACTTCGCCTTTAACATGTCTATCGAGGAAAGACAGTAAACTTGTTTTTCTAATGCCAAACTACAAGTTTTCCTTTTTCATTGAAGATGTACATGTTGAACAGTCTTTTGAGATCAAATGAAAAACCTGTTTGCGTATTAATAAATTATTCGATGTCTTAAATTTATACAAATTAAATCCATTTATGACTAGTTTTATACATTGCAGCAAGAATTGTAAGCTAACAGTGAATACTGGCAGACATTCTTTATTTCCTCTTACATAAGATATTATAAATATTTTAACAAAAACATTAACAACATTAGGATAAAATTAAGATAAAATTGAAAGAGGAGAGTTCATATTTTTCAAGAGCATCATGAACAACGTCTTACAACGTTTACTACGTTTAACTAAGGTCATCCACAGTCTACTACAGTCAACTACAGGTAATCCCCCACTACAGTCAACTACGGGTAATCCCCCACTACAGTCAACTACAGGTAATCCCCCACTACAGTCAACTACGTGCGTGACCGTAAGATGTGACCGCGGCTTATACAATAATGCAAAGGCACGAAGAGACGAAGATGTAAGGAACAAGTACCTTTAGCTCTACACTACCATTAGTAGATTCCCTGTCAGCGTTGAAAATGCCATTTTAAATATGGAAATTTCGTGCCATGGAACGTTGTGGCGCATTCAGTAATAGTTAATTGTATCTCCATTTCATCATTGCCGTGATGGTGAAATAGCAGCTCCATTATACGTCCCTGTTCCTACTGAAGTTTTGGCTTAGGGAAGTTCATTCGGTGTCAGATAACACCGAAGGTCCCAGGTGATATCTTTACTGGTGGGATTGAAATTACCATATCTCTTTTGAATTTGTACAATGCTTACAGGAGGCATACAAAGGCAATAACGACTGTGGACACTATCACGTAATTTTGTATCAGACGTTACGGAATTGTCGTGTAAATGTGATATATACGATGTACATGTTCGTTTACCTGTGGTTACATGCAGGCTTGTATACGCTGTAACTTACCCTATACGATACGTTCGAGAAAAAATGATTTTTTTAGGGACATGACCCCTGTTTTTGCTTCTCTACGTCTCGGTCTCTGCGCTCCGTGCAAGATCTACTCTAACATGAGAAATGTCTATAGTATTGTCAGGTTGTAGACAGGTATAACTATTGATGCGCAATAGAGCGTGACGAGTCACCAATCGTTAGTTGCACTACAGGTGAGTGTACGGGTACATGCATGTATTGTATGTATATAAACAATATAGTACAAATATCAAAATAGTATGTCCAATGCAAGGCAATCAGATGACATACTTTTCCTTTTTTCAGGACAACTTTTATCTCCGATAATATCATCCCTTACACTACCATTAAGAACAAAGTCCAGTTTATACTGTATAAACTGGACTTATTTCAATATTAGTAATGCTATTAAATATTACAATATAGTCACACAACAATTGTAGTAACTCACCATTCTACCTTAGATCACCCGGTTTATAAACCGGAATGTCCATAGCTATCATACATATCAATGTGGTTACTAGTGTCTATGTATCTGGCCTATTTTAACGCTGCACCATACCAATCCCTTGTATTCTGTCTGGTACAATGTACACACCTAGATAAGACATAATGTCTCACTTACACCCCGTGTATATTCGTGGGGTCTGCTAGGTACGGTATTTATGATAAACAACATGTATTAATGTTGACATTAGCATTACCAAAGTAAATGTATTACATTGTACCCGCGATAGGACATAGGCATGTCATATGTTGTATCACCACGCCTTATAAAATGCAGCAACTAAATTATGTTATACTATTTGGTAAAACTGGGTTTACTTGTATATAATGCTAGCAACCAACGAATCTTGAAGCTAGAATTGTCCAGTCACTTGGTTAAGTTTGCCAAGCAGTCTCATTACATTATCCCCGAGTGAAACAAACTTCGATCTAACTAATAGACTGGATTCATGCTTATTAGAAAATATTGAATCCTATACAAATTCAAAAAGGAATTGGGCAACAGGCTATGCAAGCCCTCTCCTATGGTATGGACAATGTATATTATAATATATTTATTGTGAAATAATTTAAAAGTGTTTTCTACATCTAGGACAGAAGTAGTTAAGCCATTATCATTATATCCCCAATGTAGTGATTATGTTCCCTAGTCAGTCTCTGACCCCTTCCGTGAATCCACAGATGGCCAGCATGGTACTTGGGAGACATAGGTACATTTGTAACGGCCTCGTCCCCATATATCCCACTGACCACCAACTGTCCCACTAACAGAGGGCAGCAACTGACAACACAACAGAATATACAAAAGATAAAAAAATAATCTTAACTTATTATTAGGTTAAATGAAAAAAGAAAAAAAAACACTACTCACACGTATACTCCTACTCAAACTGGCACTCACTTATATACACACACTCCCTCACTCACTCAAAAGAATTGCCCATATATTATATAACCATTTAATTCTGCATTATTATATTATATGAAGGTAAATATAAGATGGCATGGTGATGGATCATCAGCACTTTGATACTAAATATTGAGCGTGGTCAAAGATTTTGAATTGTTAATGACCTCATAAATGTTGAAAAAATAAATATCATTCCTTATATTTACATTGACGAATCCTTCAGGTGGATCGATATAACAACGAATACTACAAATAAACAGGGTGTGTTTCTGCTTATACACGGGTGCAACGCAGTGGCGGCGAGAACAGTGTTTTTTCGCGGGGAAATGTGACACTATCGTGAGAGATCTTAGCAACCGTCAACAACAATAACACAACAAAATGTAAATCCATATTCAATGTTTATTTGTAGCACAGGACACGTGAATATGTTGATATTTCACAAAGCACAGTTCAATAATTAAAGAAGCACACATTAGCAATACTGATATATAGACAAACACCAGGGCGGAGTGACGGCGGACGGATTTACAGGGATGCGGTCAACACGACATGACAGCGAAGGGCCGATTCAGTCTAATTTGGCTTGGAACCGAAATTGAAACTACACCCATGGAATACGGAATGTGAGAGAAACCCTGAGTTGAACTTGCTTGTTGGAGGAGGTGATTTGGTACAAGTGACTGATTTGGTACAACTGACAGAGGATTTGGGTGTGAATTCGAACTACACGTGGACTGGGAGTGTGACACGGGGGCCGGCACAGTCTGACCCGTCTCCCCTTGTGTGACGGCTGACAGCGCATTTGAAAGCGAGGGTTTTTGTGCGGCCGAGAATGATCTGTTATATGAACGAATTGACGATTCGCTACGGTGTCCTGCCATGAACAGAATTTGTCTTGCCTCGAAATTACAATCATTCATTTGTTGAATTGCAGTGGCACGGAGACAGTGGTTTGTGTAACGGCGGTCTACAACGGCAGCGATGCAAATTTCCGACATGAATCCTTGAAATGTCCTCGCGGCCAGCGGTTTTGAAGTAAACCATAACGGAGAGCATTCATTTGCCTTATTATCGTAATGATTGAACTGGCTTTCAGCGCTAGGATCCGTCTTTTCAATGAGTATCCTAAGGAAACTGACCGGACACGTACTTGAAACGGGGGATGCATACATCCGTTTCCCCGTGGGTGCCTCGCAACCCGTCAATCCGCCCTGATAGTTTTTTTGCTGTGTTTCATGTGTAAGCTGTACAAACTCGCCATTCTCGTCATTAAGGAAAGAGAACGAATCAAGTTTCAACTGTTGGTGGAACTCTGTGCCACGACTTACAAAGTGTAGCGACAAAGCGTACCATACAGCTTGACGGAGAATTACCGGATTTATCTTAGCACTTTCAAGGTTGGTTGCATTTTTTTTTAAATCAACTGCCTCGACAACTTTCTTATGTTGTGTGGGTCTAGATGTCCCAGACTTCATTTGCTTTTTCAGGAACCCATTTAGAGTTTTGTTTGCTACCTTAAACTCTTTATCTCGTACAATATCAATATTGCGGCCGATATCCTGAATGTGCCTATTTATAGCCCCCCTTATATTTTTCAAAGTGTTCTTGTGATATTCCTCAGCCTGTCGTGCTGGCATTTGCTTAGCTCTCTTCTCCACATTTTTGGGTTTTGCTTCACAGTAGAATGCACTCAATCTGTTTGCCAATTCCTCTGTGGGTATACTGTTGAATGGGACATGCTCCCCAGACGTTTCCATGCTCCACTCTACAAAAAAAGAATGTCTTCTGTGTAATGATGAAGTGCTTTGGATTGCTTGTGTATTCAAAATCAACAACCGAATTTACTTTATCAGCATTAATACCTGTTATTATGCAGTTATACGGAAAGATAACTTTCAACAACATCAAGACCATCAGCGGAGACAGCACGGTAACTTCCTTTAGTTTAAACATGGAGGGAGGGAGGGGGGGGGTGAAGTGAATTATTACCTTGGAATAAAGATAATCCACATTGTGTATTTCTCCTTGTTGCTAAAGATTGGTTGGCATCTTCAAAGGATTTCCGCTCCTCCTCTGTAACCTTTTTAAATCGGGAAGGCACTAATCTGTTGGCAGGTGATTGATGATGGGGGTCACTCCGGACCGGCTGCCCGGGGGATGAGATACCGGGGTCAGCGCTCGCGACAAGTTCTGCCTCAATGTCTTGTGCCGATTTCATTTCAATGATTGATGAAAAATCCAGAGTAGAAATAAATCTCTCTACTTCCTCGTCTGACATATCTTGGTGATCGGGTAGTTCCAGCTCAAAAGTTATTGTTTCATCGTCCAGCTGACAGCTAAGTTGTTTTCGGACGTTCATTTTGACAGATGTATCAGACGACAGTGTAACTTCCGTTAACGCTGAGGTGTGGACTTTTTTAAAATATTAATTTACAGCATGCAAATTATGTATCCATAGTTCATAAATAACACAGAAATTTACATTTATTTGGGTTAAAATTCAAGTTTATTTTAAGATGTAAGAATTAAGCATCTAGGTCGGTCGTTCCGAGTGAGTAGTTTTTGTAGTGTATTACTACGCAGTGTGATCAGGTTACTATCAGTTCCCACGTGCTGAGATTCTATGAACACCTGTGTTATGCATTTATGAATGTAAATTTTGTCAATGGGTCTAAGCATACAGAATGTAAATATTTATTTATAATATTTGATAATTATATATACATCTTTACGCACATGATTATTAGATGGGTATTAGCTAGGTGTGTATCTCTGTTGACACTCCCTCTTCAATTATTATACATACTGATATCAGTACAACACATTATATTATAAGTAGCTTATCTTAATTCATGTTATTGGTCATTCATTGTGAATTAAAGAGTGAACGAGATAATACAGACAGCTGTATACATGTGTATGAATATAGTAACCTTTCTTGTAAACAGTGTAGAAATAAGTTATTTAGATAGGTGTTAGCTAGGCATGAGTCTCTGTTGACACTCCCTCTTCAATTATTATACATAATGATATCAATATGGCACATTATATTATAAGTTACTAATCTTAATTCATGTTACTTGTCATTCACTATGAGTTAAAGAGCGAATGAGAAAACAACGAAACAGTGGTGAGAAAGACTTGGAGAGAATACCTGAAATCAGAAGCAAATGCTGAAACAGGGGAGATAATTCCGTAATCAGAAGCTAACGGTTGAAAGAGGGGAAATAATTCCGTAGGTAACGCGAAATTGATGACGGCACTCGCAAAACACACACTATGTTGTTATGACGTAGAGTGGGGGCCGTAGGTTAAGGAAGGTGGTTGCTAAGGACGCCATCTTGGATCCTAGAAGGTATCCTAAAGTAGTCCTTAGCAACTACTCTCCCCCCCCCCCCACGTCTATCCATCAGACGAATAAAACCAGTATATACGTATAAACTGTTGTGATTTTGTTTATGATAGTTTTATACATAGATAATTACAATGGCACATGTAAAGGATTGGGTTTCAGGTAGATTCAAGCATATCGCACCTATCCGTTGAAATAACAGACCTATGTTCTTAGCGGGTTAAAGGTGTGATCATACACCACACTGCCGTAATTATGTTGTAATGTGTTAGTTGAAGGTTCAGGTATGAAAACTTTACCCGGTAAGTCAATTCAATTAAGTGTATTGCATTGAATAGACACATAATCACAGATGGTTTTCACACCTGTACATCTTCCCTGTGATTGCTTGTCGCTATATAGGAGTTGAACTGAAACGGGGACAAAGATAAGGTAGGCTCTGATTGAGGCTTGGCGGTAGACTACAGGTGTGGCTTTTCTTTCGGCAAACAAAACAAGAGATCCCAGAGGGATCTTGGCGCCCAACTATGTACCATCTTCATTAGTTTTTTGTCAGTTCGATCTTTTCTCTTCTTTCCTCTAATCTGTTTGATCGAGTCATGTTAACAGTAAATGCACCTTGAGGTAACTTTTGATCTAAACTTAATACTGATGTGTATGAAAGCCAACCTTCAAAGTGAGTTTGTCATTTCACATATTTACTAGTACAGTACTTAATGTGAAAGAAATAGAATCGATCATTGCAATATGAGAAAGATCTGTTTAGTTCTTCTTTTAATCCATTTTGTTTTTATGATCAGTCTCAAAATATAACATACACAACGAGGGATCAAGGGGAACCTACATTTAAAATTTGAGAAAGATCCCTCCCGTACTTCCCGAGAAATAGCGATAACAAACTTTCACTATCAAAATCCAAGATGGCTGCCTGTCGGCCATGTTGTTTATCCGATCAGTCTCAAAAGTTGCCCTGCACAGCTAAGGACCAAGGGAAACATGCATATAAAATTTGAGAAAGATCCCTCTGGTACTTCTTGAGAAATACCGATAACAAGAATTGTTTACGGACGGACGACGGACGACGGACGGACGACGGACCACGGACGCACCTCGTGATTTGAATAGCCCACCATCAGATGATGGTGTGCTAAAAAAGGACATCATGTCTTCATTCGTCGACTTATATTTTACAATACAATTTATTTTATTTCAGTGTCACATGTCAATATCGCATTACAACAGTTTTTAGATCCTCCGTAATCAGCACTATACATCATATTCTGCAGGTTAAAATACCATACATCACGTGACCTTGTACTGCCCTCAAAATATGCATATTAAGTAGACCGGCAAGGAGGGTCGGTTACCTGGTCTGTTCGTCATCTTATTGCGAGAGGGACTGGTCCTCGATGACTACACACATAACATCATAAATGAACGTACACAAAGAGAGTAATGTGCAACTCGAGTCTGGATCCGTCGTACAGGATTCAAGCTCCCGGTAATATAATTCAGGATCATGTATAAATATCAGCAGACCACCGGAGTGATCGACCAAAATACATATATAAGTTTTGATGATTTTTTGTGGTTTCTGATGACATCAGCGAAATAATAAGCTGCCAGTTTTGTTATCATAGCAAATGCACACGGATACAGTTATCAAGTATATGTGTGTACATCTATATGGGGCGAAGAAGTAATTCCAACAGTGAAATTTTCGGAGCGATCCGCTTCTTTATCAAGACACAGTGAAACAAAACAGTTACATGTACATATACATCATATTACAAGAAGATAGAGCTGATATACTATAATTGAAAATATAACTATTATATAAAACCAATAATCCCCTCGGCTAAAGACAGCCGAAGGCAGCAATTAAGCTGAGAGCATCGCGGACAAGGAACGCTGATAGTCTAAATATCAGAACGCTCGCTGGCCCTGCTCTATAGCGAAAGTGCACTAAGACGACTCGCCCAATGAAACACAACGACGACCCGCCAAATGATAACCAAAATCGGAGAAGAATCCCTCTAGAAAACTCTTTAACTACTAAATATATGTAGTGGACCTATTCTTGCGCAAGATGCACTATCACATAAAGTGAGTCAACGAGAGATAAGCATCAGAAAGAAGGGACGAGATATCAGAAACGTGGAACATGTGCACGTGGGAATCTGGCCCGGTAAATGTGAAAAATCTCAATTTCCTACGGACTGCCCACATTAGTCGCCTCTCAATGCTGTAGTGGATTTAACAGTCACAGCAGGGGGTCCACACTTAGTCGACTCTTTCGGTTTGCAGGAATAATGCATGTAATTATCAAATAAGTGAGTGCAAGAGGAATAAGTAGATGAAATGGCTAAGATACTGTATAAATCTGCAAAATTAATCTGACAACGGCTGAACATTGAGCAAGCCACATTCATTTTTATTTTCCGTAGTCTTAATTTTCATTGTTGCGGGACCCTAGCCTCATTATAACGGTAGTTATGACCCACAAGTATATATCATGGCTTTATACAAAATTTTGGTGTACACATACAAGGAATGGAATGGAACAGCTCCCCAGTACCTACACTATGTACCACATATAGTTATCTGATCATGCACGTAACTCATTCATCCCTGAATTTTATAGTTAACTATTCAAACCTTTGAATTGGAAAATTTCAATTGTGTCATCAGGGGTGAATGAGTTTACTATCTTTATCAGTCTGTAAGTAAATCCGGTCTGTTGAAAGTTGCACTTTCTGTCAATTTTATTATCAATCAATTAGTAAGGTACAGTACTTACAGTTGATGACTCTTGAGGTCCTGAAGTTTCCTTTAGAGGTGAAATAATCCGCGGTTTCTAAAATGACGTATACCAGTAATCACCACCGTGTCTACAAGACACTGAACATCAGGTTGTGGCAGCTCAGGGGTTTTGCCTATAAATAGTCATTTTACTTACTTCCGGCTATTGCACAAGTAGCCGAGTACTTTTGGCGTACGTCCAATTAATTTAAATCTGAAATGAAAGTCTACCTTGTTTTCAAACACTCAATTTCAAACTCTAAAGGGACAACATTTTATAATACAGTTAGGTTGTTGGTTGCATAAATGAATATAAAGTCAAGGTTTACATGTATGACAACGATGTTTTAGAGATAATTTCGTCTGCCAGTCATTCGATAGACCCTGTCCGCGGCCATGTGGTGGTAGACTTGTCTTGCTTACGTTTTAGATTTTGACTGGACGTTATTTTCAAGGTGGGTGATTACCCAATCCTTAATCTATTGTATCTAAAGATTGCTATTGATTGATTGAAGCATTTATTGCTGCATTTATATACAGCGAAAGTATGATATATATTTTTTTAAATCTTATCTTTTCACCGTGACCGATTTGTCAATGTCAGTGTTACAACAGGCTAAGCCCTAATTAGGTTTCTTCAACCGTTATGATGTTATTTGCAAATATATGTTTTGAAGACATTAATTACAAGACAGTTTGACGTGTAATATATGTATTTCATTTTCACTCTGGCTGTGGTTAGATCGTTCCACCCATACGGCACATGGTACTGTAGCATTTCTCAATATATTACATGGCTATCACAGGGGTCTGTAGAGTTAATATTTCTCTCTCCTGGATTACATAGCTATCATAGGGGACTGTTGCGTTAATATTTATCCTCTGTTACATATTATCACAGGGAACTGTAGTGTTAATATTTTTCTTCTATGTTACATGGCTATCACAGGGGACTGTTGCGTTAATATTTCTCCTCTGTTACGGGGGGGGGGGGGGGGGGGGGTTAACATTCCTGACACACTTAAGCAAAAAATTATTGCTGGTCAGTTCGTAGACCTGGCTTCCTTACTACAGCATATTGTTACTAGCATTAAAGAACAGAAGATACTCATTAACTAAATGGTGAGCTGTGCATGAAACCTAAAATACAGGAAAAGATCTATACCATTGAGAGATGGTCTGAAGGTTTTTTGGTTTATATGTCGATTTACGGTTCTGCTTATCCATTAAAAATATTGGATCTTGTAAAGTACATGCACACCATTCGTTTAGGAGCGGCCAAGTCGGCGGGCTGGAGGCTATATGATGAGCAGTATAGACTAAAAAAGGGGATGCAATCCAAGAGCTCCTGGGCGGAGATTGTTAGCGAGTTGTGGCTTATATACATGAACGGTCACAGCAATACATCTGCAGAAAAACAAGGGTGTCCAGCATACTGTTCAGATACAGGATATCTCGGTGTCTCGAAAGAAAAATGGCCTTTTACTAAAAAAATAAAGCGCTCTTAAACGGTCAGGGGAGCAAGGGCATAACACTGGAGATTCCACAGACAGGTGGGTTTTTGTGTCGGTTAGGCATATGGGTAGAATTTTGGAAATGCGTCCAAATGTTGGCGGTCCATTAATGTGCCATTTTGGAGGTAAGCCCTTGACGCGTTATCAATTCTGTTCAGTTTTACACACACAAACAAAGTTTTAGGAGTAGATGCAAAACGCTAAAAATCAAACTCTTTTCTAATTGGGGCAGCAACTACGGCTGCAGCAGCTGAAATTCCAGACTCGGAAATAAGAAGTGCTGGAAGGTGGAAGTTTGAGTCATTCAAGTCGTACATTAGGTTAATGAAAGTTTAACAAAGTCTGGACATGCCTTAATTCCAGACTTAAGATTTCAGTAATATTGGTTCGGATTATGGGATCATCCATTGTAAAACGAGCATTTATGGATTCAATGGAAAGGCCAGGAGGACCCAATTTAGGGATGGAGCGAATTGACATCCACATTTGGTGGTAGAGGGGTATGGTGGTTTGAAGCTATTGGAGCTACATCAAAAAAGGAATACCTCGTTAAGGGTTGGCCCATCAGGGTGGGCCCATTCCCAAATATGGTTGTTTAACATTGCGGTGGGAATGACATTGGTCTAATCCCCATCAGTGACTTGTATCATCATCGTTATGGTAAAAAGATCTGGAAAGCTATAGGGGTTGTCTCCCCTTGCATGTAGCTGAGTATTTTTGGCGTACGTGACAAATTGATATAACATTTTAAATTAGAGTGCTGTCTCCAGTTTCAACCTTGTTTTCAAACACTCAATTTCAAACTCTCAAGGGAATAAGAAGGTTGGGTGGTGAGTTTGCTCCGATATGTTGTTATAAACTCATGGTAGGAATCGATTGCAACAAAATTTCAACCTTCCACCCGTTCCCCAAAAAATGAAGGGGATGCTGCTGGTTTTCTTTTCTCTTTAATTCAGAATGGCGTTTTGGAAGCTTGGATCATCTGAACATTACAGAGCTCGATTCTATCATCTACTTGAACAACCTGTAGGTTATACACATTGACTCATCATCTTCGTTTTCGGGGTTTTGAGGTCATGTTTCGGATGCTAGCTATTTCGACTACGGCACGGCTTTATGAACTGTTGGTGTTGCGGGGCAAAACACTTTGGGATAATTTAGGTAATTATGATGCACTCGACCTTCGTTTTCGGGGTCAGGTGTATAAACGTCATTTCAGTAAAGTTGTATTGACAATTGACTTTGCAGTAACCAAAAGGAATATAAAAAGTTAAATGGTACATTTGGATGATTCAATTATTAATTTGAGTTTATTGGTTTAAATGAACATTGTATATTGAGTATATGTGGAGAATTGGCTCCATGTATAATGTGGTGTTTAGTGTACCATTTGCGGTAGCCCAAAATTATTCAGAGCAATTGGCTCATATGGTTTGTAAACAAATTTAATAACAAAGCCTTGACCACCCAGCCGCTGATGAATTGATTGTATGCATTCAATCCTTTGTAGCATTTCAGCTCTTCTACAGTGTAAGCACTCGTGAAGTTCACAAAATACATACAAATGTCTGCGCACGTCACACCTGCCCAAAAATTAATGTCTTTGTTCCATTTCGTCTTGTCAAGTTGATATGGATCAATTTTGTCAATCAACGCACACATTTCATCGTATCTCCTTCTAGAAACAACATCCAATGACTATCTGTAGTCAAGCAAACCTTTGCTAGCCATTTCCGCCACATGTAATACGTACACAAGAAGCCGTCGCTGAGAAAAGTTAACAATGCTCAAGTATGTCTGCACAACCTTTGCCCCGCCGCATTTACCGCAACCCGGATGCGGTCACGTGATCGAAGCTGTGTATACCACAGTTTGCTTATTCGAGGTATTTGTAATTAAGAAGAAATACTGAATCATTTAATGGACACATGTATGCTATCTGGTATGTTTGATATATGATTTTTTTTACTGACTAATTTGTTGGCAATGTCGAAGGCAAAGTACATATCTCACAGCAATAAATCTATATATTGTAAAAAATAACGATTCGTTGCTGACATCTCATATTAGGTTAGTTCTTATACGTGATAATTCATCGAAATTAGAATTAGGCAATCATAATCAAAACCATCTAAAAGTGTCGAACCAAATGCTTATCATAACAAAACTTAAACTTTATCACAACTTTTAGTCTGCCCCTGTATAACACGATAACTGACAATGCTGATATACTGTTTCCTGTGCTCAAGTCATGGAACTGGACCGATCCGGCAGTTAGAGCTAACATCCGGTCAGCGCTAGACAACTCGCTGTATGACCATTACCTCTTGGGAGACACTGACGCATTTAATGTAAGAGTTGTTCAAAGACAATGAAAATATCGCTCGGTCACATATACTTAGCACAAACAAGGGTAGCTTATCCTTTTCTCAAATTGAAGTATGGGACCACGAGTAGCTTCACAGCTATACGCTATTTCCATTATCTCGACAAATAAATTGCCCATTTTTAAATATATCATCACCAACATGAAACGTCTCCATGAGGTTTAACGGGGTTTGTCATTCTTTGTAAAATAATTGCATCAATTCAACAGCTTATCTTACTCTTAAAAACCCAAGGGATTACTGAAGTGTTATCAAAACCATATTTCGAACTCAAAATCGATAAAACTAATGCATGAATAAGAGAAAAACTTTAAAAAGAGACCCTTGAAAAATTACAAGGAGGTTAAGACCAGGTGCTCTAGAAGGCATCTCTGCTCTATTAATGACACCCGCCATGTAAATCAAAGTCGGATCCGAGAAGTGCCAATACCTGAAATCGAGAATTCAGGTAGTGACTACAAAACCACAGGCACTCTAACTATCAAAGTAAAAATGTCGACCTTCATATCGTACAAGGAAAGAAAAAACTCATCGCCAGCACACACGCAAGTGTGCACACATAGGGCGATATTAGCCAGGTTGCATAGGACTAGTAGTAAGTGGCTGATACATTATGTAAGGCAGCTCCTGCGACTTCTAAAAAATATGTGTTGATTAATGTATATGTTTATTGTATAAATTGTATGTTCTATGTACTGTAAAGTGTTTTAGAGTGGCTTACATCAGCTAGGTAGGGCGCTATATCAAATGCTGTGTATTATTTTTTATTATCATTATCAATGTATACATGCACCGTCTTTAACCTTAATCATGTTTTCTGTATTACAGGGAAACATTACCAAAATGGAGCACCCAACAAAAAACCCGTATGTAAAACCTCAGGATACCAGATGCCAGCATTAGTCTGTTCCTTTCTAACTGTCAACCCCTTTCAAATAAAATGTCAGTTTAAAGTTTTTTTTGCGATCAGCGCCATCAATATTTATCGGGATCAGTGCGATTTAAATGTGTTGCTACAAAAGGTTGAATTAATAGATATTTTTTCTATGGATGATTTTTACAAACCGTGTCTTTATAGTTTCGGTTTATCAGCATTGACAGTATGATGAATATAGTCCTTACCATTTAGGACATTTACAAAAATAATAACATCACATAAGACAAGAATATTTCGTTATGAAATCACATACTCTTAATCAACCTACACCATACGAAAAGTCGTGATATGCCAAGTGAGCTAATGAATATTGAATCAAATGCCATAAGAACATCGTTGATTGTAGAAGCAGGACAATTCATGATCGGACCATCGAAACCGTCCCGCTTCTAAAACAGCTTAGAAGTAAGGTGTTTGTGTTAGCCATGCAAGTTGTTAATAAAGATCAATTAAAAGCAGCGGATGTAGGAGAGCTTATTGTTTTTTTAATTTCAAGTTACGGAAGGTTTGATTGTCTTATTAGTTATATATAGCACATCGTCGATAAACTGAAAATCAGATCGTAACTATGAAGAACTTAGCAAAATGTCTGACCTCAGTCCTGATATGTTCTTTATTAATTTCATGTTCTAATGAAAAAAAGTATCTATATTGGTTTTTTTCACTTAGGAAGGTCTAATCTCCTGCAAAATCTGGCCACTGAACCTAACGAAATATTGCCAGTGAAGGGATCAATCATTATAATCTGTACTCTACACTAAACATTATTATACATGTTCTTACCGGTAGCATGATCAATTCAATATCATGGGTTGTCAGTTTGATAATAGTCAACAAGAAGTTGATAACGAGCAGAGGACAGCTGGCGGACAGCTTGAGAACGGCTTTTCCCATTTTCCGGCATTTGGTAACTTATTTTCTCAGAAAAAAAAATGTCTACTCACGCCAGGTGACGAACTGGAAGTATGATTAACACCCTATGTGATCAGCGTAAGAAAACAGTACGTCATAAACAAATACATGTACAGTTACGAAAGAAATGTTCTAAGGATGACAACAACATTTAAAGCGTAAATGTGCATATGGAAAAAGCCAATGGCGTTTGGATTGTTTCACAGACCGAGGTTTTGCGATCGATGATCATTGAGCTGAGAAGTCATTTGGAAAATTTTGTGTTCAGTTGACCTTTTTTAAACGAGAAATATATAAGGTAGTGGTATATCGATGATAAACAGTTTATCACATGTTGATAAAATCTCGTGCTCGCGATGCGAAAATTGTTTTCACGACTAAGTATGAAAACACAGTGTGATACTCCTTAATTCTCACGATTTCACGAGCAAAATATTTCTGTTGATAAACAATACGGCAAGGCAGAGAGAAGAAAGTACAAATAATCTGGTAAAACCAACATTGTTTAGATAGTATGTTGAAGATATATATAACAGAAATACCTCAAAATCCACAATCTATCAATTCCCCATCTGAAGTATAAAGAGTCATAATACGATTGATATCCTGATCAGATTGGTACACAAAATGGTAGTAAAAAGTTTCGGTAATTGTATGGATTGGCAGCTGAAAGAGCATTATATGTTTTGTCTGTCAGCACAACTGCATTCTGAACAATAGAAATACATAACGTAATGACACGCCCTATCTGTAAACAAAAATATGAACTTAAGTGTCAAGATGTTTTGAATGTAGAGGGAAGGTTAATTAGCATTCTACCTTCAATAGCGAATATGTTTATTGATACAAGATTTCGATGAAATTGAAATACATTTTTTTTTATACAAACTTAGGATAATAAAGTTAATAAATGGCAATAAAGCTAGTACTTTTTATTTTACAAGTTCATTATATTATGCACGATCTATATTGATTTAATTAATACAGAGACATTTTACTACAATATATAAAAAGAAGATTTTTTTCCCTGAGATCTTCAATCGAAGGCTTGACAGGCGTGTCGGAGATAAATGTTTAAGCCTTTTGATGGAGGCAACTAAATCGTTTCTTATAACATATTTGAAGGCACAACTGTTTTTTTTTATTATACATTTTGTAGTTTATTGTGGACAAATTGCGACTCATTGAATGTATATTCTGCCTGTGATTTTATTTTTAATGATTCAACAATAATTGCAAGGAGTACGAATAAACTTATTTCGAAGGACCGTCCGAATATAAAACAAATAGCTTTACCGTGAAATATGTCTTTTACAGCACCATTAGGCACTTATTACATTGTATTTGGTCATATTTCAATGAAACGGAATCCACTTGAAAATATTAATACATTGTTTGACCGACAGGTTGAAGGGGTCAAAGCCCACACAAGAACCATTACATGTTTACGCTATGTAATATGTAGGTACATAACATATTTCTCTGTGAAATCCTGACGGCGACCATAAATTTCATCCAAATTCTTCAACGTTTCTTTGAAAACATTTCTAATAAGTTTGTTCGTCAACGGCCGACATTTATCACGGAAGTCGTGATACTCGTACCACGCTCTTGAGTGCCGAATTAACGGCGACATGTAAATGTCGTAGTAGGGAGGCATTGGTGTTGCTATCAAGAAAGGGAAGGCTCAGTATAGGAAAGTCGAAATCGTACCGCTTATCGGACAGCTTAGTAGGTAACCGTCCCTGTTGGTCATGTTGTAAGTAAAGATCGAGAAAAAGCGGTTGGAGAAAATTGGTCTTGGTCTTACAAATATATAAATACGCTCCGTACGCCTTTTCTGAAAAGAAAGCCATCATAACAAAAGAGCGTTTGCGTTTCTTCAGATTGGTATTAGGAATGGTAGTGCAAAGAGTCGAAAAGTCAAAGGTTCCATAGAAGAAACAGTTTCTTAGACTAATTATTGTATGAAAACAGAAGGTAACACATACCAGTGACGGAAGACTATATTTATTTCGTTTAAAATAACAAGGATAAATATTCACATATCATTATGCTGTCTTTTACAGAGAAAAACATTTCAATATTTTAATTAATCGAAACTTCTTTGCCTGTGAATTACAGACATTTGATAATATCACAGTTTGCTTATTCAAGGTATTTGTTATTAAGAAGAAATACTGAATCATTAATGGACACATGTATGCTATCTGGTATATTTGATATATGAAAAATGTTCAAGTGACTGACTGTTCTGTTGGCAATGTCGAAGGCAAAGTACAAATCTCACAGCACTATATTTATACATGGTAAAAATGATACTTCGTTGCTGACATCTCATATTAGGTTAATTTTTATACGTGATAATTCATCGAAATTAGAATTAGGCGATCATAATCAAAACCATCTAAAAGTGTAGAACCAAATGCATTTCATAAGCAAACCTAAACTTTATCACAACTCACAAGCAAATGTTTGCAAATACAGGTTGATAAAGATGACTAAAAAATTGTAACCTAGTAAAATGGGTGTATAGAACAATGTTTTTTGCTAACTGGCTTTTACATCAAGGATTGTGTTTTTTTGCCTGTATTCAGTAACCTCCCCTTAATTTCCGTTTGGATATAATGTAGTAGCACAATGGACCCAATACACTTCTATTGACCAATAGCGCAATTGGTTAGAGCGGTGGTATATCAATCTGAAGTCCGGGGCTCGAATTTCGGTCTAGCCCTGCTGATATAATTTAATCTCTAAACAGTGCTGTCGATTTCACTTTGTTTATGCCGTCTATATGTTTTTCTCATAAAAGCCTTGCAAGGTATGTTTTTTTTCAGAAATGGTTTATCAAAGCAGTAGTCAAAAACAGCTTCCAACCATTCATTAGATTTGTGGCATTAGTTGGGGATCCTTAAATCACATAACAAACAAACTGTTGATCACCACGTTGTTGTTGTTCATTTATTGGTTGTAGTTCACCAAGTGGATGTAGTTCACCAAGTGGATGTAGTTCACCAAGGTTCTCAAGATTCGGATGTTGGTTTGTCTACAGCATAGAAGATAAAAGTCTTACATTCTACGATAGTAATGACCGTACATGCACCATTGATATAACATATGGATGTATATTTATTATAACAATCTACAGAACAAAACAAAAAACAAAAAACTCGCTTTCAAATGTGTTGCCATGATATAATAAATACGGACGTATTTTTACCAATAATTTTATAGATATAGTCACCATTGCAGCGATTTTAATTGTTTTGGGGCTAGATTTCTCTGTTACGAAGATGATGTTCATCACTATGGTAGCATGAAACAGAAAAAATGTTCATTGTAATTCATTGTGATCTTTTATTACTTAACCACAATATTTTTCGTATTGTAACACCCACTCACTTACTACATAGTCTGTGATATGTTCTTGATAATTCATTGCAATTAGCCAGATTGTACACATAAGTAGTTCTTAAAAACTCATGCAGGCCGGTTTCCAACTGAATAATGATCTGTTGATATATCCTTAAGAGGAATCTCCTTACATTTATAAATACTGGTAATACACATATCTGATGGAATAATTCTGTGTTTGGTTATCATTTAATACAAACAAATATATTTATTGGTCAGTACAACTTTTCAAACCGTGATGTAAAATTTGAAAACTAAAAAAGAAATCAGCAAAAAATCGTATGCAAATATTCTTATTGAAATGACGTTGATACTTTTTTATTTGATCTAATTTGGAAGCATTTAATATTTCAATTATGGGCCTCTGTGATGTGTGAATTTGATGTAAAATAAATCTTAACAAATAAAATTGACCATAGATTGGGAGCCAATCCACCTAATGTTATCCTGATCCTCTGTTAAAGGAAATTGGAAAAACCAAGTAAGACTTTCTGTATGGTTATACCAACTGACCAAAGGTGAACAGTTATTCATCGCCGAGATAGATTTATTAGAAATACGAATGGCAGGTCAGATTTGGTTTTCCAATTTTCGCACTAAAGACAAAAGTTTGGGAGGCTATCTTCCAATAACATCAAAGATTTCTATTTACAAAATATTAATAATAAATCGTTTTACGACTTACATGTGCTGCAGTAATCGAGATTGGTAATCACACAAACCGCAATACCGACAGCGATAATACCAAGCAAACAGATCGTAACAACAATCCTTCTAAAGTTCTTGTGAAGTTTAATCTTAGGTTTTCCTGCAACAACAAATATTAAGATGACCACTGGCAGTTCGCTTTTTAGTATAATTTCTTCGTGAAGTTCTCTAGATTTAAGAGACTGAACTTATATAACGCACCATGCTACCATCAAACTGTCATCATCATCATCATCATCATCATCATCATCATCATCATCATCATCATCATCATCATCGTACAGCTGTGAGTATGTGAGTGAGTGAGTGTGTCCATTGCAATGTACTCGAAAGGAAGCAGAGAATACAAATATCTCACTTAATAATTAAATTATTTATAAAACTGAAACTGATAAATAAATAAAAACATGCATTCAAGCACGTTCGTGCGGGGTTTCTGTGTGTGTGTGAAGGAGGGTGTGCGTTTGGTTGTGTGTGGGTGTTAAGGAGTGTGAGTATGTGTGTGTGAGGGAGGGTGTGCGTTTGGTTGTTTGTGTGTGTTAGGGATTATGATTATGTGTGTGTGTGTGTGTGTGTGTGTGTGTGTAAGGGAGGGGTGCATTTGGTTGTGTGTGGGTGTTAGGGAGTGTGAGTATGTGTGTGCGTGTGTGTGAGTGAGGGTGTGCGTTTGGTCGTGTGTGGGTGTTAGGGTGTGTGAGTATGTGTGTATGTGTGTGTGAGGATGTGCGTTTGGTTGTGTGTGGGTGATAGGGTGTGTGAGTATGTGTGTGTGTGTGAGGGAGGGTGTGCGTTTGGTTGTGTGTGGGTGTTAGGGGGTGTGATAATGTGTGTGTGTGTGTGAGAGAGGGAGGGTGTGCGTTTGGTTGTATGTGGGTGTTAGGGAGTGTTAGTGTGTGTGTATGTGTGTGAGTGAGGGTGTACGTTTGGTTATGTGTGGGTGTTAGGGAGTGTGAATATGTGTGTGTGCGTGTGTGTGAGTGAGGGTGTGCGTTTGGTTGTATTAGTGTTAGTGAGTGTGAGTATGTGTGTGTGTGTGTGTCAAGAAGGGTGTGCGTTTGGTTATGTGTGGGTGTTAGGGAGTGTGAGTATGTGTGTGCGTGAGTGTGAATGAGAGTGTGCGTTTGGTTGTGTGTGGGTGTTAGGGAGTGTGAGTATGGGTGTGTGTGTGAGGGAGGGTGTGCGTTTGGTTGTGTGTGGGTGTTAGGGAGTGTGAGTATAGTTGGGTGTGTGAGAGGGAGGGTGTGTGTTTGGTTGTGTGTGGGTGTTAGGGAGTGTGAGTATGGGTGTGTGTGTGACGAATTTTCAGGAAGTCGTTATTGACAGTGTCTTCACTGTCTCTTTGAATTACGCCAAATTTAGATTATAAAAAAAGTCTGAAACATACCACATGGACAGCTGTAAGGATTAACGAGTAGTAGAGTGATAACAGCCAGGCCAACAGATAAAGCAGCTAAAATTGTGATCGGTATAGAGGGACTCTCTGAAACATAAAAAAAACCCTGGTAATAAGCCGGTTGATGCTAGAGAGCCACACTAGCATATACAAAGGGCGGTAATAACGAACATTGTTACTGTCAGGTCAGAGAGCCACACTATCATATAAAGAGGAAGGTAATAACGAACATTGTTACTGTCAGTCAGAGAGCCACATTAGCATATACAAAGGGCGGTAATAACGAACATAGTTACTGTCAGGTCAGAGAGCCACACTAGCATATAAAAAGGGCGGTAATAACGACCATAGTTACTGTCAGGTCAGAGAGCCACACTAGCCTATACAAAGGGCGGTAATAACGAACATTGTTACTGCCAGGTCAGAGAGCCACACTAGCATATAAAAAGGGCGGTAATTACGAACATTGTTACTGCCAGGTCAGAGAGCCACACTAGCATATAAAAAGGGCGGTAATAACGAACATAGTTACTGTCAGGTCAGAAAGCCACACTAGCATATACAAAGGGCGGTAATTATGAACATTGTTACTGTCAGGTCAGAGAGCCACACACGCATATACAAAGGGCGGGAATTACGAACATTGTTACTGTCAGGTCAGAGAGCCAAACTAGCATATACAAAGGGCGGTAATAACGAACATTGTTACCGTCAGGTCAGAGAGCCACACTAGCATATACAAAGGGCTGTAATAACGAACATTGTTACTGTCAGGTCAGAGAGACACACTAGCATATACAAAGGGCGGTAATTACGAACATAGTTACTGTCAGGTCAGAGAGCCACACTAGCATATAAAAAGGGCGGTAATAACGAAAATTGTTACTGTCAGGTCAGAGAGCCACACTAGCATATAAAAAGGGCGGTAATGGTAATTACGAACATAGTTACTGTCAGGTCAGAGAGCCACACTAGCCTATACAAAGGGCGGTAATAACGAACATTGTTACCGTCAGGTCAGAGAGCCACACTAGCATATAAAAAGGGCGGTAATAACGTACATTGTTACTGTCAGGTCAGAGAGCAACACTAGCATATAAAAAGGGCGGTAATAACGAACATTGTTACGGTCAGGTCAGAGAGCCACACTAGCATATAAAAAGGGCGGTAATAACGTACATTGTTACTGTCAGGTCAGAGAGCAACACTAGCATATAAAAAGGGCGGTAATAACGAACATTGTTACGGTCAGGTCAGAGAGCCACACTAGCATATAAAAAGGGCGGTAATAACGTACATTGTTACTGTCAGGTCAGAGAGCAACACTAGCATATAAAAAGGGCGGTAATAACGAACATTGTTACGGTCAGGTCAGAGAGCCACACTAGCATATACAAAGGGCTGTAATAACGAACATTGTTACTGTCAGGTCAGAGAGCCAAACTAGCATATACAAAGGGCGGTAATTACGAACATAGTTACTGTCAGGTCAGAGAGCCACACACGCATATACAAAGGGCGGTAATTACGAACATTGTTACTGTCAGGTCAGAGAGCCACACTAGCATATACAATGGGAGGTAATAACGAGCATTGTTACTGTCAGGTCAGAGAGCAACACTAGCATATAAAAAGGGCGGTAATAACGACCATAGTTACTGTCAGGTCAGAGAGCCACACAAGCATATACAAAGGGCGGTAATTACGATA
>NW_018408812.1:73882-74215 GCF_002113885.1 Mizuhopecten yessoensis | reverse complement strand
CCACACTAGCATATACAAAGGGCGGTAATAACGAGCATTATTACTATCAGGTCAGAGGACCACACTAGCATATACAAAGGGAGGTAATAACGAGCATTGTTACTGTCAGGTCAGAGAGCCACACTAGCATATACAAAGGGCTGTAATAACGAACATAGTTACTGTCAGGTCAGAGAGCCACGCTAGCATATAAAAAGGGCTGTAATAACGAACATTGTTACTGTCAGGTCAGAGAGCCACGCTATACTATAAAAAGGGCTGTAATAACGAGCATTATTAATGTCAGGTCAGAGAGCCACACTAGCATATACAAAGGGCGGTAATAACGAACAT
>NW_018408812.1:23668-71562 GCF_002113885.1 Mizuhopecten yessoensis | reverse complement strand
GGTAATAACGAACATTGTTACTGTCAGGTCAGAGAGCCACACTAGCATATAAAAAGGGCGGTAATAACGAACATTGTTACTGTCAGGTCAGAGAGCCACACTAAAATATATAAAGGGAGAAAAAACTGTCATTGTTGCTCAGGTCAGAGAGCAACTCTAAAACATAAAAACGGTCATAAGCGGTTCACAAGAACATACAAGCTATGTAAATAATCGATATTCTTATTTACGATATATGTATGACATATTAGGAAATGTACCACCCAGCAGTGTCAAGACCCTTGCACTGGCGTTAAAGGTTAAAGATTATACGGCACAACCAGTTTTTATAATTGCTAAAACATCATCACATATACATTTATTAGTATATCAAATGTTTGCATTAACTTCTTGATTGTTCCAGTTAAACATATTTATTTGCATAAATAATCCTGATATATTTTGAAAAAGGAATTTCTCCATTTTCTTTTTTAGTACTGATTTTTTATTTAGAAATCAACATTAAAATGAATATTTGATTTAACTCCACTGTTTTTATGTTTGGTGTTTGTATTTTGTTCAAATAAGGCATTCAGGTAAATTCATCACATACATGGGTTTGACTGTCCAGCTACATTGCAACATTGCATCCTGCTAACAATACTCTTCATTGTACCGTACACATGTACAAAACATCGATACCCTACATATGTAAAAACCATTGAAACCCTACATACATGTATGTACAAATCTTTGACACATATACATGTACAACAAATTGAAACCGTTCACAAACAATTCATACCCTACACGTGTACAACCCACTGTTACCCTTTAAATGTACAAACCTTCCTGTGCACAATACACTTCATTGATACCCTACACATGTACAAACCATTGATAACCAACACATGTACAAACCATTGATAACCAACACATGTACAACCATTAATACCCACACATGTACAACCATTGATACCCTACACATGCACAAACCATTGATCACCAACACATGTACAACCATTAATACCCACACATGTACAACCATTGATACCCTACACATGTACAAATCATTGATACACTACACATGTACAACCATTGATACCCTACACATGTACAACCATTGATACCCACATATATACAACGATTAAAACCCTTCACATGTACACACTCTTGATACTCTACACATGTAAAAACCATTGTTACCCTACACATATACAAACCATTGAAACCCTAAACGTGTACAAACCATTGATACCCTACATATGTACAAACATTGATACCCTACACATGTAAAATCATTGATACCCGAAACATGCACTAACCATTAATTACCTACACATGTAAAAATAATTGTTACTCTACACGTGTACAAACCATTGCTACCCTACACATGTATAAACCATTGAAACCCTACACATGTACAAACTTTTGATACTCTACACATTCACTAACTATTGATTACCTACACATGTACAAATCATTGTTACCTACACATGCACTAACCATTGATACTCTACACATGGACATACCATTGAAACCCTAAACATGTTTAAACCAGTGCTACCTTCAACATGTAAAATCCATTGTTACCATACACATATACAAACCATTGTTACCCTACACATATAAAAACCATTGATACCCTACACATGGACATACCATTGATTACCTACACTGTACAAAACAATGATATCTTACATATGTTATAACCATTGATACCCTACACATGTAAAAACATTGATACCCTACACATGTAAAAAAAACATTGATACCCTACACATGTACAACCATTGAAACCATACATATATACAAACCCTAAACGTTTACAAACCAGTGATACCTTACACAAGTAAAAACAATTGTTACCCTATACATATACAAACCATTAATACTCTACACGTGTACAAACCATTGATACCCTACAAATGAACAAAATATTGATACCCTATAATTCGCATCATATTAAGCATGCATTAAATTTTAACAAAAGCATTTATTTAATACAAACTTTTATCTCATACCCAATGTTAAATATGTCAATACTTTAAAGTAAAATGAAAGGGTATTTTACTTACTACAATCTCTCATTTCCGTATCTGAAACGATAAAGAATATTTTGCAATCCAACCTATTTCTCAAATTACCATTACTTGATGAGTTAAAACATATTTGATAATAAATAGTTACAGCGACAGTATTATCCAAAATAGGTACTCGATCCGAACAAACAAATGTGTGTTAGATGCATATTATTTAAGACAAAGAAGTAATAACGATATTGTAGAGAACCAAATATCTCAGCTTTTCAGGGCAATCTGCCTCACTTTCTTGAAGACAGAAACATAAACACTTATATATTACAACATATAACAGATGAATAGTCACTATGAAACAATACAACATAAAATACATAAACAAACAAAAAACCAGTGATCCCTTTTGAAATATGTTGCCGTTTAATCACATACCCCCTCTGTTAGGTTGTCACCGCAGGCTAATCATTGTACAAAATACATTGAACGCTAGAAGTATCGGTCATAATTTATGTATTTCTATGTTTGGTAATTCGGGATTATGTACAAAATAACACATTTGAGAAAGAGATTGAGGCTCATACTCTCTAAACCTAGAAAGGTGTATCAACACCTTGCCGAGTTTGAGATATCCTTGTTTTACCAAAGAGTGATATGATATGTTATTACCCCTTTGAGAAAAATCTAGGAATCTGATTGGTTAAAAACTACAGTGTACCAAACCGCATTCGTAAATCTCAAGGGGTATACGAAAATCTCAGGGGGTATACGGTCATGTCACGTGATTCTCAGCAGTAATACGGTGGAATCACGTGCTTTTACAAGGGGTATACGGGTCACGTGTCTTTGTATCTTGCGACCGGGCAATGGGAGACAACTCGCATTCGTCGTCTGCTTCCGGCGATGTTTACAAAATGACAAAACGTTTCGCTTCGCATACTGATGAGGAAATACTCGCCAAAAGGGCTAACTATGTGCCACAAAACACACAAAAGTCGAACAGACGAGCGGCAAACATGCTGAGGACGTATTTAAAAGAAAAGAATCAGGAAGAACAGTTCGAGGAATTTGATAAAACGAAACTAAATGAGGTAGATCTACTGTGCCATTTTTATCTTGACAACAGAAAAGTTGACGGGGAACTGTACAAAACCAATATAAAAGACTCAAAGGGGTAATAAATTCGTTACACGGATTTTTGGCAGGGTATACGGGATGGTATGACCCTACAGGATTTCGTATTTCCTTCGGCCTATCGGCCTCAGGAAATACGAAACCCTATAGGGTCATACCATCCCGTATACCCTGCCGAAAATCCGTGTAACTAATAATATCCCAGCCATAATAGCAGACCACATAACGTAAGCATTGTATATATAGGACAATACAAACAGACGAAAAAATATAATTATGTACTCCTTTGTGTGTGAAAAGAGAAACTTACCTTGGGGTACTGGCGGTTTACTTTGGAAGTTCACGACTATCTCCACTGATATGCTGCTAGTCCCTAACCTATTAGTAGCGGTACATATGTAAATTCCTCCATCTTGCGGCTGAATATTATGAATTGAGAAATTGTATGTCCTCCCAACGCTGGTGATGTTGTAAGCGGAACTGCGCACCATCGGCGTTGATTGGTTACCTTCATTTCTACATAGGAGGTTATCCACAAATGGTGTTGAAGTCACCCATACGGACATAGACGTGTTGTCCCCGACGTCATATCTACTTACACGTCCGCCAAACGGAGAGTACATTTCTGGCGGTACTGGAACATATATTAAGGTATCAGTCAAAAGTAAAAGTAATTATTCATTTTTTATCAATATTTACCACTTTGTCAAAGTATTTTTGAGAAATTTCTTCAACTTATAGTTATCTACAACCTTGATTCGGATTTTAAATCATTTATGACAAAGATGATGATTGAAAACTGCTTGCCTTTGTTCAATAAGATTCATCAGTTTGGAAAAACCTTTTTTTCATTACTTGTAAATGAAAAATACTGAAACATACTATTCATATTTTCTGCGTTTTCTGAGTCCAGATGACTTAGCAATTACGAATACAAATTTTAAAACATTTTGAGAAAGATTAGTGCATGGTTGTAATGTATATTTACGCACAAAATAGAGAATATTGACATGATCAAAAGGATACATAAAAACGTCACTTAGAGCTTATTATCGTTTTTTTGTGATTGTTCCTATTATTTGCAGCTTGAGTGTTACACAATACAAATGTATATCAAAATATCCCCTCTCTGTAAACATACTCACTGTCAACAGTCAAATGCAAGGTGCTTTCTCCTATGCCTTCGCTATTTTCTGCTTTACAGGTGTAGTATCCGCTATCACTGGCACTTGTGTTAGATATGGTGTGTGTCCTCACAAGGCCTGATGACACATCTGAAATAACCTTTGTTACTTTTCCTTGCATATCTTTAAAATGAAAACTTGATGTAATGGGCGTCGGATTCCCCGCAATACTGCATGTCAACTTGTATGGGTGTCCAGCATCAACGGTGTCGCACTCTGTTGCCATGGTAACGATAGGTTTTGCTGCAATACAAATAGATAACGGCGATGTAATTGGCCACATGTGTACATCTAGAATCTAAGATAATTACTCATTGATACTGGGTTAACAAAACTAGTCATGGAAACATAATTTAAATGGACTAATTTGCTGTTAAATAGCAACCTTCAGAACAGGTTTTATGGAAAATCTTCGAAAATTATTTGTAAAAATTTATTAAATGCAAAGAATGAACATGAATAAGTACATTAGTACATATTCTGTTCTGACAAGGACGACAAAGGACGACGCTTGTGATATGACCCACCAGTGATAAACAATGTGACATTCTCGACATTTGACAATCCAATTCGGTTGCTCACACACAGTTGATAGGTCCCTTGGTCTGACAGTTCAAGTTTACTGATGTTCAAATAGGGGTTTGGCATTGTTCCGACAAGGTATTTTTCTGGATTCGAAATTTCTGTTAAAGAACTAGCGATGACATAGGAGGCAGTTGTATCCAAGAACACCCAGAGAAACATTTTCAGCACAAAGTCACTGTATATTGTCGGCAGTAGAGTTAGATCATCCCCTTCCTTTTTCGTATGAGATGCTGGATATAAGAACACATCCGGTACAGCTAAAATTATATAAAATACTTTTATATTGAAATGTATCGCATTGTTTCTTTTCAAGAAAATGTCGTATTAGAAAACATTTGACATTTAAAGATAATATTCTTGATATCAACAACAACTTTTCAGATCTAATAGTATTAATAAAGCTTAAAATCCTCACTCCTTTCTTGTATAATTCAGCTCTAATCCAAGATTTTTAAACCATCAAAGTATTTCTTATATTTCTTAAAGTTCAAAATAGTCATTGCTGCATTGAAAGTTATTTACTACGGACCTCTAAAATGTATGAACTTTGCTGCAAATGACTGGTTGAATAGCGTTTCATAGCTTTACTGTGAAAAATAATGCAATATCTTTTACGGGGAAGATGATTCTGACGTCACCGTTGTACGTCTATTGGGACATCATTTTGAAAGACATACTTGAAATAACATCATGATAATTTTGGGATTTTTGTTTTTCATGTAAGGCTGCAGTTTATTGAAGAGCTTATGATGATAAGTAGGTAAAGTTATGATGAAGAAGATACAATATTAATTGACCATGTTTTGCATATGTAAGCAAATTTAAATGAAAAAAGGAATATGCATTCTAGTAATATGTGAGTTGATGATTAAAATGGTTATTGAAATAATAGTAAATATTGCAAAACAAAACATACAATGTATATAGGAAATAACCTTACTGTATTTCGAATGTTTTTGCGGTATACCATACCATGATAATACTGTCGCAAATTGAGTTTAACTGGTCACGCAGAGCAGAATCAGTAAAACGGATATTCCAAATTTTAAATCACAGTAAGATGATCCCTATCATAAATCATATAAGCCAAACATTACCAAAAGAAACGGCGATTTTTAAATATTTGTGAGTGTTTTCCTCGAATTCCAGGTCACTCTGCCATGGATCGGTGACGTCAGTTATATTCAAAGTGAGGCGAAATTTAAGGGTAACACTATTGTTCGTGACGTCATGAATAATCAAGTTCATGAGAAATTCGCGGATGGTTTGTCGTGGTTATACTGTCGCATTTTTATTTACCAATCAAATGTCGTGTTACAATGTATATCTCAAATGAATAAGAAGTTTGAATTCGTGTTTGGTACATTTAAAGTTTCGTGCCTTTTAGAGCCCACAACGGTCACCACGTGAAACTTCATTCAGCACCATTCTTGAAATTCTTGTCGACAAATAGCATGGATAGTTACAAAAATCTGTACCGTTTTTACGTGTGCAGGGTTTCTTGCAAAGATCGACTTCTTCGAAGGAAAACATTGAGGTCACCTGTCTATAGTTGCAAGTTGCGCTTGTTCCATCGCCTTTACATGGTACACACACATCAGTGCCGTTGTGTTCTGTACAGAATACTATGGTTCCTTAAAATAAGAGTATTTACATTTGTACGACATACTGTGAAATCAGATATTTTTGCTGGGATCCAATTTGGAGGTTTTCCGAAAAACTTCTACTTCGTGAGTATAAAAATTCGAGGATTACGAGAACCCGCTCGCGCTGGGAATTGCTCTATGCCACACTATTAACTACTTCGATTTCGTAGACCTATAGATTCGTTAATGATGATAACATGTTCCCACATAATCACAGAAACTAAAATAAACCCAACGAAAATGAGTGATTTCACAGTATTCAGAAAGAATTTAAAATGTGTGTGATATGGTCAAATTATCCTTTAAAGTATAATTATCACAGTATGGATTTTACTTAAATCTTCATAATTATTCAACTGTTCTTTACAGATATTATTTCATTATATGAACAACATTTTTTTCTGATTACAGTTCAGATGGAAACAAATTCAATTTATTCTAAGACTTCATCATAAGAAGTCTTTAAGTCGATACAAATAGTCCTTAACTGAGCAAACGAATAAGTAAGGCACCACGAATAAAAACATACAGACATAACCTTGTAAATAAAATGAAAAGAAACGAACTATACATTATTAGGTTGTACCTCCCTTGATAAAGATAACATTTCATTCAATATTTAACTATTTTATCAGTGAAATATGATAAATTATAAAAGTATCAATTTGATAGAAAAAAAGTTGGCAATGAAATTAATGTGCAATGTTTTGTTTTTTGCAACATTTTTTTGTTTTATCAGACATGAATAAATATTTATTGGCTATTAACTCAAATGCGTTGTCTGATATTTAAAACTAAATTATAAGGATAAACAATATTTATGTTTGGGATTATACGTTATATACTGTAAAAACGTTTTGCATTTTTGTGCATAATCCGCTTTGCAGATTTGTGGAAAGTGCACACATTTTTTTGGTACATTTGGATATACCGTATAACCCCAAATTTTATCCTGGTTATTCCTTATATATATCTACATTATATACCTCCATCACAAATTGTTGGATAGCAGCAAACTAATACGCCACCCTCAGGAAACTGCCCGCCAGTTACGTGATGGGGTACTGTTCCTTTTCCGACCTTGCCGTTACAGTCAAACCCAGAAAACTTCGGATGGACATCCTGCAACAAACGTGTATCGAGAACTTTACACTGATATATGCTATTGTTGTATATGACATCGCGTAGAAAAAAAATGATTCAAAGGGAAATCTTTCTAAAAAAAAATTCAAGCTATACCCAAACATATATGTAATGTAAAACCTGTTTACTTGACCACCTCTATTTAGAGACCAGTTGTGTTAAGATACTGTTTTTGTCATGTTCCTCGTTGAAGTGATTTCATAGTGAGGTGTACTTGAGTGTATGTAGAGACCGTCTATGTAAATAAGTTTTTAAGCTTCCCGATGGTGGTATTTTATACCGATTATGTAAACAGTCTCGTAAATCAACATTGCAAACCACAGCTATTACCAAATTGTATAGGTGCAGTGTGTGTCTAGTGCTTATCTTCAAGAGCCTGCCGTAAGATGTTTTAGTAACCAAGGATACCCTTAGCCTTGGTGACCATGTTTACCTTTTTAAGTAGTGGAACGTTCTATAATATAGAAACGTTACTTATTACTGGTACAGAATTAACCAGAAATTATATACGTTTTGACTTTTCGTACGTTTTCCTAGTTCTCCATCTTAAGTTTTCCTTTGTTCATGTTTTGCCTTTTCTTTTTTTTGAATATGGTATTGTTGACACTTGACTGTTTCTTACCGTCTATTTTCTCAGTCTATCAAGCTGTGTTAATATGTATTATACTTATGCACAACATTACCAATGCAAACGATAATATCATTTAATGAGAGGCAATGCAATTCCAAACTCACGTTCAATCTCAATATTCCTAAGACTTCTAACTAATATAGAACCTGTGGGTACACCTGGTATATGTTTCTGATAATTAATTTTTAAGATAGTGCCTGGAATATTTTGTTTGTTTGTACCCGTCATATATACAATTAAAGATAGCACCTGGGATATTTCTGGGGAGGGGGTAAACTTTACTATAGTTCATATATGGAAATCACATTTTGGACCCACATTTGTTTAATTTCCAAAACTTTAAAAACAAAAAGCAACTCTTTGTATGAATATATCAATAATAAGGTGACCGCTAAGGCCTATATGTGCCTCTTGTTGATGTATAATTATGAAATACCGTCTGGAATATTTTTTTCTATATATGTTTCCCCCTGTATGAAATTCTGAAATAAAATTCTGAAACAGCGCCTAAAATAGTTTTACCCATTATATATGTTTCTAAAAAGCAATTATAAAATAGAGTCTGGAATAGATATTCATTGAAAAAGGGATGTTTTGTATAATTTATGACAAATAATTATACCAGATAATACAAGGTGACTGGAAGGTATTAATTATCACCAAATTAATAATTCTATTTAAAACGATTGGTATATTTTACTCACACTATGACTTGTAGCACAGACCGACATATGCATTGATCCGAGGAAAAGTGACCATGTCATCCACTGTCGGAAAGGCGTCCAAGTAACAAACATCTTAGCAGTATCCAGCTCGATTACCTATAAGTATAGTAAAGTATAGTAAAGTATAGTAAAGTTCTCAAAGTTTCCTATGTTGAATATGTAAATAGTGATATGCTCATGATAAACATGTTGTATCAGATTTTGAAGCATAATTTGAATATGAAATACATAATCAAGTTGATATATATGTACAATATTAATATGGATCTTTTCTTTGGCTCTTGTAAACATTGTCAATAGTTTAACAATAATTTATTGATTTTAACAGATATTTTCCGTGCGATTTTTTAATGCATTCACAACCTTGTCTATAACATATCTATTGCAAATACAGTTTATTTCTTTGTTTAATGCCAAACTGCAAGTTTTACATTTTCCTTTCGTGTGTGTGTTCATTAGTTTGAATTTTGTTTTGCAAATGTTCATGTTGAATACTGTTTTTGAGGTCAAATGAAATACCTATTTGTGTATTAAAAGTTTATTCGATGTCTTACAGTTGTGTGACCGCACAACGCACCAAAAACAGCGTGCGCACACCGTGCATACATCGTTCACATACCGTCTGCACATCGTCCACACATGGTGCGCACAACTGTGCGATTTAACAATCGTTCGCCCCGCACAACTGTGCGATTGGATACAATTTGTAGATCAATATTACGGAATGAAAAAAATACGGAAAGCTCGTATGCAATAATGAAAACTGTATGTTTTACTGTAATTTCTCATCACAGTCATGAAGATTATGTACAGCTTTACAATGCGTGTAACACAGCATTTCAGTGACCGTTAGTTAAATTGGGTTGGCTACAGGTAAATAACAATTTGATGAATGACCGGAGTTTTACCTGGCCTGTACCTGACACATAGAGCTGATATGCGATACCGTACGTTTAGTATTTGTTATTTGCATTCGGTTTGCCTATAGCTCCCCTTCACCTGGGTTTTCACACCTCTGGCCCTACCGACGAAATACGCAAGCGCCCCGGGCGGGGGAAAACTACGGTCCTGGTTCATGTACAAAGTCGCTATGTTTACCTTATACGGGACAGTGTTGTTATTTCACATGTGTCGATTAAGGTCATTTAAAAAATACTGAAAACACAATTTCTAATTTTAAGACATTATAGACATATAGATAAGCTTATAGATGTAGGTAGAATATAAAAACATACGTAAAAATCAAGTATATTTGTTCAAACACGAAACTGTATATATTGTTAAGGCATTCCTCAATTTACATTAACCACGATTTTTATCGCACATCGTTCCTCCATCGTGCACACAAATGTGCGCAAGCAATGATCGTCCAACTTTTTATCGTTTGCACATCGTGCACACATCGTTCACACATCGTGCGCACACCGCACATCGTGTAACGTTGTGCAATCCCACAACTGTAAATTAAGACAGTTAAATACAGTTAAATCTAGTTTTATACATTACAGCCAGAAATGTAAGCTAACAATGAACATTATTTGTTTCCAATTACATAAGATATTATGAATATTCTAACAAATTTCAACATTAACAAAATGAGGATAAAATTAAGAGAAAATTGAAAGAGGAGTAGAGTTCATATTTTTCAAGAGCACCCACGTTCTACTACATTCAACTACGATCATCCTCCACTACGGTCAACTACGTGCGTGACCGTAAGATGTGACCGCGGCTTTTAAAATAATACAAAGGGACGAAGAGACAAAGATGTAAGGAACAAGTGCCTTTAGCTCTACAATACCATTAGCAGATTTCTTGTCAGCGTTGACAATGTCATACTTAGTATGGTAATATCGGTGCATGGAAATCTGTGGCCTATTCAGTAATGGTTAATTTTATCTCCATATCAGCATTGCCGTGATGGTGAAATACCAGGTTCTTCTTCCTACTGACGTTTTGTTTCGGTAAAGTCTAGCTCATTCGGTGTCAGATAACACCGAAGGTTCCAGGTGAGATTCGTACTGGTGGGATTGAAATTACCACTGTTACATATCTATTTTGAATTAGTACAATGCTTGCAGGAGGGATAAAAATACGACTGTGGACACGATCACGTAATTTTGTATTAGACGATGCAGAAATGTCGTGTAAATGTGTATCCATACGATGTTACATGTTCGTTTACCTGTGGTCACATGCAGGCTTGTGTACGCTGTAACATACCCTATACGCTACGTTCGAGATAAAATAATTTTTTGTTGAGATGACCCCTGTTTTTGCTTCTCTAGGTCTCGGTCTCTGCGCTCCATGCTAGGTTTACCCCAGCATGAGAAATGTCTATAGTATTGTCAGGCTGTAGACATATATAACTATTTTAGCCTGACGAGTCGCCGATCGTGAGTTCCACAACAGGTGAGTGTACGGGTAACTGCACTTGCATGTAGGTATTGTATGTATATATACGATATAGTAAAAATATCAAAATATAATGTGCAATACAAGGCAACAGAACATTCTTAACCTTTTTTAGTACAACTGTAATCTCCGATAATATCATCCCTTACACAAACCATTAAGAACAATGTCTAGTTAATACAGGTACTTTCATAATTAGTAATTCTAATAAATATTACAATATAGTCACACAAGAATCATAATAACTCACCATTCTACCTTAGATAACTCGGTTCATACATATCACTTGGTTACTAGTATCTATGTATCTGGTCTCGCTGCACCGTACCAATCCAGGTGTATTATGTCTGGTACAATATGTACACACATAGATAAGACACGATGTCACACTTGCACCCAGTGTACATTCGTCGAGGGGGTCTGCTAGGCAAAGTATTTATGATAAACAACATGTATTAATGTTTACATTGGCAACAATAAATACACACAATGGCATTCCCAGAGTGAATTTATTATATTATTCCACACCTTTTACAATGCAGCAACTAAATTATGTCATTCCACATAGACGTCGACATTTGTTTACCTGTGAGTCAATGGCAATAATAAGATACTGTTGTTCATAACAAGGGCCAAACAATAATAATATAAGTTATGAACCGTTTGACACTGTTTAGAGTACGCATATTGACGTTACCTTCGACACCGGCTTATTAAATAATTAACGCAGTTTTCTCATAATTGCATAAACTTTGTTAATATCTGTAACATTTAGAAACATGATTTAAATGATTAATAAATAGATAACGTATACTCACAGTGTACTGTAATCTTATATCCTAATTTGTATTTCACTAAGCTCACGTCTGTATCTCAATCATGTGAGAAACAATACAAAAAATGTGTATACTGTTGCTGTACCTCATAACTACCACATAATGTTAGAAGCCTCATATCATCCATCAATATTTGATAACGGTTAGGATAATCTTAGCTGATTGTAGCATGTGTGTGCTGGGGGTGACGTATAGCACACTATCACTTACCAAAATGAATTATTTTTTTCATATCTACTCAGATCACATGGAGAGAATATTTTTAATATAATATTTATGCTTCTCATCAAAATTAAACTTATTTTACTGTGTACGGATATCCATACCAATCCTGGTCCTCCAGGTAATACGGGAAATTACCCACTACTTGATGACATATCAACTGCACATTTGAATATAGTCATAAAAAATATAGGTTGCATCTATAGACCCCCAAACTCTATTGTGGATTATTGGAGAAGACCTGATGATGTCTTGGACAATATCACTAAACTTGGCAAAGATTATATACTTTTTGAAGACATCAATCAGGATATGCTAAACGTACAACCAAATTATCACATCATGCGGATTATGACTAGGTTTGGCATTACTAATATTATTCACGAACCTACAAGAACTACTCTACATCTCTCGATATTGTTATGACTAACAATACTGATATAGTAAAAATTCCCTCTGTCCAAATTCCAATTTGTAGTGACCACAGTCCAATAAGTTGCAATATATCTTTCAAAACTCGTAAGAAATCTGCATATAAAAAGACTATTATGTACTTTAGTGATACTGACTTTGTTAATGCTAACATCTATTTATCTAATATTGATTGGGATACATGGTTGAATGAAAATGTTGATATAGAGACTATGAATAATTTTATTTCCAGTGAAATTCATAATTGTATTGAAAAAAATGTACCACATAAAGTTGTCACTATTCGTCCAAATGATAAAGTCTGGATGAACAATGATATTAGATTACACATTAGGAAACGAAACGGTCAACATACCAGGGCCAAACATACAAATACTACTGCAGCCTGGCAAAAATATAGAGATATGCGAAACACAAATATTGACCTTGTAAGAGAAGCTAAGCAAAAATATCTACTTCAACTTCAAAATTCCCTTATTGATAAATCTATTCTTCCAGGTAAGTGGTGGCGGGTTGCAAAGTCTATTATGAACATTAACAATAAATCATACAATGATGCTCCTCTTGTAATAAATGGTGAACTTAAATCACATCCTGTGGATAAAGCAGAATATTTTAACTCATATTTCACCTCTGTCTCTACTTCTGACAAAACTGACCTTGACATTCCTCCTATTGTCCTATCTCACAAGAAAAATCATCTTCCATTATTATCACTGAACAGGATGTTCATGATCAGCTCTAACTTATTAATGTAAAAAAACCTGCTAGTCCAACTGCACTTCCCCCTTATTTTATTAAAGGTATTGCTGACTCAGTAAAGCCCTTACTGTTAATTGTTAAAAAATCCATATCCACTGGTTGCATACCTAATATTTGGAAGTGTGCTAATGTTACCCCAAATATAAGGGCAAGGGAGGAAGAGGTGACCCCAGTAACTATAGACCAATCTCTGTCACATCATTATTTAGTAAACTTCTTGAAAAAAGAGTTTTTAAACATCTCTTTAATTTTCTATCTGAGAATAATGTTATCTCAAAAAATCAGTCTGGCTTCCTTTCCAATGACTCCACAGTTAACCAATTAATATATTTATATGATGAAGCTTCAAAACAACTTGATCAAGGAAAAGAGGCAAGGATAGTATTTTGTGACATCAGCAAAGCTTTTGACAGGGTTTGGCACAGTGGATTGATTTACAAATTGAAGAAATATGGAATTTGTGACGACGTTTTGAACTGGATTCATTGCTATCTTATTGATAGACATCTAAGGGTATTAATAGATGGCTACAAGTCAAATTTAAAAGCATTAAAAACTGGTGTACCTCAAGGCTCGGTTCTCGGGCCTTATTTATTTTTCATATTTATTAATGACCTAGAAGATGAACTCCACTCCCATGTCATACTCTTTGCGGATGACACTTCTCTTTACGTTTTGATAGATGGTGATGGCAGACATGCTGCAGATATTCTTAATGAGAATTTAAGGAGAATGTCTCTCTGGGCTGGTAAATGGGGAATATCATTTAATCCAAGTAAAACTGAATCATTACTAATGTCTAATAAAAATAATTCTGAGACATCTCATCCAGATTTGGTATTCCCAAATAGTGTTTTATAAATGTCAAAAATCATAAACATCTTGGTTTGCTTTTTAATAGTCGTGGATCATGGTCTGATTAAGTTAATTATATATATGGAAAAAGCTGTACAAAACTACAAATAATGTGAATGCTCAAACACAAGCTAGATAGAAAATCTCTTGAAGTAATTTATAAATCTTTTATAAGACCAACACTTGAATATGCTTGTGCTGTGTGGAATAATTGCACCCAGGGTGAAAGTGACTTATTGGAATCAGTCCAAATAGAATGTCTCAGAATTATATCAGGTTTGAGAAGAGGTACAAGTCATATTATATAAGGAAGTTGGTGTAGATAAACTAAAAATAAGACGTGATAATTACCAATGTATATTATTTTTCAAGATACTGCAGCATGACTGTCCTGACCATCTTTATGATTGTATCCTACCATATTTTAATAATGATATTAATCCTCGCCTTAGACATCAAAGAAACTTTATTGTTCCCTTGTGCAGAACCAACTTGTATAAAAATAGCTTTTTTCCATGTTATTGTAATTCCGACCTGATAATGGTTGATATTTTTAAATATATCGTCATATGTTTTCCAGGGTGGCCTACACATAATGTCACTGGTTTCACAATTGTGTTTATCGTTGGCTGTCAACTTTCTATGTAGTAATACGGATGAAATCGTGAATGAGTTTTATCAGAATGATATGTTTGTAGTTTACATGTAAGCGAAGTACTTTATGGTAGACTCGACGAACACATCATGCACATCAGCATTGACCTAATGTCTATTATCATAGCTGACCAATAAACTGGGTGGTGTCTGGTCAAATTATTTGATATAACTGGGTTTACTTGTATATAATGCTAGCAACCAACGGATCCTGAAGCTAGAAATGTCCAGTCACTTGGTTAAGTTTGCCAAGTAGTGTCAAACAAACTTCGATCTAATAGACTGGATTCATGTTTATAAGAGGCTGTTTTCATTTCACAATTTTTTTATTGAATATTAATTGAATCTTATACAAATTCAAAAGGAATTGGGCAACATGCGTAATGCCTATACAAGCCCTCTCCTGTGGTATGGACAATGTATATTATAATATATTTGTTGTGAATTTTTTTTTATTTTTTTTTCTACATCTAGGTGGAGGTTCTCTACCTGAGTTCCCACGCAGTGACTCGGATATTTAAATCCCCTACCCCACACAGGTGGATTATGATACAGATCAGTAAAGACTCTCTGTTACCTTGATTATTATTTAAAAAATGGCAAGGTTCAGGCAGACGACCATAGGCTTTTAGCAGGATTTTAACTTGAAGAAGGATTTCATTCACATAGAATTGGAGTTTCAACTAGAGAATAAATCTACTTGAGAGTGCAGATGGATTACATGATGAAGAACATAGGATGTAAGATATAAGAGTAGATTTATAGTTAGCAAGTTGATTCTTAGTCACCACGTGAAGCTCGAAGCCATTATCATTCTATCCCCAATGTAGTGATTCTGTTCCCTAGTCAGTCTCTGCCCCCCCCCCCCCCCCCCCCCCCCCCCCCGTGGATCCACAGATGGCCAGCATGGTACATGGTAGACATAGGTACATTTGTAACGGCCTCGTCCCCATATATCACACTGACCACCAACGGTCTAACTGGTAGGGGCCAGCAGCTGACCACACAACTGAATATACAAAATATACAAAATTTATCTTAACTTATTATTAGGTTATATGGAACAAATGTATATAACTACCCACACGTATACTCCTACTAAAACTGGCACTCACTTATATACACACACTCCCTCACTCACTCAAAAGAATTGCCCATATATTATATATCCATTTAATTCTGAATTATCATATTATATGAAGGTAAATATAAGATGGCATGGTGATGGATCATCAACACTTTGATACTAAATATTGAGCGTGGTCAATTGTAGAGGGAATGGCTTGACCACAAAGTCCATTTGTTTACACAAAGGTCAGCCAATTCCCATAAATAGTACTAACGTACATCCATATTTTATACATATTTTAAGTGTTTGTACCAACCTCGATAATAATTTAAACTAATTAAGCTAATACATTAGAGGCGCTTAGTATTAGAAATGAATCCCATGGTACATTCTTGTATATACATATTATCCTGGTCAATATGGTTACTTTTTCCGGGTTGGGATGACCATCCATAGATATGATAAGTAGGTTCATTTTAATTACAAGGAAGTATGCTAGATATAATAGAATGTACCATGTGATACCCCTTTGGAAGGAGTTGTTCCTGTTCTTCGATGCTGCATCCGTGCATCACGGATGTTGATTTAGAACCTTTAGTCAATTAATACTAATGGTGCACACACACAGCATTGAGGAAAGGGAATTAACTAAATAATTAAATCATTATTTAAACATTTCATTCTTGTATCAAAGACAAATGTATATAAACATGCATAAGAGTTACATGTATGGCTATATAAATATGGCAACACACACAAACGAAAAAGTACTAAACATTCAATTAACATAGACATAAATATATACACATTTCACGTTATGGGATCCATGATGAAATAATATATATATATGCAAGATCTTGTAATTTTACTTCATATTTTTTTGTAGGATTAGCTATAGCCCTCTATATGGGCCGTTAAAATGTATCTGGTAGTGGATTACTAAACTAGTACATGTTAATATTCAAATTCATTCATTTTGAATTAAAAAGGGAAATAAATAATAATATAGACAGTTGTATATACACATATGTATGTGTGTGGACAAATAACACTATTTATTATGTCATATTTATAATATTTGATAAATATACGAATATCTTTACACACATGATTATTAGATATGTATTACTTAGATATATGTATTACTTAGATATGTATCACTGTTGACACTCCCTCTTCCATTATTGTATATACTAATACAGACAGGTGCATACATGTGCATGTATATAGTGACCTTTCTTGTAAACAGTGTAGACATAAGTTACACTGTTTATGTTGTGAGATTTATAATATTTGATAAATATAGGTATATCTTTACACACATGATTATTAGAGACATATTACTTAGGTACATACTATCAGTATTCACACATGATATTAGTTACTAAGCTAATTCATGTTATTATTCGAGTTAATTCATTATGAATTAAAAGGTGAATGAGATAATGACACAGACAGTTGTTTATATATATATAATCATGTGTATGTGCGTAGATAAGTAACACTATTTATTGATATTATTTGATAAATATAAATAAATCTTTACACACATGATTATTAGATAGGTATTAGCTATTTAGTATCTCTGTTGACACTCCCTCTTTATTATTATACATAATGATATCAATATCGCACATTAAATCATAAGTTACTAATCTTAATTCATGTTACTAGTCATTCATTATGGATTAAAGTGCGAATGAGGTCATACAAACAGCTGCATACATGTGTATGAAAATAGTGACCTTTCAAGTAAACAGTGTAGACATAAGTTACACTGTTTATGTTGTCATATTTATAATTTAATTGATTTAATTGAATTTAATTGAAAAATAATTGACGCAGGCTGAAAGCCTCTAAGTCCATATCACAAAACATAGTATACAAATATTATATTGTCACTGGTTAACATATATAAACTTTCCCAAAAGAGTTATTTTAAAAGTCATTATCAGTAATTATTGTAAATAGTGTCCTTCAGATGGTTATCCAACAGGATCTCAAAGTCCTTCGTGGTTTCTGCATTTACAACCGATTACGGTAGACCGTTCCAGATATCAACTACCCTAAACGTGAACGAGTTTTTCCTTAGCTCTGTACTACATCGTTGTTTATACAGCTTAAATTTATGTCCTCGTGTTCTTTCGTTATTATCGTAGACAAATATGTCTGACGTGACTTTCTCATCAAACTTCCTCTTCACAATCTTGAAAACGTTAATCAAATCACCTCTAGTCCTTCGGTGTTTTAGTGTCGGTAGTTTTAATTTTTCTAAACGTTCTTCGTAGGAGATTTCTTTAAATCCAGGTAGAAGCTTAGTGGCTCTCCGTTGTACATTCTCTATCATCTAGATATCTTTAAGCTTATACGGACTCCACGCACTGGCTGTGTATTCTAGATGCGGTCTTACCAGAGCCTTATATAACTGTCTAAAAATCGATTCGTCCAAAAAAGTAAATGATCTTTTAATAATCCCGAGTACTGAATTAGCTTTATTTATTGAGTTTTGAATGTGGGTCCGAAAGTCCAGGTTTGCATCCACCGTTACTCCTAAATCTTTTTCACTGTTGATTTTGTCAAGTACGACTTCTCCAGTTTTGCTCGCGAGACGGTATGTTCTATTATTGTTTGGTGATCCTTTAACCTGAAGAACCTTGCATTTATTCGGATGAAATTTCAGAAGCCAATCATCAGACCATTTTTGAAGATTATTCAAATCTGCTTGTAGAATTTCCTTATCCTCATCAGTTCGTATCTTGCGGTATAATTTAGTATCATCCGCGAATAGAGAGCACGATGACGCAGTGTTCTCGGACATGTCATTGATATACATTACAAATAATATTGGTCCTAAAACACTCCCCTGAGGAATTCCGCTTAAGACGTTCTGTAATTTGGATGTAAATCCGTTAACCACTACTTTTTGATGTCTATCACTTAAAAAGTTTTCTATCCATTTAACAGTTTTCGCGCTGATTCCATAATTATATAGCTTGTGTATTAGACGGCGATGGGGTACCTTGTCGAAAGCTTTCATAAAATCCATATAAATGACATCAATTTCTCCTCCCGTATCCAACATATGAGTCCACTCATCTAGGACGATTAACATTTAAAGTGTTGTTGATCTTCCGGGGAGAAATCCAAACTGATTTTTGCTGAATAAATTGTTCAGTTGCATGTGTTGAACTATACTATCACGTATAAGTTTTTCCATTGTTTTAACGATAATAATTGATAAATGTAAGTATATATTTACACACATGATTATTAGATAGATATTAATTAGATATGTATCTCTGTTGACACACCCTCTTCCATTATTATATATAATGATACAGACTGCTGTATACATTTGTATGCATAAAGTCGACGTTCTAGTGAACAGTGTAGATAGGTTACACTATTTATGTTGTCATATTTATAATATTTAATAAATGTAAGTATATCATTACACCCATGATTATTTGATAGGCATTAATTAGATATGTATCTCTGTCGACACACCCTTCTTCAATTAGTATACATAATTACTGATATCAGTATCACACATTATGTTAGTTACTAAGCTAATTCATGTTATTATATATTCATTATGAAATATGAAGTGAATGAGATAATACAGACAGCTGTATACACATGAGTATGTAAATAGTAAACTTTCAAGTAAACAGTGTATATATGATACATTATTCCCCCCCTCCCCATATTTCATTGTATGTTAATATACGTATATATATTTACACACATGGTATTAATAAATAGTTCATTCGTAATTAATATCATCAATTAATTTGGTACTAAATACACAGTATACTGTATATATCAATACATTTAGTTACTCGTAAAATCAGATATTAATATCACCATGCATATTTATATAATAACATTCATCAATAAATGGGTATAATGATAAGTATATTTTAATACATTCCCTCCTCCATGGTTATATTCTAGTAATCACACATTATATTCATGAGTTACTATGCTAATTCATGTTGTTATCCATTCATTATGTATTAAAAATTGATTGAGGTAATACAGACAGCTGTACACATGTGCATGCATAAAGTAAACTTCATAGTAAATAGTATAGATAAGTTGCACTGTTTAAGCTGTCATATTTCTAATGCATGATAAATATACGTTTAACTTTACACATATGATATCAATTTGGTACTTCTACTAAAACAAGGTGGGATAATATACAGACTACTATGTATGAATAAATTTAGGCATGCATGTACCAAGGTATCAGAATGATCTTTACTGTCATGATACATAGCAATATATACATTTTAATTGGGTTAAAAAGAAATTAATAAGATAATACATAGACAGGCATTTGTTGGTATGGTAGCTGGTGACAGTGAGAAGGAAGTGATATAGAATTTGTCTATGCATCACTGGTTAAGTTTCACAATTCAGTCCTACGTTGTAAATAGACTTCAGACATATATACATATACTTAGACATAACACATTTATTATTCATTCATTATAGGTATTGAGAGTCAGATAATGAGATATAGCTAGCATACTGGATCAAGATATATTCAACATTTGTGAGTCGAAGATTCGACGTTTTAAATTATCCCTGATGATCCCAAGGAGATTAATGCAATAATTGGCTACTTTTGATTAAGTACTGACAATATATGTAATGATAGCAAACAGGTTATATGTTATAGGGGAGATAACTCTTATATCCAACCATGGATCAACATTTGAGACATTTTCATATTTATAATTTATTTGATATCTTTTTTTAATTATGGCATTTAATCTTGATATGCATTAAAAGTTGTACGTGTTTGTTTGGTGCATTTACACGTAATACTATATTGTTTGTGTTTAAACAATGCAAATTGTAAAAAAGCATTTTGTTATTGTTTTACATTACATTTTTAAGATACCGAAACCGACGCCTACCCGCCATTTTAAACATTATGTCCGGCTCGATACCACTGGTCAGTACTGGCTGTTTTGGACCGCCAATACCACCCACGTGATCTTTGAGACACACGTGAACACGCATGGCTACATTGGATTTGGAATCTCCCCGAACGGAAAGATGTTCCCTGCTGACGTCATCGTTGGCGGAGTCAAGGACGGTCAGACCTACTTCAAGGTACGTTTATTTTTATTTTTGTGTTTTGTGCGCAGAAAAGGTGGAGCAAATTATGACAACGTGTTCGTGCTTGGCTGATTCGTGTAGTTTCGTTTAAACGTAATTGCATTTAAGTACATCAAGGAACGGGCACGAATTGTAACAATGTTATAAAAAAAACACCTTTCCTCATAAACCATTACACCATTGTGAAAGCGACAATACAAATTTATATCTCTATTTTAACGAAATGTGGACTTGGCGATTGACAAGTAGACTTTTGAATGGTTAGGTATTAGTATCATTGTTAGGAACCGCATATTTTTGGAGTCATGACATGAGTAATGACCATAACGATTCTTTTAAACTTCTTATAGGAAGGTGAAGCCATTGCGTCACTAAATTTTATTTGTTCAATCAGTAAACCAAGATAATGTTGTTGTTTTTTTTATCTTAATCACTCATTCTATCGTCATTCTTGATTTATTTAGGTTTAGCTTAAATTTGTTTGTAATGTCTGTCTATGTCATAGGACTATCACACTACTGAGCATGCCCCGCCAGTAGTTGACCAATCACAGGACTGGTTCCTCATCGCTGGCAAGGAAACTGCATCCGGGACAGTCCTAACCTTTGTGCTCAAACTCAACACCTGTGATAGTGTTGGTGATATGGTCATTACGGTACGTGTGCAAAATCACAATAAGTAAAGTGTATGGCTGATGGATTCTACTTATATATCATCGACTGTGCTAAACGCTTCAAAACAATATTAATGACATTTATCCCAGGAACTTATAGACAGCTGGTATTAAAAATAGACATACCATTCATGTAACTTGCAAATGGAATCTATGTAAGCGAATTTGCGATATCAATTACTTTGCACCAATGCATATGACTATATCGTTATGAGAATCTATTTATTCCTAACGTAAATTAAGAATAATATATTATTGTACCAAACGTTACAGGGTTCGTTTCCCCTTTCATTTCAGGTTTTAGAAGTAGATAGTTACATGCTCTTACAATGGACTAAATGAACAATATATAAATATGTATTTTGAAAAGAAAAATAAACAGATTTGGAGCAGCTTCTTATCGATTTCACTTCTTTAGGTGTTCATCAGGGAAAGATAATTCTGTAGTTTTATATTGGATTACTGAAATTGACAAATCCCCTGTTCAAGACCTGAAGAGGTAAGAGCGTTAAGCAGCTTCTCAAAATCTGTTTGTATTCCTTTCTCATTCTCTACCGTTACAGGGACTTGGGACGAATTTTGAATACATATGTTTAAATATTTATGTGTCAGTCTGAATTATCGGATATAGTTCATAACTGATTTGTATGTGAGGTTGAAAGTAAGTTGTGTTCTGTGCTCTGTATTCTATGCAAACACGACCTCACTTTATTCTACAGGATGACACTACTAGACTTATCTTCTCCTACAATCCTGTTGACGTGACGAGTTATATCCCTTACCATGGCGCCACCAGGAGAGGAACGAAGAGCGTCATGCTGCGGTCTTTATCGTTGACACCTGAGGACGTCAACTTTCCTTCCGACATATCTACGTTCGACTTAGTTCAAGACAATGTAAGATTTTAGTGCGCATGTCATGCTTCATGACAACTTCCAGATTATGGATATCATTTTCTTATTGAAAACTATGTATTTATCAACATTTTTTTTGTTTTTCGAAATAAATGTTACATGTCGTTATTGCTACTAAATGTCCGTCGTTGTAAGAGATTTCTATATTGCTGATGTTTATTTCACAAGTATCATACCTGACGACTGGATTGATCTAGACCTACATATGTGAAATAATTTATTGAACAATTGTTATTGTTAACTGCTATTCCACATAGTGATGTGAAGTTTAGGTATCCGGAAATATTCATAGGCGACACTTGTTTTCTAAATCATTCTTTTGGATATTAATGAATGAGTTCGTTTGAGTATCTCTCAATCTTTCTTGTGATTGAGATATCTTTTTTTCTATTTGAGGTATTTTTGTATGGTTCATATTGCAGCCAACACGTGAGAAACATCTAGTTCATTTCCATTCGTTACATATGCAGAACCTTGTATTATGAGTAAATTTGATAACATCGATTGTATAAACTAATGTTGATCTATTGCATGTATGCGGTACAAAGAATCATTCCCTTTTTGTAACTTTTCATGCAGTTCAAAATAACACTTGCCCATAATTACGTTGTATGCGGTACTTATAAACACTTGCACTTAGTTACGTTGTATGCGGTACTTAGATACACTTGCCCTTAGTTACGTTGTATGCGGTACTTAGAAACACTTGCCCTTTGTTACGTTGTATGCGGTACTTAGAAACACTTGCCCTTAAAAACGTTGTATGCGGTACTTAGAAACACTTGCCCTTAGTTACGTTGTATACGGTACTTAGAAACACTTGCCCTTAGTTACGTTGTATGCGGTACTTAGAAGCACTTGCCCTTAAAAACGTTGTATGCGGGACAAAGAAACACTTGCCCATAGAAACGTTGTATGCGGTACTTAGAAACACTTGCCCTTTGTTACGTTGTATGCGGTACTTAGAAACATTTGCCCTTAAACACGTTGTATGCGGTACTTAGAAACAAAGACACACTTGCTCCTTTTTGTGTTGTATCCGTTACAAAGAAAAGCTTGCACTAAATGCGGTTCAAAGAAACACTTGCCCTTATTTACGTTGTATGCGGTACTTAGAAACACTTGCCCTTATAAACGTTGTATGCCTTTTCCTATTGTACGTCATAAGCGGTACAATGAAATATTTGCCATAAGTTACTTTGAATTCGGTCCAAAAATAACCACTTGCCCTCAGTTACGTTATATGAGATACAAATAAACACTTGCCCTTAGTTTTAATGAATGTTCACTGTGTCTCTCCTTTTGTTTGTGATGTCCCCACGATTGTGTCCTTTTTATTGCATAAAGTATAAAATACATGTTTGTTGGTGTACATATTATGTTATATCTCATTATTATAACGGTACAGGTACGTTAACATTGTGGAGAAAACTAATACTTTTATATAATACGTGTTTACTGTTTTTTTTCTCCTGTCACCACAGTACCACGTTCCGAACAGCACCACCACCTACGCATGTCGAGCCTTTATGTTACCTCCCCTTACCTCCAAACATCACATGATCAAGGTATGGCATGGTCAAATACATTAAAACTATATCTAATCACATGTAATACTCACTTAATTGTCAACACATTTGTAAGATACAAAACCACAATATCCTGTTAACACTCAGAAAACGCTGATATATTTGACAATCTTTACTAACAATGTTTCAGGGATATAACAGGTATGAAGTTTAACCTTCCGTGTACCGCTAGTAAACAATTTTTAATGTAAATAGTTAAATACATTTCAGTGAACGCACTGTAAACAATAAATAAGAAACATCATACGGCTTAAAAAGCCATTTTTAAACATTTACCGACAATCTGTTCACCTGTTCAGCTTGTTTTTAATCGATTTGTTTACAATTTATATAAAAAATACACACCTGTAAGTCGTTATCCGTATACTATTTTAACCTTCAGTATGAGTCAGTCATTACTAAAGGAAATGAACTGAACGTGCACCACATTATTGTCAACCGTTGTGACAAGCGTGCTGCCGAGCTAGCCGCGTACGACGGCGCCGCCTTCCAGTGTGGAGATGGTAAATCGGAACCGGAACCTCTGCGAAGTTGTCTCTATAAGGTCATCATCGCTTGGACCGTCGGAGGGGAGGTACGTATGATTCTGGGATCTTAAATCGGAAAAACTCAGGAAAATATGTATCTCTCAGGGGAGTTAAACTATGACTCTAAAGATGGTTCATTGTTTTAATGTTGGAAATGCTGAATCATAATTCGTTTCTCATAGAATGATGTATTTATAATTCGACATGAACACGTCTTTCTTCTTTAACCTGACAAACTGGCTAGGGCCCATACAATGTGTTATTACTTTTCCTGACAAGTCGGCGAGGATATAAAGTCATGTTCAACATTTTCCTGTACAAGCCAGCTAGGAAACATATGTATGTAAAGTTGATTTGTATTTTCCAGAAAACTCGGCTAAAACACAAACAATGAAAATTCCTGTTGATAATTGGAATCTCTTTTTACGTTGGACCTACTTGAGAACCTATCGTAGCTTTGATATTTTATTTATTTTCAATATTTAGACCATCATTTACTACAACCTCATTATGTTATATAAATTCAACCTTTGTAGCGTTTCCTTGTAGTTCAACTCAAACATTTCATTTGTGTTTTCCAACGAATTGTATATGACTTTTAACACTAAGTTGCGAAAATTGTTTGAACCTCCGCATTTAAGATCTATTTTGTCAAAGATAAGATGCAGCAGAGGATATAAAAACATAATTTCATATAGCAGCTATCTTTATGAGAAATGTGTGTTGTTTTCATTTTTGTCTTAGAGGTATGACTTGTTTAACTCTGGCACGCTGCTTCGAGAGGAAGCTGGAATAAGACCAACCTGATTGAGGAGGCACGATAGTCTAGTGGTAGGACGCCGGGTCGTGACCGCGGAGTTGCGGGTTTGAGTCACGTCACGAGACTGTGTATTATCTTTGAACAAGATACTTTTCTCCGCTTGTTCCAGTCTACTCAGCTGTAAATAAGTACGTGGTTGGGCAGTGCTAGAATGGTTGAATGTTAGATGTGAGCGCCGAAATGGCAGCACCGGCTGTATGCTGACAAAGATATTGACTGGTTGCAAAGGCCCTATAACCGTGGATAATTTTGAGAACCGCTTTGACACGACTTACGAGCTAGTTTGGGATAAAGCTGTATATAAGAACCTCGAATTATTATTATCATTGATTATTAAATGCAGCTGTCTGTTTTATATTGGCAGGCGTTTTACTACCCCCCTTCTGCCGGGTATTCACTCGGGACTGATGACGACCCCGACTTTCTGATCCTTCAAACCCATTACAACAATCCTCTTGCTAGAGCAGGTATGCATATTTCAATGGTGATCATTTATTGTATATTGTTTAAAAGAAAAAGCAACAAGGAATAGTCAGTGTCACAACATCAAAAGTCGAGCTGAAATTGATATAAAAATAGCGAAATACGAGGAAAGATAATAATAACCCGGAGGCCTTTAAAAAGAACATATTAAAGAAGAACGTTTAATAAAATGATCGACCAGTGACGTTGTTTTGTGTATTAAACGTAGGTAACGGGCTTTAGCTTTCAAAAAGCAGTGAAGCCCCTGAGTGATTGAAACTAACTCAACTTAAAAATTAATTTGAATCTTTATAACAACCGCTCTCCATTGCAACATAAATTGTCTCCAGGTTCTACATACAATAACGACAACACGTTGGCGAAACCTGAGTTTTGGAATTCTATTTCCCGTCCTGTTGCAAATACATGTTCTAGTTCACCGAATGCACCTTTGCAACTTAATCGAATTTGTAAATAGTGACGTATTCGGGACGAACACATCCCTCTTGTAACGCCTATTTGTTTCCGTTCCATAGACATCGTTGACAGTTCAGGCATTCGAATCACCATGACTCCCACTCTTCGAACGCACGACGCCGGGCTCCTACTTCTTGGAATGAGTGAGTCTCCGATGCATATTATTCCCCCAATGGAACCAGCCTTCGTTTCCCAAGGGTTTTGTCCTCCAGAACTTCTCGGGAAGGTACGTAACCAATACTCACTTAGCGGTATGAAACGTTCGTATTATTGACGTAAACGTTTACAGTCAAACATATGCATATTTAAATATTGTTACTCGAAAATGTCAATTAATTCACTACTGGGACATGCAGAATCATCAACCCAAAATAAGTAATATTTGTATACTATTATAATTACATATCCAATGTTTTTCATATCATTTTTAAATTGAAAACAAAGACATTATAATTTTATACAAGTGTATATTAATGAAGAAGTGTTTAATTGATTATATATTATTCAAAACAAAACCAATTACGTAGTCTATTTCTCATTTAGTAATCAGATTCTGAAAGCGTTCTGCTCGGTCTGAATTATGGACACATCCCGAGGTTCGCACGTTGAATGCCGTTGTTGAATATTGAATATAATGAACAGAAAGCTTTGAATTTTTTGTTGTATATGAACCTCCTTACACTCATATGTGATAATATATCTTATAATTATCCAATCTCTCTCGAAAGCTGTTCAAAACTCGAAAGACAATTCCTACATATCCTCTACGTATTACATTGTTGGCTGTAAAATATGATGAATAATCAGCAGGACTACATATTGTTAAGGGACTGACTCCAAGGCTCCCCAACCCTGGCATCCCCTATCAAAATATTTATATATGTATATATATATCTGCTTCGAAGCAGTATATGTATATACATATTTATGAAAAAAATGGTGAGGAAATAAAATATTTGTAAAAAAAATAATAATAATAATAATCAGCAGAATGAAAATTATGTCTTCACTGAAGCAGCAGGAGAACTGGGATACATGTATTCCGTCTTTGCGTATTGCAGAGGTATCTTCTCTTGTGAACAGGTATTGATTGTTACGTCATTGGTTTTTGTGAGGAAATTACGTCGTTTTCTCAAAAATTGATGACGTTGCTCTCACAAATCAATGACGTAACAATCAATACCTGCTCACAAGAGAAGATAACTCTGCAATACGCAAAGACGGAATATATATTCACTCATTTTACAGGAGTGATTGTGACGCAAGTCAATTTTACTGATACAGCGTTGATATATTTCACCTTACAACTTCTTGCCGTTTCGACAGGTATTATTCTGATATCACGACGGATAAGGTGCATATTAAACGTCCCTTGATGAGAAATGAAATAGAAAAACAACATTGATTAATTAAGATATCACTATTTCAACTCCTTTATCAAATTTGTCTAATATACCGCCGAGCGTAAAATATATTAATAGTGTCATAATCGTGAAAATACAAAGGAAAATTCTTGATAATAATGTATAAGTTTCAAAAGAAACGAAAATGGTACATCGCAATGAAAAAAAATGTTAAGTGGAACGAGTTTGGTATTAATGTGAATATTAGTTCGTCCAAAAGGTATTTGAATAAATAATGAAGCATATCATATTTATGTCTGTTGGAATAACAGGATCATTCCACAACATCCTCCTTTTTTTCGTTACAGGATGTTTGATGTCTCTAGAGAACGATAATATTCCCAGAATCCATTGTTTTTTATATGAAATTTGATTTCATAGTTTAAGTTTTAAATAGTTTTGGTTATTTTGTTTGTTATACAAGTATGTAAGATATACAATTTTCAGCCTCATTCAATGGGTTTTTGATTTTTTTTTTAATTATTCTGTAGAAGGATATCACCGCTACACAACCAGACCTTGATGTTGACTCCTCCCGACATTCAGGTGTCTGTGTATTGCTGTCTGCCGTTGTACATGCACTACAACTCTTCTGTTACAATATTGCTCTAATGCTTTCTAGTATGGTCAACATTTTCAGTCGAGTTCATCTGATTTGGTCGTTGATTTCTCGGTCAACTTTCCGGGGCTGCAATCAGCACCTCATTATGTAAAAAGTTATGAGCGTTGCCGGCCAATCATAGCGAAGCAAAAAAGAACGCCATGAAAATGATAAAATAATGAAATAGTATATCAATTGTAAAAAAACTGATCAATATAAAAATATCAATTTGTTATTTGATTACAGGGCGTACCACAAGAGGGTATAAACGTATTTGCGATTCTACAGCATTCCCATCTTCTGGGCAAAGAAATGATAACACGTCTCTACCGAAATGGTAGCGAACTCGAACCACTGGCTGTCGACAGACATTATGATTTTGATTATCAGGACATGCGCTACCTTTCGAAGGAGAGAAAGATATATCCGGTAATGTATGATGAAAATAAATAGTTATCAATCCAGGTTAAAAATTGCACATGCTGTATTTTAGGTCAAAGATTTAAGTTCTGTAAAATGTTATTATTAACTGACAATTTTTGTTTTTATTGTTATTTAAAGGGATGCAAAGGTTTAACCGATCTTATCCTGAAAATGTTAAGAATGAAAATAACATATTGCTAGAACTAACCTCGTTCGAGTCGTAATATTCACCCAACGATATCAAGATCAATTTCATCTGTTTTAAAGAGAATATTTTTCAGACTATATACGGTAAACATGTAGATATGAATACAGTTATTTTGGTCAAACTCTATGTAATGTCCTCTGTATCAGAGACTAATACATATGTAGGCACCAACAAATCTAACTTATTTTATGATTATAAGAAAAAAATTAATTCAACAAAACACCAAAACTGATATCTGCTTCAACAATAGTAATCAACTGTTTTTCTTCTCTTCCTACCTTTTCATCAATATGACGTTTCACTATCATGATCACGTGATATCGTGAAATGTCCTTGGAAAGTAACGTAATCATGTGTTTACACTGTCGTAATTTATTGCCGTAACTGTTTAGGAGATGTGAAATGCAAAACACTCGAACGAACAATGTATTACAATATACCTATTGTTATAGTATCTGTTATATTGGAATCAACATGAAAGATCTTCTTAAGTTTTCCCAATATTCCTTAAACTCTCTCTCGAAGTATTATTTAATTGTTCACACTCCTTAACATAATACAAAATACTCTGATTAGCATATAAGGGCAAAAAAACTATTTAAAAAAAAGGACTGATTGTTGTTTATAATCAGAAGGTAATACATGTCAGTACCGTAAAACTTGATTAATTTCGTATGAAAATAACTGAGAGAGAAATTCATATTTGTACACAATCATTTAGCATTATGCTGTTGTTTAACAGAAACAAAGAGATATAACAAAATACTCTGCTGGACAAATAAGGGCACACAACGAAGTTTTTATAGAAACACTTGTAAACATGCGTGAAAACATTACACAAACGCCATTCCTTATACACATTATATTATCACTATCATAGACACTTTTATTATTCCACAGGATGACAAAGTCGAGGTGAAATGCGTTTACGATTCGAGCCACAAACAAGATATAACATGGATAAGTTAAATGTAGTATTTGTTTAAGGCAGAGGTCGTGATTGGTATGCAAGTGTGATTCGAGTAGAGCTAGATATATAGATCAATATTTACATTTGCTATGCATCCTTCCATTGCTATGCATTGAGAAGGCAAATGTTGTAATGAGATTATAACAACATTAGCTATTATGACCTCACCAATCTCAATTGTGACGTAACTAATTTTATTGCTGTCAACACTTATTTTGCTGTTCAAAAACTGTTAGCAATAACTAAATTAAGCATACCTATTCTATCAAAATGAAAAGATAAGTAATGAATATTTCAGCAAATATTGCTATGGTCTGATAACTTTATTGATCTTTATTAACTTTGTCATCAATAGCAATGTGTGTTATAGAGAAGTTGTAATGAAATCAATATCGTCATACGATTTCAATATAACTTATGTCATTATAGAGAGAATATTATATTGATATCGTTATATATACACGTAGTTACAGCGAGGGAAATGGAATACCTTTGTTATTATAATGAAGTCGTTATAATGTTGTTGTCGTTATAAACAATGAAAATGCCGTTGTAGAGAAAATACGGTATTCATGTCGTTATATAAATAAGTTGTTACATAGAGGAAGATAGAATACCTTTATCGTTATAAAGAAGTCGTTATGGTACTGTTGTCGCTTTAATGAATGGTAATGTCGTTATAAAGAGTACAGTATGATAATTATAAATTTATAGAGACACGTTGTTACAAAAACGAAGAGAGAATACCTATATCATTATAATGAAGCTGTAATTGTATTGTTGGGGTAATGAATAATAGTAATTTCGTTATAGAGAGAATATGATATTTTTGTCGTTATATTAACATATTGTCACAGAGATGAAGATCTAATTCCTTTAACGTTATATTGAAGTCATTATGACATTGCTGTCGTTATACGTAACGATATTGTCGTTATAGAGAGGTTATGAATTTTACGACATCAAAAGGATTTTATTAAATTGATTTCGTTTAAAGTTATTATAATGATGTCGCTATCAATTTGTCGGCTTTAAGTATGTTATTACAAATAATTATTTTTAAAAAATTACAGGGTGGATTCTCTACACAGGATGAGATGTGCGAGTCATTTCTTATGTACTATCCTCGTACGCACCTGGACATCTGATTTAGTCTGCCCCTGTATAACACGATAACTGACAATGCTGATCTACTGTTTCCTGTGCTCAAGTCATGGAACTGGACCGATCCGGCAGTTAGAGCTAACTTCCGGTCAGCGCTAGACAACTCGCTGTATGACCATTACCTCTTGGGAGACACTGACGCATTTAATGTAAGAGTTGTTCAAAGACAATGAAAATATCGCTCGGTCACATATACTTAGCACAAACAAGGGTAGCTTATCCTTTTCTCAAATTGAAGTATGGGACCACGAGAAGCTTCATAGCTATACGCTATTTCTATTATCTCGACAAATAAATTGCCCATTTTTAAATATATCATCACCAACATGAAACGTCTCCATGAGGTTTAACGGGGTTTGTCATTCTTTGTAAAACAATTGCATCAATTCAACAGCTTATCTTTCTCTTAAAAACCCAAGGGATTACTGAAGTGTTATCAAAACCATATTTCGAACTCAAAATCGATTAAACTAATGCATGAATAAGAGAAAAACTTTAAAAAGAGACCATTGAAAAAATACAAGGAGGTTAAGACCAGGTGCTCTGGAAGGATAAGCATCTGCTCTATCAATGACACCCGCCATGTAAATCTAAGTCGGATCCGAGTAGTGCCAATTCCTGAAATCGAGAATTCAGGTAGTGACTACAAAACCACAGGCACTCTAACGATCAAAGTAAAAATGTCGACCTTCATATCGTACAAGGAAAGAAAAAAACTCATCGCCAGCACACACGCAAGTGTGCACACATAGGACGATATTAGCCAGGTTGCATAGGACTAGTAGTAAGTGGCTGATAAGGCAGCTCCTGCGACTTCTAAAAAATATGTGTTGATTAATGTATATGTTTATTGTATAAATTGTATGTTCTATGTACTGTAAAGTGTTTTAGAGTGGCTTACATCAGCTAGATAGGGCGCTATATCAAATGCTGTATATTATTTTTTGTTATCATTATAAATGTATACATGCACCGTCTTTAACCTTAATCATGTTTTCTGTATTACAGGGAAACATTACCAAAATGGAGCACCCAACACAAAACCCGTATGTAAAACCTCAGGATACCAGATGCCAGCATTAGTCTGTTCCTTTCCCATGCTTGATTTTCTGAACTGAAAAATAGTGAACAATTGCAAAAGGGACACATTTTTAAAATTATTTGATTATATAGTGATCTATAAGTAATATATGTATTTTGGCGTGTGTGTGTACATCTATCATCATTTATAATATTCAGAATATTCAGCTCCTGGTAATTTATGCAATTGTAAATAAAGGAAATACATTCGTTATTCATTTGCCGAAGTATTTTCATCATTTGAACCTTTTCTCAAAATGTAAAACAGAACCGTACGCGTCAAATGATTGTTTTGTATGTTATTATCCTGATTGAACCTTTCGTTAAGAGAAGGTAACACATACCAGTGACAGAAGACTAGATTTATTTCTTTTGAAATAACAAGGATAAATATTCACATCTCAATTCTACACAAATCACTTATCATTATGCTGTTTTTACAGAGAAAAAACGTTTCAATATTTTAATTAATCGAAACTTCTTTGCCTGTAAATTACAGACATTTGATAATATCACAGTATGCTTATTTAAGGTATTTGTAATTAAGAAGAAATACTGAATCATTTAATGGACACATGTATGCTATCTGGTATGTTTGATATATGAAAAATGTTAAAGTTACGGACTAATTTGTTTGCAATGTCGAAGGCAAAGTATACATCTCACAGCACTATATTTATACATTGTAAAAATAACACTTTATACGTATATAAATAACACTTCGTTGCTGACATCTCATATTGGGTTAATTCATATACGTGATAATTCATCGAAATTAGAATCAGGCGATCATAATCAAAGCCATCTAAAAGTGTCGAACCAAATGCATATAATAACAAACCTAAACTTTATCACAACTCACAAGCAAATGTCCACAAATACAGGTTGATAAAGATGACTAAAAATTGTAAATATCGTAACCAAATATGCTCAGATCGTCTTCTTCGAGAACTACACTTCATCAAGTAGATTAACGTGGCCTTTATTGGAAAATATAAAAGTATAAATATCAGAGACACCAAACAGTGGTATATAATAAATGACGTAACAGTTGTAAAATGGGTGTAGAGAACACTGTTTTTGCTAACTGGTTTTTATATCAAGGATTGTGTATTTTTGCCTTTATTCAGTAACCTCCCCTTAACTTCCGTTTGGATATAATGTAGTAGCACGTTGGATCCAAGACTCTTCTATTTACCGATACCGCAATTGGTTAGAGCGGTGTTATATCAATCTGAAGTCCAGTGCTGGAATCTCGGTCTAGCCTTGTTGATGCTATTTAATCTCAAAACACTGCTCTCAATTTCACTTTGTTTTTGTCGTTTATGTTTTTCTTATTAAAGCCGTGCAAGGTATGTTATTTTCAGAAATATTTTATCAAAGCAGTAGTCATGCCAGAAAAACAGCTTCCAACCATTCGTTACAGTTCTTGGCATTAGGTGGGGATCATTAAATCACATAACAAACTAATTGTCATATTTCCGTAAGTAAAAGCATAATAAATAAAAAATCAGCACGTGGTTGTTGATCACCATGTTTTTGTTGTTTATTTAGTGGTTGTAGTTCACCAAGTGGTTGTTGTTCACCAAGTTGTTGTTGTTCATCAGTTTGTTGTTGTTCATTAAGTGTTTGTAGTTCACCAAGTGATTGATGTTCATCAGGTTGTTGTTATTCATTAAGTAATTGTAGTTTACCAAGTTGTTGTTCATCAGGTTGTTGTTGTTCATTAAGTGGTTGTAGTTCACCAAGTTGTTGTTGTTCATCAGGTTGTTGTTGTTCATTTAGTGGTTGTTGTTCATTAAGTTGTTGTTGTTCATTTAGTGGTAGTAGTTCACCAAGTTGTTGTTGTTCATCAGGTTGTTGTTGTTCATTTAGTGGTTGTTGTTCATTAAGTTGTTGTTGTTCATTTAGTGGTAGTAGTTCACCAAGTTGTTGTTGCTCATCAGGTTGTTGTTGTTCATTTAGTGGTTGTTGTACATTAAGTTGTTGTTGTTCATTTAGTGGTTGTAGTTCACCAAGTGGTTGATGTTCATCAGGTTGTTGTTGTTCATCAGGTTGTTGTTGTTCATTTAGTGGTTGTAGTTGACCAAGTTGTTGTTGTTCATCAGGTTGTTGTTGTTCATTTAGTGGTTGTAGTTGACCAAGTTGTTGTTGTTCATCAGGTTGTTGTTGTTCATTTAGTGGTTGTAGTTCACCAAGTGGTTGATGTTCATCAGGTTCTTGTTGTTCATTTAGTAGTTGTTGTTCATTAAGTTGTTGTTGTTCATTTAGTGATTGTAGTTCACCAAGTTGTTGTTGTTCATCAGTTTTTTGTTGTTCATTTAGTAGTTGTAGTTCACCAAGTGGTTGATGTTCATCAGGTTGTTGTTGTTCATCAGGTTGTTGTTATTCATTAAGTGGTAGTAGTTCACCAAGTTGTTGTTGTTCATCAGGTTGTTGTTGTTCATTTAGTGGTTATAGTTCACCAAGTTGTTGTTGTTCATCAGGTTGTTGTTGTTCATTTAGTGGTTGTAGTTCAACAAGTGGTTGTAGTTCACCAAGTGGTTGTTGTTCATTAAGTTGTTGTTGTTCATTTAGTGGTTGTAGTTCACCAAGTGGTTGATGTTCATCAGGTTCTTGTTGTTTATCAGGTTGTTGTTATTCATTAAGTGGTAGTGGTTCACCAAGTTGTTGTTGTTCATCAGGTTGTTGGTGTTCATTAAGTGGTAGTAGTTCACCAAGTTGTTGTTGTTCATCAGGTTGTTGTTGTTCATTTAGTGGTAGTAGTTCACCAAGTTGTTGTTGTTCGTCAAGTTGTTGTTGTACATTAAGTGGTAGTAGTTCACAGCTTACAGAAAAATATCAAGTAACGTAACAGATATGTAAACATCAATGTTATCATTAATTCTTATTAAGAGAGAATCGAAATTATCTTTAAAATATTGACATATTTATAAGTGTTTATAAGTTTCAAACAATGAATATTCACATACTTGGTCCGCCCGGTAACACGGAATAGAAGCACCAGGTTTGAATCATAATTGTAAACAAAAATCCAATCCAGAAGATGATTTCTATCACTATGGTAGCTGAAACAGAAATAAAAGGTTCATTGTAAGTCATTGTGATCTTGTATTACTAAACCACAATGTCGTTTGTATTGTATCACCCATTCACTTACTACATAGACTGTGATATGTTCTTGATAATTCATTGCAATTAGCCAGATAGTATACACATAAGTAGTTCTCAAAAACGCATGCAGGCCGGTTTCCAACTGAATAATGATCTGTTGATATATCCTTAAGAGGGATCTCTTTTATTTTATAGATACTAGACAAACACATATCTGATGGACTAAGTCAATATTTGGTTATCATTAAATACAAAAAATATAGTTATTGGTCAGTACAATTTTTCAAACCGTGATGTAAAATTTTAAAACAAAAAAAAAAGATCAAAAACATTCGTATGCAAATATTTTTTTAAAAATGATTTTGATACTGTTTTATTTGATCTAATTTGGAAGCATTTAATATTTCAATTATGGGCTTCTGTGATGGTAAATTTGATGTAATATATATCTTAACACATAAACTTGACCTTTTTAGTCAACATTACATTATCAGGTTCCCATGATATATGTCTAAAATATCTCTTATAAACACTCATTTCATACATTGTAGTACCTAGTAGAGCTGTGATTTGCTATAGATTATCTCGAAAGTTTAAATTGTGACATCACAATTTCATCGTTACTTACCCCAGAGAAAATAATGCGATGTATCAATTTACGATTTTTTTTGAATTATTGTTTTACAAAAATATTTAAAACAAATCTTAGTAGACAATATGTAAATACTAATTTAGGGGTGTACGTAAAACAAAAACATATCTGTTCCAATAACCTTAAAATATTTTTATTTACAAAATATTAATAATAAATAGTTTTACGACTTACGTATGATGCAGTAATCGGGATTGGTAACCACACAAACCGTAATACCGAAAACGGTAATACCACACAAACAGATCGTAAGGATAATCCGTGTACGGTTGTTGAGAGTGTTTCCTGCAACAACAAATATTAAGATAGCCACTGGCAGTTCGCTTTATAGTACAATTTCCTCGTGGAGTTCTCTAGATTGAACTGATATAACGCATTATTTTGTCCTCAAACTGTCATCATTCAGTTAATAAAGGCATTCACACATGCATTGTCTCTTTAAATAACGCCAAATTTAAATTTGTTTAAAGTTTGAAACATACCACAGATGTTAAGATGAACCAGTAGTAGAGAGACAATAGCAGAGACAGTGGATATAACAGCTAAAATTGGTATCAGTTCAGAGACATTCACTGAAACAAAAAAAAAAACGGTAGAAAGACGTATGGTTGCTGTAAGAGAAACACAATATCACATAAAAATGGAGGAAATAACGAACATTGTTACTGTCAGGTAAGAGAGCCACACTAAAATATAAAAAGGGAGTAAAACCTGCCATTATTGATGTCAGGTCAAAGAGCAACTCTGAAACAAAAAACGGTAATAAACGGCTGGTTCCTGTCAAGTGAGAGAGCCACACTATTGTATAAAAAGGGATGTAATAACGAACGAGGAAATAACGAACATTGTTACTGTCAGGTCAGAGAGCCAGACTATCACATAAAAAGGAGGTAATAACGAGCATTGTTACTGTCAGGTCAGAGAGCCACACTAGCATATAAAAAGGAAGGTAATAACGAATATTGTTACTGTCAGGTCAGAGAGCCAGACTATCATATAAAAAGGAGGTAATAATGAGCATTGTTACTGTCAGGTCAGAGAGCCAGACTATCACATAAAAAGGAGGTAATAACGAGCATTGTTACTGTCAGGTCAGAGAGTCACACTATCATATAAAAAAAGAAGGTAATAACGAACATTGTTACTGTCAGGTCAGAGAGACACACTATCATATTAAAAGAGCGGTAAGAAGAGACATCGTTGATTTAAGGTCAGGGAGTCAAAAGAACACACAAGCTACATGTACGTAAACAATGATATATTTGTTTACGATATATTTATGACAATAGCATGTTTCTTTTTCCATATTAGGAAATGTACCACTCAGCAGTTTCAAGACCCTAGCACTGGCGTTAATAGCTAAAGATTATACGGCACAACCAGTTTGTATCATGCTAAAACATAATCACATATACCTTTATGATATCAAATGTTTGCATTAACTTCTTGATTCCAACTATTAAACATATTTATTCGCATTATTAATCCTTATATATTTTGAAAAAAAGAAAAGTTTTCTTTTTTAGTACTGAAAACATCTTTTAAATCAACATTAAAATAAATAGTCCCATGTTCTTATGTTTGGTGTTTAATATGATATTCAGGTTAATTCATCACATACATGGGTTTGACTGTCCATTTACATTACAACCTCCTCACAATACACTTCATTGATACCCTACACATGTACAAACCATTGAAACCGTACACATGTACAAGTCATTGAAACCCTACACATGTACAAACCATTGAAACTCTACACATGTACAAACCATTGAAACCCTACACATGTACAAACCATTGAAACCCTACACATGTACAAACCATTGAAACCCTACACATGTACAAACCATTGAAACCCTACACATGTACAAACCATTGAAACCCTACACATGTACAAACCATTGAAACCCTACACATGTACAAACCATTGAAACCCTACACATGTACAAACCATTGAAACCCTACACATGTACAAACCATTGAAACCCTACACATGTACAAACCATTGAAACCCTACACATGTACAAACCATTGAAACCCTACACATGTACAAACCATTGAAACCCTACACATGTACAAACCATTGAAACCCTACACATGTACAAACCATTGAAACCCCAGACATGTAAATAACCATTGATACCCTTAACATGTACAAACCATTGATACCCTTAACATGTACAAACCATTGATACCCCACACATCTAAAAACCATTGATACCCTACACATGTACAAACCACTGTTACCCTACACATGTACAAACCATTGTTACCCCACACATGTACAAACCATTGATACCTTACACATTTGCAAACCTTTGTTGTTATACACATGGACAAAACATCCTGCGCACAATACACTTAATTTATACTCTACACATGTACAAACCATTGATACCCTACAATTCGCACAGTTTTAAGCATGCACTAAATTTAAAAAAAACCAAACATTTATTTAATACAAGCTTTTATCTCATACCTAATGATAAATATGTCAATACTTTAAAGTAAAGTGAAAGGGTATTTTACTTACTACAATCTTTCATTTCCGTATCTGAAACAATAACGAAAATTGTTGCAATCCAACCTGTTTCTCAATTTACCATCACTTGATGAGTTAAAACATATTTAATAATAAATAGTTATAACGACAGTATGATCCAAAATAGGTACTCGATCTAAACAAACAAATGTTTGTTAGATGCATATTATTTAAGACAAAGAAGTAATAACGATAGTGTAGAGAACAAAATATCTCATCTTATCAGGGTAATCTGCCTCATTTTCTTGAAGACAGAAACATTGATAAATTACAACATATAACAGATGAATAGTCACTATAAAAACAACACAACATAAATTACATAAAAATTAAAAAAAACAGTAATCACTTTTGAAATTTGTTGCCGTTTAATCACATACCCCCCTCTGTTAGGTTGTCACCGCAGGCTAATACTTGTACAAAATACATTGAACGCTAGTAGTATCGGTCATTATTAATGTAATTCTATGTTTGGTAATTCGGGATAATGTCAAAATATAACACATTTTCTTGTTAAACAAGATTGGAAAAGAGATTGAGGCTCATACTCTCTAAACCTTGAAAGGTGTATCACCACTTTGCCGTGTTTTACCATAGGGTGATATGATATGAGTTCCTAGTCATAATAGCGGACCTCATAACGTAAGCATTGTATCTATAGGACAATACGAACAGACTTAAACATTGAATTATGTACTCCTTTGTGTGTGAAAAGAGAAACTTACCTTGGGGTACTGGCGGTTTACTTTGGAAGTTCACGACTATCGCCACTGATATGCTGCTAGTCCCTAACCTATTAGTAGCGGTACATATGTAAATTCCTCCATCTTGCGGACGAATATTATGAATTGAGAAATTGTATGTCCTCCCAACGCTGGTGATGCTGTAAGCGGAACTGCGCACCATCTTAGTTGGTTGGTTACCTTCATTTATACAGAGGAGGTTATCCACAATTGGTGTTGAAGTCACCCATATAGACATAGACATGCTGTCCCCGACGTCATATCTACTTATACGTTCGCCAAACGGAGAGTACATTTCTGGCGGTACTGGAACATATATTAAGTTATCAGTCAAAAGTAATTCATTTTTTATCAACATTTACCAATATGTATTTTTGGGAAATTACTTTTATTTATCTACAACCTTGATTCGGATTTTAAATCATTTATGTCAAAGATGATGATTAAAAACTGCTTGCCTTTGTTCAATAAGATTCATCAGTTTGGAAATATGTGATATCAAAGATTTACTTTCTTCACAAACAATGTTCGTATAAAACGTGTCGCAACGTTTCAAAATCGACTGGTCCCATTATCAAGCTATGTATTTTTCATTCCTTGTAAATAAAAATTGCTGAAACATACTAGTACAATGTAATACTTTCTGCGTTCATGAGTACATATAACTTTACGAATTACGAATACAAATGTTAAGAAAACATTTTGAGAAAGTATTCCCCCATTTAGTTAAAATACTAAGAAATAAAATGTGTTAAGATTAGTGCATGGTTGTAATGCACAAAATAGAGAATATTTACATGATCAAAAGGATACATAAAAACGTCACTAATTATCAATTTTTGTGATTGTTTCTATTATTTGCAGCTTGAGTGTTACACAATACAAATGTATATCAAAGTATGCCCTCTCTCTAAAAATACTCACTGTCAACAGTCAAATGCAAGGTGCTTTCTCCTATGCCTTCGCTATTTTCTGCTTTACATGTGTAATATCCGCTATCACTGGCACTTGCATTATATATGGTGTGTGTGATCACACCGTCTGATGACACATTTGAAATAATCTTTGTTACTTTTCCTTGCATATCTTGAAACAGATAACTTGATGTAATGGGCGTCGGATTCCCCTCAACTCTGCATGTCAGATTGTATAGGTGTCCAGCATCAACGTTGCCGCTCTCTTTTGCCATGGTAACGATAGGTTTTGCTGCAATACAAATAGATAACGGCGATGTAATTGGCCACATGTATACATCTAGAATCTAAAATAATTACTCATTGATATTGGGTTAACAAAACTAGTCATGAAAACATAATTTAAATGGACGAATCTGCTGTTAAATAGCAACCTTCAGAACAGGTTTTATGGAAAATCTTCGAAAATTATTTGTGAAAATTTATTAAATGCAAAGAATGAACATGACTTAGTACATTAGTACATATTCTGTTCTGACAAGGACGACAAAGGACGACGCTTGTAATATGACTCACTAGTGACAAACAATGTGACATTCTCGACATTTGACAATCCAATGGTGTTGTATATATACAGTTGATAGGTCCCTTGGTCTGACAATTCAATTTTACTGATGTTCAAATAGGGGTTTGGCATTGTTCCAACAAGGTATTTTCCTGGATTCGAAATTTCTGTTAAAGAACTAGCGATGTCATAGGAGGCAGTTGTATTTATGAACTTCCAGGCAAACCCTAGCAGCTCAGAGTCACTGTATATTGTCGGCAGTAGAGTTAGATCATCCCCTTCCTTTTTCGTATGAGATGTTGGATATAAGGACACATCCGGTACAGCTAAAATTATATAAAATACTTTATTTTGAAATGTATCACATTGTTTCTTTTCAAGAAAATGTCATATAAGAAAACATTTGACATTTAAAGATAATAATCTTGATATTTACAACAACTTTTCAGATTTAACAGTATTGATTAAGCTTAAAATCCTCACTCCTTTCTTTATATAATTCAACTTTAATCCAAGATTTTTAAACAATCTCAGCAATAGTAATTAGTTATTTCTTAAAGTTCAAAAAGTCATTGCTGCATTGGAAGTTATTTACTACGGACCTCTAAAATGTATAAACTTTGCTGCAAATGACTGGTTGTATAGCTGTATCTTTAACAGGGGAGATTATTATGACGTCACCGTTGTACGTCTATTGGAACATCATTTTCAGTGACATACTTGAAATAACAACATGATATTTTTGTGATTTTTGTTTTTCATGTAAGGCTGCAGTTTATTGAAGAGATTAGGAGGATAGGTAGCTAAAGTTATAATGAAGAAGATACAATATTAATTGATCATGTTTTGCATATAAAACATGAAAGCAAATTCAAATGAAAAATGGATATGCATTCCAGTAATATGTGAGTTGTTGATTAAAACAGTTAAAATAATAATAAATTTTGCAAAACAAAATATAGATAGGAAATAACCTTACTGTATTTCGACCTTTGTGGCGGTATATTGTGATAATAACAGATATTCCAAATTTCAAATCACAGTAAGATTATCCCTATTATAAACCATACAAGCCAAACATTACCAAAAGAAACGTCGATTTAAAATGTTTTTGAGTGTTTTCTTCGAATTCTGGGTCACTCTGCCATTGATTGGTGACGTCAGTTATATTCAAAGTGAGACGAAATTTAAGGATAACACAATTGTTCGTGACGTCATGAATTATCAAGTTCATGAGAAACCCGCGAATGGTTTGTCGTGGTTATATTGTCGCAAATTATTTGTATTTACCAATCAAATGTCGTGTTACAATGTATATTTAAAATGAATAAGAAGTTTTGATTCGTGTTTGGTACATTCAAAGTTTCGTGTCTTTTAGAGCCCACAACGGTCACCAAGTGAAACTTCATTCGGCACAATTCTCGAAATTCTTTTCGACAAATAGCATGGATAGTTAGAAAAATATGTACCGTTTTTACGAGTGCATGGTTTCTTGCAATGATCGACTTCTCGAAAGGAATACTTTGAGGTCACCTGTCTATAGTTGCATGTTGTGCTTGTTTCATTGCCTTTACATGGAACACAAACATCAGTGTCTTTGTCTTCTGTACAGAATTCAATAGTTCCTTAAAAAAATAGTATTGACATTTGTACGACATACTGTGAAATCAGATATTTTGGCTGCGATCCATTTGGAGGTTTTCCGAAAAACTTCTATTTCGTGGTTATAAAAGTTCGAGGATTAAAAGAACTCGCTCACAATGGGAATTGCTTTATACCCAATTTGTAACTACTTCGATTTCGTAGACCTATGGATTAGTTGATGATGATAACATGTACCCACATACAAATGTAATCACTGAAAGTAAAAAATAACAACGAAAATGAGTGATTTCACAGTATTCAGACGGAATTCAAAATGCGTGTGATATAGTCAAATTATCCTTTAAAGTATAATTATCACAATATAAGTTTTACTTAAATCTTCAGGATTATTCAACTATTCTTTACAGGTATTATTTCATTACATTAACAACATTTTTTTCTGATTACAGTTCAGATGGAAACAAATATAATTTGTTCTAAGACTTCACCATAAGAAGTCTTTAAGTTGGAACAAATAGACCTTAAGTGAGCAAACAAATTAATAAAGCACCATGAGTAAAAACATACAGACATAACCTTGTAAATAAAATGAAAAGAAACGAACTATACATTATTAGGTTATCTCCCTTGATAAAGATCACATGTCATTCAATACTTAACTATTTTACCAGTGAAATATGATAAATTATAAAAGTATCAATTTGATAGAAAAAATGTTGGCAATGAAATTAATGCGCAATGTTTTGGGTTTTTTTTAACTTTTTTTTTGTATTGTTTTATCAGACATGAATACATAATTCATTAGCTATGAACTCAAATGCGTTGTCTGACATTTTAAATTAAATTATAAGGAAAAACAATACTTTTGGGATTATACGTTATATACTGAAAAAAGCGTTTTGCATTTTTGTGCATAATCCGCTTTGCAGATTTATGGAAAGTGCACACAGTTTTTTGGTACATTTGGATATACCGTATATAACCCCAAATTGTATCCTGGTTATTCCTTATATATATATATACATTATTTACCTTCTTCACAACTTATTGGATAGCAGCAAAATAATGCGCCAACCTCAGGAAACTGCCCGTCAGTTACGTGATGGGGAACTGTTCCGTTTTCGACCTTACCGTTACAGTCAAACCCAGAAAAATTCGGATGAACATCCTGCAACAAACGTGAACTTTACACTGTTTTCATTGTGAGCTGAAACACGGTGTATGTGGAGACTACCTATGTAAATAAGTTTTTAAACATTCCGAATGTTGTCTCTTGATACAGGGTTTTGGCTGTACAGTATAACTTCAATGAACAGTTTTGGTTTGGTTTATGGTGTCGTGAATGTGCATGCAATGTGATACAAGTTAATAGTTAACGCATTTACCGGAATACAGGACACAATCCCCTATTAAGATTTAGCTTACAAAATTAAAATACCAACATGGACGATGGAAGAATGAGTTATTCTCCCACCCTTCACAGGTGTGTCTCCAGCTTTAGCCAGGAAAGATCAGCTTGTAACCCTCTAGGGGGAGATAGCCTCGTGCCGATTAGCACGTGTTCAATTGTGACGTCATTAAAATGCGTTATCGGTTATTGTGACGTCATCAAAAGTGAATGACGATAGGCATACCCCACATGTGTTTTGGTTTACAAACATACCAGACTACTGTCGGTGGAGCTGTGACTGAAATAATAGGATGGGAGAAAAATAATCATCCCCTACCTTGAGGGTGTAACAGAGAATTCTCAAACCCTCGGGGTGATTTATTTGGTTGTCTAACCCTCGACAGAGCATCGGGTTAGACAACCAAAAGACATCACCTCTCGGGTTGGAGATTTCTCTGTCACACCCTCAAGGTAGGGGACGATTATAATAATATCTCATATAGGAAGGATGCCGATCATGTCAATAGTCTCGTAAAACAATATTGCAAACCACAGCTATTACCAAATTGTATAGGTGCAATGTGTGTCTGGCACTCATCTTCAAGATGTTTTAGTAACCAAGGATTCCCTAAGCCTTGGTGACCATGTTTATCTTTTTAAGTAGTGGAACGTTCTATGATATAGCAACGTTACTTATTACTGGTACGGAATTAACCAGAAATTCTATACGTTTTGACTTTTGAAAAAAGGGTTTTATTTAAGAGATTTATTCAACCCCTATGTTTAAACTGTTTTTAGATCGATTTATATATATGTTTTTGGTTCAAACAGCTAAATAGTTCAGTGTACCTAGTTTTGTTTGCACACTGAATCTATTCCCATATTTAACAGGTAAAAATTCAATGTCAGTGTCACACTTTCATCATTTAATAACAGGAACACTTGATCCTTTTAAGGTTAATGAGTGTGTCTTTCCTAAGATGCGGGTGAGATTATGGACAAGTTTTACGAAAACCATTTCGACCTCATTGAGAAATAAGCTACATTGTATGTCTTTGTGTGATATAGTATGTTTTTTGTGTTTTACGTCCTATTATTGGCTATGGTCATTTAATGACAGGCAGGGTTTTAGTTGCGGAGGAAAGCCGGAGTTCCCGGAGAAAAACCATTGACCTAGGGCCAGTACCTGGCGACTGCCGCACGTAGGTCTCGAATCTGCGACCCAGTTGTGGACGGCTAGTGGTAGCAGAATGTCAGACGCCTTAACCACTTGGACACCGCGTCCCCTTGATATAGTATGATTGTTGATGTTTTTGATAATTTTCATTAGTGTTCTTTATTGCTTTGTTGTTACTATCCCAGTTTTCATTAGGAGGACGTGGCATTACTCGGATTGGACCTAGATTATTTACATGTCGGGTGCCTACGCTCACAGAAGACGCTCACTGTACCAGAACGCATGGCCTTATTTTTTGGTACGATTTCATAGATCTCCATGTTAAGTTTTCCTTTGTTCATGTTTTGCCTTCTCCTTTTTTTATATGGTATTGTTGACACTTTTTTTATTTTTTATTATATTTTCAAAATTTATGACATAAACACATATATAAATATACAAACAATGTACATGGGCGTCTAGAATCGCCTTTAAATAATGTACATACTGTTCAAAAAATTCTATCAAGTATCAGTATTCGTCTTACATATATATTTCTTTCCGTCTATTTCCTCAGTCTATCAAGTTGTGTACATATGTATCAGTATTTTTATGCATGAGATTACCAATGCAAACGATAGTATCATTTAATGAGAGGCAATGCAATTCCAAACTCACGTTCAATCTCAATACTCTTAAGACTTCTAACTAAAATAAAACTTTTGTGTACACCTTGTACATGTTTCTGATAATTAATTTTTAAGATAGTACCTGGAATATTTTGTTTATTTGTACCCGTCATATATACAATTAAAGATAGCACCTGTGATATTTCTGTAACCTATCCCCCCCCCCCGTATATAATTCTGAAATAAAATTCTGAAAAAGCGCCTGAAATAGTTTTACCTCTTATATATGTTTCTCAAAAACAATTATAAAATAGTGTTTGGAATAGATATTCATTGAAAAATGAATGTTTTGTATAATTTATGACAAATAATTATACCAGATAATACAAGGTGACTGGAAGGTATTAATTATCACCAAAGTAATAGTTTTATAAAATAAATATTGGTTTATTTTACTCACATTACGACTGGTAGCACAGTTCAACATATGCATTAATCCGAGAAAAAGTGACAATGTCATCCACTGTCGGAAAGGCGCCCAAGTAACAAACATCCTAGCAGTATCCAGCTCTTTTACCTAAGATAGAAATTGAAACATAGACATATTAGTACAGTAAAGTTCTCTAAGTATCTTGTGTTGAATATGTAAAAGGCTCATGACAAACATGTTGTATCGGATTTTGAAGCATAATTTAAATATGAAATACATAATCAAGTATTGTCCGTTACATTCTTTGTTGGATTCAGAACCTCGCCTATACATATCTATCGAGGAAAGACAGTCAACTTGTTTTTCTAATGCCAAACTACAAGTTTTCCATTTTCAATGAAGATGTTCATGTTGAACAGTCTTTTGAGATCAAATGAAAAACCTGTTTTTATATTTATAAATTATTCGATGTCTTACAGACTATTTTTATACATTGTAGCCAGAATTGTAAGCTAACAATGAATACTGGCAGACATTTTTTTTATTTCCTCTTACATAAGATGTTATGAATATTTTAGAAAATTGAAAGGGGAGATTTCATATTTTTCAAGAACAGCTTGAACAACGTCTTACAACGTTTAATACGTTTACATGTAACTAAGGTCATCCACGTTCCATTACAGTCAACTAAGATTATCCCCCACTACGGTCAACTACGTGCGTGACCGTAAGATGTGACCGCGGCTTTTACAAGAATGCAAAGGAACGAAGAGACGAAGATGTAAGGAACAAGTACTTTTAGCTCTACACTACCATTAGTAGATTCCTTGTCAGCGTTGAAAATGTAATTTTAAGTATGGAAATATCGTGCCATGGATGTCACAAGTAGTGTCGGTTTATCTCCGAGATGGTAACTGTTAGTATGAACGAGTTTCTATGTATTTTTTTGCTATGGTATATTTTTCCATAGGCGGGGTTTTTATGTGGTTAAATACAGTACGGTACACTAGTACCAGTGATAGACATATCACAGTAGGGGAAATACGGTAAATTATGTGGGGTTTTCACCTGGGAGAGTAGGAGCCAATCAGAATTTAGCTTAGCCGGCACTGCGCTCCGAGTCACACACAGAGCAGCAAGGCAATGGCGCAGCACCCGACGCTGTCTGCGTCCGTAAAACCTCAAGCTATGGAGTAGGAACAGGTTTATAGAACTTCCCAGGGGTGAGTGTTATGCATAAAACCACTATTGTTTGTAACATGACCAGCTAAGTAGCTGTCATGGTCATTTTGTCTATTTTTGAACGAAAGAATGTTCTTTGCGAAATCCGCTCGCTCAACCATGTGCTATTTGGATGGGACGTGAGTGGGTTGATTACGAGTCGGATAATTAATGA
>NW_018408812.1:2035-17722 GCF_002113885.1 Mizuhopecten yessoensis | reverse complement strand
ATGTAGTTGTGACACTACAGAACTGTGCTTATACCCCCAGTGGGGTAGCTAGTGGAACTAACTATTAAGCTTAGTTGTGTGAATACTTCATGACCAAAGCCTTATATTTCAGGAACTTTACATAATTAGAACATGGTTTACTTTCTAGTCTTGGATACAAAACTTATTACTATGTAGGGTGTGACAGGGATACTCGAGTCTAGTCATGAGAGTGTATGTTGATGCTGTGTGGTAATCAGTATGCAATAGAGCGTTTGATCCTAGTGCGATTACCACCAGGTAATAGTTCCTTTTACAGGAAGAAACTCAATCGTTATCACTTGTGTAGATTCTGTACATATATATAGTGAATTGTTAATACATTTGTTGAATTTATATCATTGTTGTTGATTCTACCTCCATCATCCGGTATTCACTCCTCGACTTCGTGACAATGGAACGTTGTAGCGCATTCAGTAATGGTTAATTGTATTTCTATGTCATCATTGCCGTGGTAGTGAAATACCAGCTTCTTCCCACTGACGTTTTGGCTCGGATAACTCTAGCTCATCCGGCGTCAGATGACACCGAAGGTCCGGGGATCCCAGTTGAGATCTATACCGGTGGGATTGAAATCAAATTACCACTGTTACATATATTTTGATTTTGTACAATGCTTGCAGGAAACATACAAATGCAGTAACGACTGTAGTCATTATCATGTAAAAGACGTTGCTGAAATGTCGTGTAAATGTGTATCCATACGATGGAACATGATCGTTTACCTGTGGTAACGTGCAGGCGTGTGTGCACTGTAACATACCCTATACACTACGTTCGAGAAAAAATGATGTTTTTGTTGAGATGACCCCTGCTTTTGTCTTTCTATGTGCTAGGTCTTCCCCAACATGAGAAATGTCTATAGTATTGTCAGGTATAACTATTGATGCGCAATAGAGCGTGACGAGTCACCAATCGTGAGTTCCACTACAGGTGAGTGTACGGGTAGCTGCACTTGCATGTATGTAGTGTATGTATACACACGATATAGTACAAATATCAAAATAGAATGTCCAATGCAAGGCAATCAGATGACATACTTTACCTTTTTTAGTACAACTGTAATCTCCGATAATATCATCTCTTACACGACGATTAAGAACACAGTCCAGTGTATACAGGTACTTACCTACTTAGTAATTCTAATAAATATTACAATATAGTCACACAAGAATTATAGTAACTCACCATTCTACCTCAGACCACTCGGCTTAAAAACCGGAACTTCAATAGCTATATCATACGTATCACGTGGTTACTAACGCTGCACTGAATCAATCCCGTTGTATTCTATTTCAGTGCACTGTCTAGTACAATGTACTCACCTGTGAATGAAAGGGTTCTAATAAAGTTATCATATATATCTACCGTGGGTGTTCGACGTATGTGTTACCGCTGCTATTGGGACTCTGTGTTGTTATCCGGGCTCTTACTCTTTCTAACTTCCTTCCTTACTTTAGTAACCGGTGTTTTCATTGGACGACCCCTCCTCTCTGGTAAAACCTTTCTGATTGGCTACCGTGGTCTACATAACATACCCACACATGGGAACTTGCGGAGCTGTACCAATAGCTTCGGCTGGGTATCTCCGTCTTTCTCTGTCTCTGTCATGTGTTGTGCTGTCACCTTTTTATGACCGGTCCGGGTGCTAGGTGGGTGTTTGTGTGTTTCTGTAGTGTCCGGGGAGGGCCTTGCTAGCTGCCCGCTGTGTTTATACCGTCATGTAGTGTGTTTGTTTACAACTTTCCCGTACATGTCCCATTAGTAGCCGGGTAGTGGCTGAATAGCTTGTGTCGTCTGTTTATGTATGTTACATGCTCTATCTAATAAATGTATTAAATGTTATACACTATGTGAGTTGTTTGTGACTGAAACCCTGGAACCCCAGGCTCAATGAACTTGGGTAAGCGAAGCCAGGACTTGCTCCTGCTACAAAATGGTGCCGTGATAAAGTCTGGGTAATCCATGGGTTATATTATGTGTTTATAATTGTTGTACATGTTTCTTGTCTTTTGTCTTAGTTATATTTCAGAGTCGTTTCTTTATAGTAATTCATGAATTAGTCATGCAGCCTGTTAGTGACGGTGACCGACTTGAGATGGGTAGAACCTTTGGTGTAGGTGCGAGACCCAAGACGTCGACTTTGACTCAATCTAGTGGGGTTGATAGTGGTCGGTATTCAGGTGCACGTAGTCTAAATAGTACATTTCCATCTGCGGGAGGTAAGGCCTTACATGCACCTCGCTTTAATGGTGTAGGTCGGGGTAGACTTTTACTAGGCAATGCCAGTGCTAGTGTCGGCGCTTCGTCACTGCCAGGGGTAAAAGATGACTTAGGTCAAAGGTCATCTGAAGGAAATGAGGCAAAGATAGAGCATATGGGAAATGTAAACACTGAGCACGTGGGTCATGAGTTACCAGCAGATAACGTTGAGCCTTTGGGGATGTCTAGTGCATACAAGCACGTATCATTTGTAGAAGGGGTTAGACCTAGTATGTCAAGTACACCAATTACTGCTAGGTTTGATTCTCCATTATCACACTCTAGTCGGAATTTGCCTCAATATGTGTCAGAGAACAACTTACAGGTCTGTACCTTGTTGTCCAGCAGTCTCCCTGACTGTGGCTACAACATGATATTCTCCTATATATTCCAATACAAATGTAAGAAGCACAAGTACTACTAGCTCTATGCCATTTCATTCTACTTGGTCTGGTAGCCATATGCCCAGTTGTGAGTCAAGAGCTCAAGGTCACTCTACCTATAGAGTCAGGCGTAAAGAAAAAGAACCCCAGACCTATGACGGTACTTCTAGTTTTAGGGATTTTCTGATACATTTTGAACAAATTTCGACTTGGAATGAATGGTCCGACTCTGATAAAACCCAGCAACTAACTATATGCCTTAGAGGACAGGCCCAGAGAATCCTGTCCGAGTTACAGCCTTCAGACCTGATGCAATATAATGCTGTGAAAGTGGTATTGAGCAAACGCTTTGACCCCCCTGGAAGGGAGGCTGCGTATAAATCAGAATTTCGTAATAGATACCGTAGGGAGGGGGAGAGTCTGGTAAATTACGGGGAGGTTTTAAGAATTGCTGCTCGCAAAGCATACCCAGATAAACAGCTGGACTTGTTAGAGGGTGACATTATAGATCAGTATATTGATGGACTCAATAATTACGAGGTAGGTCGTCATGTCCAATTTTGCCACCCTAAAACACTTGACCGGGCAGTGAGTGCTGCAATTGAGTTTGAGTCTTTTAGTGCTAGGCAAGTGAGTCAAGTTCCTGTTAGGAAACCCAGGGAGTTAAACCCAGAAGCTAAAGTTTTTGTTCAGACTGGTACAGAAGAGTCTAGCAAAACGGCTGAAAGAATCCCTGAGCCAGATTTTGGTACTCTTATACTGGAACAGTTTGAAAAGCTGAATAGGAAATTGAATTCCAGAAGTAGAAATTTTGGGAATAAGAATTCAAGTACATCTTCTTCACAGAAGAAGTGTTATGTATGTGATGAATTAGGGCATATCTCATATAACTGCCCTAAGAAGGAACCTGCCAAAGAAATGTCAAAGCAGGTAAACTAGACAGAGCTGGTCTCGGGGCCAGAGTACCAGCTCCTGAATCTGAGTGTAAAGAGCCCGTCATAGTGTTGAATACGATTCAACCCAGCTTGTTTGCTGGAATTAGTGTGGGTAGTATAAATATTAATTTTCTAGTAGACTCAGGATCTTCAGTGACTTTGATAGATGTTGACTTATACAGCCAATTGGAGGGAAGGTATAAGCCTGAGTTGCGAAGCTGTAATATCAAGATGACAACAGCCTCGGGAAGTAGCATTGTGGTATTTGGGAAGGCGGAGTTTGTATTCCAGTTGGGAGGTCGTAGTTTCATACAAGAAGCTATAGTGGCTACTCTTCAGAGTCTTCAAGGTATTTTGGGTATTGATTTTCTCTCTGGACATGGGGGAGAATTGAATTTTGGTGATAAGATTCTGAAGCTAGGGGGCCACAGGGTTAAACTTGGTGCAGAACCTATAAATGGGTGTGCCCCTATCAGGGTATCGGAAACTGTTTCTATTCCCAGGAATTCCGTATGCTACTTTGCAGGGTATGTTGAAGGAAAGATTGATAGTGAGTTGGGTATAGTTGAACCCACGAAGCTGGTGTCAACCCAGGGCCTGCTGTTAGCAAAATCATTGATAACTCCTCAGAAAGGAGGGGGGATAACTCTGTCCGTCTTAAATCTGACTGATAGGGATATTAAGATTCAGGGTAACACCTTTGTAGGTAGTCTTCAACCTGTTGCGCAGGTGCATGAGATAATTGATGGAGGTACAGATTACAATCAAGATTCTAAGTTACCTCCGCATTTACAGGATATGTTGGATAGAACTTCAGACAAGTTGTCTACGGATCAAAAAGGGAAGGTGGGAGAATTATTACATGAGTACCAGGACATATTTACTGGTCCTGACGGTATACTAGGACGAAGTTCAATAGTTGAGCATACCATAAATACACCAGGGGCTCTTCCAATAAAGATGGCACCAGAAGGATTTCTCCTGCACAAAAGGTAGTTGTAGAGCAATGCTGGAGTCATTGAGCCTAGTTAAAGTCCCTGGTCAGCTCCTGTAGTGCTATGCACTAAGAAGGATGGCTCTGTGCGCGTTTGTATTGATTACCGTCGCTTAAATTCTGTCACCCGTAAAAATGCATTTCCCTTGGTAAATATCGAGGAAGCATTATCTGCACTTTCAGGCGCGAAATGGTTTTCAACTCTTGATTTGGCAAGCGGATATTGGCAGTGTCGCATGGACAAAAATGATAAAGCAAAAACTGCATTTGCCACCCATAAAGGGCTCTATGAATTTAATGTTATGCCCTTCGGGCTTCGTAATGCCCCCGCAACGTTCTCTAGACTTATGCAATCGGTCTTGGGTGGTTTACAGTGGTCAAAATGCCTCTGTTATTTAGATGATGTAAATGTCTTTGGAACCACATTTGAGATAGCCATGTCGAGCCTGAAAAGTGTTTTTGAGTGTTTTAGAACTACAAACTTAAAACTTAAACCCAAAAAGTGTACACTTCTACAGACACAGGTTTCTTATTTAGGTCATATTGTGTCAGAAGATGGGGTGAGTTGTGATCCTGGGAAATAAAGATTGGCTAACCCCTACTTCCTCTGCTGAAATTAGAAGTTTTTTGGGCCTGGCAGGGTACTACAGAAAATTTGTAGCAAATTTTGCCGACATATCCAGTCCCTTAACTAAGTTGACTAGGAAAGGGAAGATATTCAAGTGGGATGATAAGTGTGACAAAGCATTTCAAAAGCTGAAAGACCTGTTGGTGTCCAGTCCTAGTCTCTCATACCCTCAAGATTCAGGCATGTTCATATTAGATTGTGATGCAAGCAATGTGGGGATGGGAGCGGTACTGTCCCAGATACAGGGTGGAGAGGAAAAAGTTCTTAGCTATGCTAGTAAAACACTGAGCAGGGCTTAGCAGAACTATTGCAATACTCGTAGGGAATTACTGGCTGTGGTTACCTTTTTGAGGCACTTTAAACATTATATTAGGGGTACCCATTTCCTCATACGTACTGACCATGCCTCGTTAACTTGGCTTAAAAACTTTTAAGGAGCCGGAAGGTATACTAGCCAGGTGGATCAGCGTTATTGATATGTTTGACTGTGAAATTAGACACAGACCTGGTACTCAACATGGTAATGCTGATGGGTTATCACGCAGACCCGCGAAGCAGTGTGGGAGGGAAGCATGTCCTGACGGTGTAGCTTCGGTACATGTTATCTCTACCCCGGAAGACCAAACCAACACGTCTGTGGGGGAAAGGGATAGTCAAGAGAAATTTACTAACTGGATAGATTCTTGGGGGGTAGAGGGTTTAAGGAAGGAGCAGGATAGCGATCCCCACATTACCGCAATTAAACAGCTCAAAAGGGATAGGGATAGTAAGCCAAAGAGAAGTGAGATGAGTGGGTTACCATATGAAGTCCGAGTATACTGCCAAATGTGGGATGGGGTTTCTCTCTCGGAGGATGCGATAGTGTATGTTACCGATTCTGGGCCAGATGGGAACACAATGTATAAGGTGCTAGCCCCTGTAAGTATTAGGGACCAGATTTTGTCCCAGCTCCATGATAATCGGACATCAGGTCATTTAGGGAGGGATAAGACAATCTCAGATCAGGAGAAGGTTTTATTGGCCTGGCTGGTCTGATGACGTAAGTCGATGGTGCAGAAAAGGTGAAGTTTGCGCACGCCGCAAGCCTGGTCCGGGTAAGGGGAAGGCCCCAATGCAGTCATCCATACACCAGGTTTCCCGTCCCCTAGACAGAATATCTATTGACATTCTTGGTGGTCTACCAGTAACATCCCATAACATACGTTGCATCATGGTTGTCTGCGATTACTTCAGTAAGTGGACAGGAGCTTATGCCCTCCCAGATCACACAGCCCTTACAGTAGCTGATAAGCTGTGCTCCGAGTTTATTAGTAGGTTTGGGGTACCTTACCAAATACATACTGACCGGGAAGGTGAATTTGAAGGGGAACTGTTCACTCTATTGTGCCAAAAATTAAGGATCGAGAAAAGTCGTACCACCCCCTATCACCCATCATCCAATATATTAGTAGAAAGATTCAATAGGACATTGATACAGATGTTGTCTACATTTGTAAACACCCAGTATGATGATTGGGATGATCATTTACCCTATGTTCTGATGGCATATAGAGCTACTAACCAGAGCAGTACAGGCTGTAGCCCCAATCTTGTTATGTTGGGTAGGGAAGCCACCTGTCCTTTAGATATAGTTGTTGGAGTGCCTGCCCCTGACCAAGACCCTGTGTGCCAAAACATGTATGTTAACTGGCTTCAACACAGTATGAGGAATACTTTTGATTTTGTGGCCAAAAACTTGCAAGTTGCGGCTGAGAGACAGAAAAATCAGTATGATCAAGGGTTACGACCCCGTGGTTATGAAGTTGGTGACTTCGTGTGGCGTTGGTACCCACCCGCGTTGTCATGTAAGCTAGGGAAGGGGTGGACAGGTCCTTATAAGGTAGCTGGAATTTTGTCCGCTTTGACTTATTTGATACAAAGTAAACCAGGTGTCCGTCCGATGTCTGTCCATGTAGATCACCTAAAACCCTTTGAGGGAAGGTCTATTCCTGTGGCATGGTGGAGGAGGATCAAGGGGAGGATGATGGAATGTCGGATGTGTCCGTTTCCCCTGGGGTTACATCTGACAATAGCCTTGACCTTGCCCAGGAAGTTGGTGTGAAGGACAATTCTCAGTCAGCTGCTCCTGCAGTAAGTCGTTTCGGGAGGAGAATCAAACCTAAAGTGCTATTCAGATCCTCGTAACGTTTGTCATGTATTTCCTTGTGGTGTGTCTTCTATCTGTCTGTATGCTGTTAATAGTAAAAGGTAGAGAGAAAATAAACTGAGGAAAGAAGGGAAAAAAGAGGTAATTCTGTTGTCTACTTTTAGAAGGCTAAAAGCCTGATTTCATGTTTGTATTTTAGAAATGGATATTCTTGAGATCAATACCTCCCTGCAGGATTTGGCATCTGTAAACCGGGATTTGAGGCCTGTGTGGGTAGTGGAGGGTATGCCTTGTCCTGTGTCGTCCTGTGGGACAAGAGTATATAGAACTTATAGTGCCATGCTCCAGCATTGGGTGGAAGTCCATGCCAGGACAGTTGCGTTACTGGGGTGTCCCAGGTGCGGATTCCACCATGTGAGGCGGAACCAGGTGGTCCGCCATATCCGACGGCAACATGGGTTGGGGATGCAGGAAGCCAATAGGCTGATAGGGGTTTCGGGGTCTTCCTGCCGAACCCTCAATAAACGGTATGTGCCCTCGGAGGGGATGAACATACCTGTGAGGACTTCACCTGCGGAAAGATGTTCAGTTGAGGGATCCTGGGAGGGGGATGACGCCTCCTTATTAGTCATGTTTGATGACATGTACCATGTACTTTAATAAGAGCAAAGTCAATGGCTATGGACTATGTTAATTTTATTTTTATATATGGCTTTACTGTTATTGTTATATTGAATCTCGGGGATGTATTATTTGTTGGATTTATTGTTATTATATATATAAGGACGTTACCGTTGTCGGGAAAGATTTACTGGATATATAGTTTTGCTATATCTTCACTAAAGGCATCCTAAGGCGAATAGTACAAGAATTAGAAAATAGTATAACTATTTTCTTATTGGAAAGGGAGGTGTGTGAAAGTTGAGAGTATTATGAAACCTGGCCAGGTGGTTGCGAATGAGTATGAGTGCTTATATATATAATGACTGTGTTGGTGAAAGTGTCTGGGTGAAAGCTTGAATGAAAGGGTTATAATAAAGTTATCACATATATCTACCGTGGGTGTTCGACGTATGTGTTACCGCTGCTATTGGGACTCTGTGTTGTTATCCGGGCTCTTACTCTTTCTAACTTCCTTCCTTACTTTAGTAACCGGTGTTTTCATTGGATGACCCCTCCTCTCTGGTAAAACCTTTCTGATTGACTACCGTGGTCTACATAACATACCCGCACATGGGAACTTGCGGAGCTGTACCAATAGCTTCGGCTGGGTATCTCCGTCTTTGTCTGTCTCTGTCATGTGTTGTGCTGTCACTTTCCTATGACAGGTCCGGGTGCTAGGTGGGTGTTTGTGTGTTTCTGTAGTGTCCGGGGAAAGCCTTGCTAGCTGCCCGCTGTGTTTATACCGTCATGTAGTGTGTTTGTTTACAACTTTCCCGTACATGTCCCAGTAGTAGCCGGGTAGGGGCTGAATAGCTTGTGTCGTCTGTTTATGTATGTTATATGCTCTATCTAATAAATGTATTAAATGTTATACGCTATGTGAGTTGTTTGTGACTGAAACCCTGGAACCCCAGGCTCAATGAACCTGGGTAAGCGAAGCCAGGACTAGCTCCTGCTACACACCTAGATAAGATGTCTCACTTACACCCGTGTGACCTTGAATTAAATGTTCGTGGAGGGGATCTGCTAGGTACGGTATTTATGACAAACAACATGTATTAATGTTACATGTTGACAACAATAATTACACGTATATGGCATTCCCAGAGTATATTTATTACATTATTCCTAACATTAGGACATAGGCATGTCAAATATATTGATATCACAACACCTTATAAAATGCAGTGGCAGACTGTGTACTGTAGAAATGCCACATATACAGGAATGTGGGATTGACGAGTCATGTTTTTTTTATATAAATATCCGACATTGGCGTGAATACACATTATGCACACTGCCTGCATGTCAAAAGGCGGTGTCAAGTTGGTAGTGGCTCATTTGAAACATGTTCATACTCATACGGAGAAAAATAAATTTGACAATGGTTCATAATAACACATCTTTTCAGTCTTCACTAAGAGTGATCTGTGTGAAGAAAGTAATACTTTAATTGCTCCTTATGTATAGCTGGCCATCACACATGTAACGTAAAGCCAGTTACCATGCATACCCGGTCCGTTACAAGTTTAATGTTCTTTAATTAACGTAACCAATATATGAGAAATGTTGACGTAAATTCCCTTTGACGATCAGACAATCTGTTTTTGTTTAAAAGTCGTGTAAACCGTAGGGCTAGATACATGTCTATATGTGTGGTTCATTAGTTTAGCCGGCCACAACGCACAGTTAGTCCCCATGTTTAACCGGTTCGTCGTAATTTGAATTTTCATTCATTAATGCTTCTACTCTATAAGAAATGTACTTACATCCAGATCAATGACACTTAAGGTACGTTCCACTTATAGAGGAGTTAATTCGATAGAAATACCATCTAAACAGTAGATACATGCAGTGATTGTGTCTATCTTTATTTAGGCAGAGGTATTTCCACCAAACCATCACATACGTAAAAAATATACCTAGGTAAACCTCACTGTTATCTCACTTATCACATGATTCATAATAATATTTTGATATATCTACCTGGCAATGCGAACATAACACAGTTTGGTACATATATATGTCATACTTCATATGACAGTCAGTGAACATTGATTATCTATTAAATATATCTATTTGGCGGTTACACCGATAAAATCATTTTCTATCCGATATGTGGCATTGGGAATAACACTATTATAAAGCATTATGAAATCTGGTTATTCACATCATTTTGTTTATCTTAAGCCCAATAAATTAGTCATTTTACATATTTTGAAAACTAGAAATGGGAATAAACAAATTGAAAGCTGAACACCTACCTAACCTATATTTCCAAACGGTCATTGGTCTTAACAGAATGTTCAGATTTATGACATATCCGTTACCTATAAATAGTCAGGGGTATTTCAACCAAGACTAAAACAATACTTGAATACGTATATTTTGTAAGTTGACCACAAATTGAGGGCCTCGTTTATGTCTGTTTACTGATTAATCAGATGTGTCATAATATATATATATATCATACTGACAGCCAGTGAAAACAACTCTTTTATTAACATTTATTTATTTGGCTGTAGCACCGATAAAATCACTTTCTATCTAACACGAGGGAAATATGAGTGAAAGTATAAAAGAGCTGCATGCATTCTGGTTTTTCACAGTATTTTTATCGCCTTTGCCCCATAAAATAATTATTTAACATAGTTTAACAAATAGAAAATGGGAATAAAATCATTAAAGTGTATAACCTCCTTCTTTTTTATTACAAAACGGTCATTGCTTTTAATAGAATGTTCACAATTCAGATACTTCAATGTCATGGACATGTAAATTCTGCCCCTTAATGACTATAGTTGTCAATAGTCCGTTAACCCCAAACAAACAAAAATAATGGTCATTGCAACATGTATCGTTCTAACACAAAGGTCCTTGAAAATAGGTCATGAAATTATCATTTTCTCAAAACACAATTCAACAATTACACGTATTTAGATAGAAATCGTCAATTTTATTCTGAAACTGTAAGAATGAATCATTATGCGTGCCGGTTGTTCCGCGTAAACATGCAGGCCCTTGTCATCATGTATTAACCAGTCCGGTTCAAGTTAAAATTTCTTTCGTTACGTAACCAATCGATAAGAACTGTACTTACCCCCAGATGATTGACACGTGAGGTAAGTTCCTCTTGTAGACGAGACAATCTAAGTGTGTGTTTTTATAAATAACGTGTAAACAGAAGATACAACTGTACTTACAACACGCTGTCAATCAGGGGTGATAATATAGATATACCGTTTTTTTACCTATAAATAGTCAGGGGAATTTCCGACAAGACTAAAATAATGCGTCTAAACGTATATTTTGTAGGTTGACCTCAAATTGAGGGTCTCGTTTATGTCTGATTACTGATTAATAAGTTGTGTCATTTCATATATATATATTTCATACTGACAGTTAGTGACAAAACTTTTTTATTAACCTCTTTTTATTTGGCTCTAGCACCAGTAAAATCACTTTCTATCCAACAAGGGGAAATATGAGTGAAATTATAAAAGAGCTACATGTATTCTTGTTATTCACATTATTTTTTTCTTCTCCTAAGCCCCATTGACATCCCTCTTTATTTTCAAACGGTCATTGCTTGTAATAGAATGTTCATATTTCAAATACATTTGTGATAAATACTTCAATGTCACAGACATGAAAACCCTTTCCACTGCCATAGACTTTATTCTGCCCCTTAATGACCATAGTTGCCGATAGGCCGTTAACAACAAACAAACAAATAATGGTCATTACAGCATGTATCATTCTAACATAAAGTTCATTGTATATAGGTAACGAAAGTATCATTGTCTCAAAACACAAATTTAACAATTAATTGTATTTAAATGGAAATCGATGAATTCTGAAAATGTAAGTGTGAATCATTATGCGAGAGCGAATTTCCCCTACATAAGTATGGTTTCTGTAACATGAAGACGTTCACCGTTTCATGTTAAGAGTCATCATTGATACGGTTAGTCAAGTATTCTAGTTTATATGTAATATTAAACCATAAATGGGTATTCATCCATTTGTAATTAACCCTAAGCGTAGACAGATTTGTCTGATGTAAACTTTTAAAAGCCTTGATCAGGTAAAACCAAAAATGGTGCCGGGCAACACATACCGGTCACCTAGCACCAAATTAATCTTAAAAGGGCTAAACAATACAAATACCTCATTTCTAGTCCTACTCCTAGCACGACAAAAATACTAATCGGTTTTGGAACTGTGTGACAGCTTTGATACGTGCACTGTACATTGATTGTTTTGACGTAAACAAATTTCCATAAAAAAGATAATCAAAATTGAAATATTAGGACTGAGCCCCGTTACTACTTGCACATATTGTAGAACAGGAACATTAAGTTGTGTTATGTATCATATAAACACTCAATGCAAGCGTATTACAGTTAGTTATACACGTTCCCTCTATACATAATAACAAATATAATAAATAATACACAGCATTTGTATAGAGACCTATGCAGTTTGCACAATTACTCAAGGCGCTTTACAGGATATGAATAATAGTATTCCTACAGTGACAGCTACATCGTATAAATAAAGCGCGCATTATGATGTGTTTGCTTGCAAAGCTGTGTCATTCAAATAGATCATAAATACCGTACAAAAACAGTTCAATACTTATATTTACGTTTTCTCTGCCTCTTCTGTTCTTTTTTAACTTATAATTTATATTTTAACTTTTAAATGCCCGCCTTATCCACAGTCCACACAATTTCGTTCAATAGTTTGAACAGCGTGTTTGTTGCGTGCTGATTGGCAAACAAAGTAGTACTTTGAAATTTTAACAAACACTTCAATGTTATTCCACAATTCAGTATCAAAACAATTGCGTATGATATATTTATAGGGTGATTTAAGTTTATCAATAGCACTCTGAGCTGAAAGTTAGATTTGAAATTGTTTCGATTTTTCCCCGGAACAAATTTAGCGCATGGATACATACAGTGAACACTGCAAATCCGACCTTGCCCTCCACGAGGGAGTTACTTTTTGAAGTTAATTCGAACTTTTCTCTCTGCTCATTTTGTGAAGAATCCAGACGTGAATTTATTTGTTAAATTGTATGGGAATCTGACTGCAGTCTGTAGATTCTACAACAGCCTCGTCATTTGACATGTCGTCAGAAACTGAGGAAACAGTGGCTGCGAGACGCGTGAAACTGATAGCGTTTGAAGTGAGTGATCTTGCGACGGAGCACAGGGGTTCATTACAAATGTCTGAAGTGTTTACGTGTGCTGTGGCTCATATCCGTAGGTCTGTAACATATGTGTCAGTAGGTCTATAAAATATATGTGTATTTCAGACATTTGTAACGAATCTCTGTTGATCAGTGCAGTGTAACGGACGATATTTTTGATAAATTGCATAAGCGTTAAACTTGTTTCCATTGCCGGCATTGGTGATTTCAACCGATGTGCATTTTGTACGATATTGCAGACTTTGGTCTTGTTTTTGTTGTAATAAAAGTATTTTTTTATTTTATTTTTTATTTTGCACATAAATTTACAATGATATTGTCAAATTTCACAATGCCTAGCGATATTTCAGCAGCAGTCATGTTTATTTACATAGGATATCTTAGTTCCGGTCAGTGTTGTATTAATACGCTAAGAATTATGTCTCGTGCTGCATGGTAATTACAGTTCCATCAACGACATAGTTTCAAAGGGGTTATATAGTGACAATGCCATGCAAATGTAAATATAAAGGCATACAACTAAGCATTTTACATCAAATAAAAGTCATATGCATATAAATATATATATTGTAGATATATTGGGTGGTGTGTGCATGCCATCTGCGCAAAGGGGCCTAAAATGCAGACGTAAAAAGGTGGATATCTATATCCTTCCTAAATTTTGCAAGAGTATAAAGTGACAGATTTATAACTTTTTATGCTCCTGCAACACGGAAGTAAGCATGGGATTCTTATCGCTCCTTTGCCTCTCGTGCACGCGAAATAAATCAAGTTCAAATTCTGTATTAAGACTGGGCAGTTTACTCATCAGTTAATTAATCTAATAATACTGTATGTCATGACATACAGTATTTAGTACAAAGAGTTGCAGTATACAAAAGTATGAGTAATCCTGGAGGGGGCTATGGGGCCATTGGCCCCTCAAAATTGACCCATCCATGTTCCTATTTTCTTGACTGGCCTCTCCTAATTTTGATATTGACTTAAAATTGCTGAAAATGGCCCATTGCTCTCATATTCCAGGATTTCCCCTGATAATCATTTTCCATTTAGTAATATAGCTATTACATATAATAATTTAAGTATCTTGGTTTCTTGATCTATTAGTGTTTGCTACAATTTGTTTTACATAAAGTAGAGACGCCACTACACAAATCAGCTGGCATATGCACTATATAAAACCGCTGAGAATTCCGCAGCTTAACTGTTGATAATGAGTTTGATTAATCAATGTCACTGATAATTAACTTGGTATTGTTTGTTTGTTATAACTATTAACGGTCTATGTCGTATATTTTTATGTATCGAAAATATTCCAGCGTAGTTTATTATTAACATATTTAGAAGAAAATAAATTCAAAGTTAAGCTTATAATCCATAGCATAGTGTTCCGAAACATTTACAGTGGGTGCCTCGGTAGCCGTGATCGCTTACACGCACATTCATTACTACTGAGTGCAATACAGCTTGAGCTTTAGACCACTCACTCTCCCAAAAATTTCAGACTTGATCCCCAGCTGTGGCTGGTGAATAGAGTGATATCCCTCCGATGGCACGGTGGCTTTTCCCCTTAGGTTTTCCTCCACCACAAAAACATTATTTGTTCCCTTAGCGGCGTCGTATTGGTTTTGACAATGTATACGACGTTAAACAAAGATTATTTATTTATTTTTTATAACGAGATGGACATTTTAAAAGACTTCTTGGCACTGATGCAACATAGAGGTGTAATGACTGTCTCGAGTTTGTTTTAAATTTGTCAAGTTTAGGATGTAGCCATTCAGATGTAATATCTGTGTTGACTTCTATACGGATACTTGATCGTGGTCATCAACATCGACATTAAAACTAAATAAACACATTCCTACGTTTGATGATCTAACTTGAACTTCAAAGAAAACATACTGTGCTGCTACCTAGTTAGAATCTGCAGTGTATCCTATACATAGCTTCGTCGTGACGTCACGGGACTTCCGGTATATAGTTTGGTCGCCATATTGGATGGGTGAAGGTTGCCGAAAGTAGAGCGTGAAGTATAGATTGTATCGAGGTCATGGGTGTTCATTGCACGATCATTGGCTGTTCCAACGAGAGTGGGAGGTGTCAAGCTCCCTTCTTTCGACTGCCAGTTGTAATCACAAACCAGGACGAGAAAACTGAAGAGTTGTCCAAAAACAGACGAAGACTATGGCTATCCAGGATCAGCAGGGCAGATCTAACCCAGAAGGCATACCCCTATGTTAGGGTGTGTTCAGAGCACTTAATCAATGGTATGTACATGATCAACTGACAAATGATTTTCGTAATTTTGTTATTATTCTCAAAAATTCCAAGTAAAAAATTAAGGACAGTGGTTTCAAATATTTACGCCGAGACTCGCTTGGTCTTGAAATACACCCCCCCCCCCCCCCCCCCC
>NW_018408812.1:0-1698 GCF_002113885.1 Mizuhopecten yessoensis | reverse complement strand
AGTCAGTATAGACTGGGCACCTTCTCTGAAGCTGGGCCACCACAAAGTAACCACTCTGACTTTGCCAACCCCTCTACGTGGTACCAGAATAAAACAACGAGAGGAAAAGAAGAAGAATTTTGAAGCTGCACAATCACTTCTTCAACTTTTCAACCAGTGTCGACAAGATGAAGTGCAGGTTACATATGTTACAACACAGGATCACCCTGCGGTAACAAGTGACTGTGTCCAACATGTACAGACAGAACTGTCTTCTAGTGCAGTAAGTGCTATAGAAAGTGACTATAACAGAATCACAGTGGAGAATGTTGAACTAAAACAGAAACTTGCAAACACGACAATAACTGAAGAAGGGTTACAGGGAAATGATGACAAGGTTAAAATGTTGACTGGAATCGCCACATTCCAAATTCTCATGACATTATTCACTTTCTTGGAAACATCACTTCATTCAACCCACAGCAGTGCTCTGACCAAGTTTCAGCAGATGATGGTTGTCTTTGTCAGACTGAAGTTAGCCTTCCCGTGTCAATATTCGGCTGAAATATTTCAAGTTACTCCGAGCACCATTAGCAAGGTATTTTTGAATTGTTTAAATGTGATGTTTGTGAAAACGAAACCACTGATCTACTGACCGCAAAGGGAGGAGCTACAGGAAACAATGCCCATGGCGTTTCGTAAGCACTTCGGTCTTCGTGCAGCTGTCATTATTGATTGCTTTGAAATCTTCATTGAAAGACCCTCTGGCTTGAAAGCACGTGCCCAAACATGGTCAAACTACAAACACCATAACACTGCTAAATACCTGATTGGCATCACACCACAGGGGTCCATCAGTTTCATCGGTGATGGATATGGTGGAAGAGCTTCAATCAAGTTAATAACAAACTCATGTGGTTGCCTGGATAAACTGGTTTATGGAGACATAGAGGTTTGCAGATAGAGGTTTTGACATTGCTTAGAGTGTTGCTACAAGCTGGTTGTGAATCGAAGATTCCTGCTGTCACCAGAGGGAAACCACAACTGTCGGCAGTCGACATTGAAAGTACCAGGAAACTGGCACATGCTAAGATTTATGTTGAGCGTGTAACAAGTTTGAAATTCTCCACAAAACCATTCCGATTGATTTCTTTACATCATCGGACAATTCTGTACCCACCCTTGACAAAATTGTGATAGTATGTTGCGTTCTGACATCCAAATCTGTAGTGCCTTTTGATTAGTTTTTTTGTGTTACACTACGTACTTCTGTATGTGTAAATGTAAGCAATGATTGACTGTGACAGAAGGTTATATAATTATTTTTTGTCTTTGATACTGATTAAAGATGTAAATGTATGTGTATCCAAAACTAATAAGAGTTCTTTATCATAAGTGATTGTTTTATGAAAAGCCAGTTTTGTTATGCTATGTATAATATAATGGATGATGTCCAGTCAAGCAATAGCTTCAGTTATGTTTTAATTACATATATTTGAATCCTGGAGGGAAAATAGAAATATATAGCTTTTTAGTTCACGTCAGATATAGCACCTACTCTGTATTAATATGTGTAGAAATTAAGACCTCTAGGACCCTAATTTGACGGTCTAAAAATTAAACTGTGAAGTGTAATGAAGATGCTGTTGTTTTATTATCATTTGAAAGTAGCTTATTGTATAATTAGCACTTCAATAAATAATATATATCACCAACATT
>NW_018408811.1:409577-410306 GCF_002113885.1 Mizuhopecten yessoensis | reverse complement strand
CTACCCTCTCTAGGATGATTTCTGACATTCCCTCTCTAGGATGATGTCTGACCTACCCTCTCAAGGATGATTTCTGACATTCCCTCTCTAGGATGATTTCTGACATTCCCTCTCTAGGATGATTTCTACCTACCCTCTCCGCACGTTTCTTGGCATTGACTTCCTTTAGTCTGCGGATCTGCTGGTCCCGGCGTTCCTTGGCCTGTTTGGCAGAAACTGTCTGCTGGCTTCCTGGAGCCTAATAGAGAGCACAACAGTTATATAATAAGTCTTTTTAGAGGACCTTAAAAGTGTCACTAGTATTTCCTACAGTACATCAATTGCCTCATTATTATTTGATAAAAAGTCAGCAAATTGGATAAAAACATTGTTAATTTTGTACTTGTTACATTAAACTTGACATCTTACACATTATAATGGACACTTTACAGTGGACACATTACAATGGACACTTAAAAGTTTTTACAGTGGACACATTATACTGGACACATTATAATGGACACTTTACAGTGGACACATTATAATGGACACTTTACAATGGACACATTATAATGGACACTTTACAATGGACACATTACAATGGACACTTTACAATGGACACATTATAATGGACACTTAACAATGGACACATTATAATGGACACTTTACAATGGACACATTATAATGGACACTTTACAGTGGACACATTATAATGGACACTTCACAGTGGACACATTATAATGGACACTT
>NW_018408811.1:297852-409335 GCF_002113885.1 Mizuhopecten yessoensis | reverse complement strand
AATGGACACTTTACAATGGACACATTATAATGGACACTTTACAATGGACACATTATAATGGACACTTTACAATGGACACGCTGTAATGGACACTTTACAATGGACACATTACAATGGACACTTTACACCGCTTTGTACCTTACACTGATCATGAACACCTTATACTGTACATCTTACTCTAAACACTTTACATTGTATCTTACACTGGCTCTTGACTTAATTGTTAAGTCTTACTGATCAGTAAATACAGTAAGGTCTTACATAGCATCATGATGATCATTAAATACACTAAGGTCTTACATAGCAATATGATGGTCTTACTGATCAGTAAATACAGTAAGGTCTTACATAGCATCATGATGATCATTAAATACAGTAAGGTCTTACATAGCAATATGATGGTCTTATTGATCAGTAAATACAGTAAGGTCTTACATAGCAATATGATGGTCTTACTGATCAGTAAATACAGTTAGGTCGTACATAGCATCATGATGGTCAGTAAATACAGTAAGGTCATACATAGCATCATGATGATCAGTAAATACAGTAAGGTCGTACATAGCATCATGATAGTCAGTAAATACAGTGAGGTCTTACATAGCATCATGTTGGTCAGTAAATACAGTAAGGTCGTACATAGCATCATGATGGTCAGTAAATACAGTAAGGTCATACATAGCATCATGATGATCAGTAAATACAGTAAGGTCGTACATAGCATCATGATGGTCAGTAAATACAGTAAGGTTGTACATAGCATCATCTTGGTCAGTAAATACAGTGAGGTCGTACATCGCATCATGATGGTATTATGGCCCATCAACACAATAAGGTCCGGCAGTTCTTACATCGACACAAGTTGCAGTAACTGAAAAATGATAGATAGAAATAAGTTGGCTACAAGAGTTTATGACCCCCCCCCCCCCTCTTCAGGTTAATAACTGGTCTCCTGCTAGCATGATGCTGCTGCGTATCCAGATAGCTTCCTCCATCTGATGTTTGAACAGGTTTTTTCTCTATCCAACACTTTGGAATTGCATGTTTGGCTTACCAGTATATACTGTATCACATCCTACTTACACTGACAAATTACACTGATAAACCTAACCTGACATACTTACACTGACATACTTGCACTATCTTCACACTGACAAACTTGCATTAACATACTTTCTCTATGACATACTTACACTGACATACTTACACTTTCTTCACACTGACAAACTTGCATTAACCTACTTTCTCTTGACATACTTACACTGACATAAGGCAGCTGTATTTTGTGCACATTGTCATCATAGTAGTCGTTTGAGACCCAGTTGTCCAAATCTGTCGCATAATCTGCAGCCAAGTAACAATGGTCTCTTACCAACTCCTGTTCAGACAAAAGTCACAACATGAAATATTCAAGACATTTCAAATTGGGTTCATTGGCAAGAAGATGGGCATTTCTAACACTGATGAAATGACAATTTATTTTATTGCAAATTTTCTGTATTAAATAATCCGATAGAGTTTGAATTCATTAAAAATTGTTTTAATAATATTTTGAGATAGAAATATTTCAACAAATTCAAAGAATCACTATCTTATGAATGTCATGTTAACTATACCTCTGCTCTACTGAGTGTAACTGAAGCATAGTGACCAGGGTATTTCAGCTGTAAAAGACGCTGCATGAATCCATCCAGTTGAGCTCCACCCACGTTGATACGACGACAGGTGGCACTGTCCATGCGTCCCCCGACCACTGGCAGGATGTGTGTGGCCTGATAACCACAGTCAACCACCAGAGCACCACCTCCGTCTTATCATAAATAAAACCATTTAAAGTGTCAATGTCACCTTCTCATCAACTTATATAAGCATTGAAATACATTAAAAAAAACTGGAGTCAATGACCTTGCTCTAACAAGGAATGAAACAGAACACACCCCACACATCATTAACTATGTAGTGTTTATAGTTACATACATCATGGATGTCACTCGTCAAATAAAACATCAACAGTGAACACTATTACTATTTCAACTTTGGAATATGAATAGATATATTACCTAGTTTTGGCTGATTCTGATAGAGACTAAACATGGAGTCTACACCGTAGGCTACACGTGGTACATGGTAGCACTCAAACAGGAGTTCTGACATCTCTGAAAACGTAAACAGGAGACATAGTGAAGTACCCTACAGCAGTTCTGACATCTCTAAAAACGTAAACAGGAGACATAGTGAAGTACCCTACAGGAGTTCTGACATCTCTGAAAACGTAAACAGGAGACATAGTGAAGTACCCTACAGCAGTTCTGACATCTCTAAAAACGTAAACAGGAGACATAGTGAAGTACCCTACAGGAGTTCTGACATCTCTGAAAACGTAAACAGGAGACATAGTGAAGTACCCTACAGCAGTTCTGACATCTCTAAAAACGTAAACAGGAGACATAGTGAAGTACCCTACAGGAGTTCTGACATCTCTGAAAACGTAAACAGGAGACATAGTGAAGTACCCTACAGCAGTTCTGACATCTCTAAAAACGTAAACAGGAGACATAGTGAAGTACCCTACAGGAGTTCTGACATCTCTAAAAACGTAAACAGGAGACATAGTGAAGTACCCTACAGCAGTTCTGACATCTCTAAAAACGTAAACAGGAGACATAGTGAAGTACCCTACAGGAGTTCTGACATCTCTAAAAACGTAAACAGGAGACATAGTGAAGTACCCTACAGCAGTTCTGACATCTCTAAAAACGTAAACAGGAGACATAGTGAAGTACCCTACAGCAGTTCTGACATCTCTAAAAACATAAACAGGAGACATAGTGAAGTACCCTACAGCAGTTCTGACATCTCTAAAAACGTTAACATAGTGAAGTACCTAACGTTTCAAGCAGTATTCAATTGTAAAGTACTTTGCAATGCCAGCTCACTTAATGGGTTTGGACTGCTTTTAGTTATTAGGAAAAGCATGAAGATAAAGATGGAAAAGACAGTAGTGTGTGACTGTGAGATAGACTTACATTGGTGACAGTAGTGTGTGACTGTGAGATAGACTTACATTGGTGACAGTAGTGTGTGACTGTGAGATAGACTTACATTGGTGACAGTAGTGTGTGACTGTGAGATAGACTTACGTTGGCGACAGTAGTTAGGGTTACATACGGGCTCAGTCATCAAAATAGGATGTTCCACAGCACTCTCTGTGTTAATACCCATATGGGTAAATATGTAGTCAAAAATCTGTTCCTGTAACAACCAAGTTAAACATGAAACTAAAGGTGGCCAAAATTCTGCTCTTATCATAACTAATGTAAACAAATCAACACAATCATTAATTACATTTTGATAACTAATCCTATCAACTTGCAGAAAGGTGATGTATTTTAACTCATGTTTTAACAATATACTTTGGGATTCTGATTTAGTTTTATGTTCTTTGTACAAACAGAGGCAACATAGGTTTTCAAAATTCCTGGAAAACGAACTAAGATAAATAAGCAAACTTTACCTGGACATCGTAGAGAGTTACAACATTCCTATCGAATTGTGTTCGGAGAATCCAGCGAACAACCTCAATGTTGTTAATCTCATTCCCAACCTGCAAGTCAGACTCCTAAGAAGAAACATTTTATCAATGTTGTATAAAGTAAATTTTTATCTTGATATTTCAGAACATTATATATATTTACACTGATTATTTCATTTTTAAGTATACATACATCTATATACTTAGCTGCGATTACAAAGCTTCTAACGACGAGACATCTTTATATATTGTGCATCAGAGCTACAAAGCGGTCCCATGCCGACTAATGGAGCAAAATTTAAAGTACTTATCTGTAAGAAGTCCGTTTTGGGGGAAAAAATAGAAACGACCGCCATGACCGATCACACGTGATGGTATCTCAATCATCTGTTTCTATATATATGCCTGCATGGCCAAATATAGTATTACTACTGATGCCACCATGTTTACTACAATTATCATATTGGGTCATGACACCCATATATAGATGTCTGACCTAAATCGAAAGAGAGACCAAGTTTCCAACATGGCGGTCAATTCAGGTTTCGATTGCCCTTGCTACTTTAACTCGATAGTTTAATTACATTTAGGCAGAGTTTAACTTCAAGTTATATAGGATATCAACAGAAATAGTTCATATTACAAACCTATCAATTGATGTGGACCCATCTGCTGTCAATTAATGCTAAAAGCACCCCAGTGTGATTCACAACGGGCTTGCTCCATTAAAAAGCAAGGGATCGATTTAATACCCGGCAGAGGAGGAGGAGCCTGGGTATTAATATAAGTACTACTCTATACTGTGCATTATTGTTTGTCTCTTTTATTTCAGTACATTGATATGATTAGTGTATGTATTATACATTGATATGATTAGTGTATGTATTATACATTGATGCAGTTGAAACTTACAAGAATAAAGACCCAGAAAGAAAATACAATGAAAGAAGAACAGACTTCCAAATTCTGACAATTAATGAAATAATGAAGTTGTTAGTACAATGTACATTTATTAGCTGAACAACCCATATCAATAAGTGCACTCCATATTTTAGACTCAACTTGTTTGTGTACACTTACTAACATTTTTGTTATGTGTACATTAAAATCACCTTTTAATTATAAGTCCAAAATTTATAATTTCTACAGATCGAGAGATGAAAGTTAATGCTGAGGGTACCTTTTTGCCTCGTTGTTTGGCAGTGATGTTTTTGAAGGTTAATTGTGGCTGGTGTTTCTTGGCTGTTGCCCAGCCTGCCCGACACTGGTAGGATCCTATGTTTAAAATGGAGAAGACATCATACATAATGTTTCCCTAGCAGGATCTAGTCCAAATTGTGATGTGCTCGCTGACCAAACATAAATATTTGACTTGAAATCTGATAATATGATTACAATTGAACTACAGTTGTAGTGATATACAATCCTGCATGGCAGTAAGGTTAACTCTCTGCTCGGTTTTTATCATGTAAAAAATGCATTATTCCAGATGACACAATTTTTACCTATATCCCACTGAGTTGGATAACACTCGCATTGAAGAAGATGATTTGTGATAATGTCTCAGTGTTATTATTTTCAGAAACAGCAGGTCAATATTCTGATTACACCTCAATAAAAGTCTATTTGATTAATGAAGTATTCAAAATTTTCTTATTACATTATGTTATGGTCAAACTGTTAATCAAGATAGTTTTTCTATAGTGTTTTAGACTGAATGTCTTATTAGAAAAATTAAAAATGAAGTAAATAATTACCATTGTCTATGACCAGAGGTACATTGTTGTCATATAGTGTGGCCGAGTAGTCAAACACTGGATCAGGGCTGCATCTTTCATCTTTGAAAGAGAAGATATTGGTTGATCCCTTTCCCTGGGCCATATTCTGCAAAACAAAAGAAATTGTAACGAGTAACAGAAAAGCACATGGCAGAAAAGTTTTGGCATTAAGATTTCTTTTTTGAGAGAGTTGCAATCAGGAATCTGATTCATGAAACCGGCATAAATTTGAAATGCATTGGAAAATATTTCAATTGCTCCGTTGCCTTGAAACATAGCGTTCGAGCTGTATTTTAGTCTAGATTCAACTATTGTGTATCTATAATCAGAAAGCCTCTCGAGTGGTAAGAGCTTTTTGAAATATTTTACGGAGTAATTATTGAGGCAATGGATTTAAGAGGGTACTTCATGATAAGATATCGGAAACAGCTTCATAATTTGGGTAGACTCTTTACCCCCCCCCCCCCAAAAAAAAATCATGCATCAGGCAAAAACCTGGGACCTGCCAAGCTCTAGAAAAACGCTCTACCAATTGAGCTACCTGGTCGCCAGCGATCGACTCAGTTCAGTTCTGCTGCATTCCTCCCTCCTTTTTCTAAGTCAACTCCCTAGATGGCATCAATATGTACAACCCAGGTTTGGGTATCTCCTCGTCAAATGCTACCCAGTTATATATTAATAATAGTTAAATCAGGGGTTTGTCCTCGACAATAATGTAACAGGAGTGGGGGTGGGGGAAGTATGATGGGAACAGGATTCAAACTCGGGATTCTCCAGCAGCAGAGCCGACTGGTTGCCGACGATCGACTCGAAGACAACTATTATTCGGAAAAAGTAAGATTTGATTATGAAATCTCCTGCATGTGATGCCGTACCGACCACCCCAATAATTTTAGGGGTTTAAACGACAAGATACGACACAGTATGCATAATATTCTATAGAAAATCGAAGTATATCTCTTCAGAGCTAATGTGTCATGTTACATATAAATGACAAAAAACTTGTACACCAAAGGACCCCATTGGAAATAAGCCACTTTGTGACTTTTATGGGTAATCCTAGGTAAATGGCACACACCACTCTTATCCGATCGGGGAAAACCACTAACTTGTGTATAATACGCAAACTCGCCTATTATACGCCAAAAGGGGTATGGATTTGTTACTAAAAATAGCCAAAATCACTTTATTCTTAATTTTTTCACATTGTTTGTCCAAGTCGCATTTATTCAGTCATGAAACATAATACAAATGCAAAAATAAACTTTATTTGCATGTGGGAAAGTACCGGAAAGTACCAAAAACAGATGCAATACTTCCGGTAAAGTTACATCATAAAGCTAAGTAGCCAACTCTTTCAGTAAACATCTTTAAGCAAAATATTATTTACCTTGCCGTAAATTAATGCGATTTTTAATAATATCTTGCAAAGGTTACTGTTAAAGCGATTTGGGTTATTTTTAGTAACAAATCCATACTCCGACTGGCGTATAATAGGCGAGTTTGGGTATATACGCAAATTGGTGGTTTTCCCCAACCTGCTTATTACGCGACTTATTTATATCTACCTTCATGTACTAAAAAATAGTCCGTCTTGTTTCATAGTAATATGTGCCTTTTTTTTTTCAGTGTATTAGACTTTTTATAGATTTTTATACTCTGCGATATATATCAATGATTGAATTAAGAAACCTTTTATTGCGATAGATCTATTCTTATTCTCAGTCTTCATACAACGTATTCTTTTTATTTACAAGTTGCATTGTGATCTTAATTGTATGTTTTATTCTAAATTGTGATATCTTGTAATAATATGCCTATTTGGCTGAATAATTATTATTATTATTACAAATCGGCTGTTCAGCGGCAAACTGTGCAGCTGTGGGGAAGGGGCTATAAAACTATATCGCGAAATATCTACAAATCAAATTCCTGCATTATTTTAAATAACATCCTGGTTAGTCAAAATACTCTAAAAGAAAATAATTATCAACCTGCAAAATTGTGTTGAGGTGTTAACAGATAACAACAAGGCATGGAACCGGTCTAACAATCACACACTGCTTTGTTTTTCCCAGAAAACACGTTCTACTTATTAACCTCTTTTTTGAAGAGTTCCGAAAATCTAATTTAAGAGACGGCAAATTCCGGATGTTTCTGATGATAGTTCTTTTTGCGTAAAATGTCTCCGTTTCTATTGAAAATTACATCGTTATTTATTCAAATATATCAAATTGCTATTTTGTTCTTACGGTTTTACAATATATTGTTAGTTAAGACAGTAGTTTAATCAATATACACATACATCTATGTAGTAATTATGCCCCATTGCTATTGTTATGCAATACATATATCTGTTATTTACTAGGTTTTCTTAAGACATGTATATACTATATATAAACTGTATATTTTTTATGACATATAGAGAATAATACATACCTTCGGCCCTCGGGCTGATAGTGGAGTCTCGGGTATTCCGATCTATTTTTCTTTTGAAATAATAATAATAAAAAAGAAATCCCCAAAAGGGTTTTGCGGGCTGATACGGAGAGAACTGATACGGGTTTTGGGGTTTTGGGGTTTTGGGGTGTGATACGACGAGGGCTGATACGGGTTTTGGGCTGTGATACGACGAGGGCTGATTTGGGTTAGAGTAATTTTGTCGTATCACATATACAAAAAAAAAAAAAAAAACCCGTATTTTTTTAGTAAGTATGTAATAGACTGGAATATCACCACTCTTGTAAAATGCCAGGCTTGGTTATGGATATTGATATAGATGTTATATTGTTACATTATATAATGTTATATTTTAATGGTTTTTGTTTTTTCATATTGTTTAGATATGTATATTTAGTGATGCACATACATTGCAGCATTTATTGATATATATATAATGTTGTTGTTTTCTTTTTGTTTGGGAAATAATTCGTAATATGTTGCCTTGGTTATCGCTCACCTTTCATTCCGTGCTTTAGACACATGCAGCTCATCCTTTGCGACCTTCAAAACACGCAAAGTTAATATTTTTTAAAACAAAGTCCATATCAAAACAAGCTAACACCACATGGCTGAAGGTTTTAACACATCTGCCCCTGTCGGCTACCTTAGACTTAAGTGGGTGTAGGTGGCTCTTCACCCCTGTATGCTGCTTAGTACACGCTTGGTTATTATAAGAAGTTTTTCTAAAAGTTTTACACATTTAACCCTAACGATCTTGAAAGTTGGTCAAGTCTTTCATAGAGCGTACTACAAACTGATTATCATCACATTAAGCCTCATTGGTTTTATACAGTTAGAACATATTAAACGGTTTTAACATTTGATTACTAGTATGACCTTGTAGGTAGGTCAATGTCATTCACTTAAGTACATATTTTGCACCCCTCCATAATAGTATGTCAATGACCATATAAAACGACGAAGACTTACAATTTTGATTTTGACACACTTGAACCGTATTATATTGAAAGTGGTTCAAAACCATCGTTTTGGAACCAGTTTGATAGACCTTTGTCCCGGTATGCTACTTGCAAAATATCCCAATATGATTAAGTTGTTTCAAAGTTGAACACTTTTTATCAGTGTGACTTTAATTCCAAGTTCAAACTTATGGTCACTTAGAAGAAATCTTTTCAATATATCAACACACTTAATCAATTTGATCTTAAAAATAGGTTAATAGAACAATAATCAATAAAACTTTAGCAAATTATGATCAAAAGGGGATATTTGCAAGGTTACATTGAGACAGCAAAACGGGGATATTTGCAAAGAAATATTGTATTAACACAAAGGGAACCTTTGCAAGGATACCTTGAAAAAGCACAACGGGGATATTTCAAGGAAACATTGAAAATCATCAAGCTAGACATGGTTTTTATTAAGAAGGAGCCGTTTAAATAAGTGATACCGAGGAAAGACGAACACTGCACCAGTGCAACCACCCACATAGACCTTTGGGCCAGATAAACCTTAATGCAACAAAATTAATCGATTGTATACTGATGTAATACGACAAAGATATTATATGTTGGCTTTTAAGTAACCTCTTATGACTATGTATGTCATGACCTTATTACCCTCCTTATGACTATGTATAGGTCATCACCTTATTACCCTCCTTATGACTATGTAGGTCATCACCTTATTACCCTCCTTATGAATATATAGGTCATGATCTATAAAATCTCTATGTATGACTATGTAGGTCTTGACCTTGATACATTCTTATGACTGGTCATTATCTTAATATCCTCATTATGACTATGTAGGTCATCACCTTATTACCCTCCTTATGAATATATAGGTCATGATCTATATACTCTCATTATGACTATGTAGGTCTTGACCTTGATACTCTCCGCCACTGAAAAGCGACCCCACGCTGGGTCCTTCCTCTTCCGGCTTGACGCCATACTTGTTGTTCAGATGTGTTTATGTTCGTTGTGTTGTATACATACTTTACTGTGTAACATGCAGGAGGTCACCCATCCAACTACTGACCACGATCGACGTTGCTGAACTAATGAGCATGCCCCAGGTTACACCTCATGACTTGAAAAGCTAGCTTGCCAGTAAGGCAGTGTTCTCCCTCATATTCCTTAGCTGTTACACTATTCCCCCCTCCGAGAAGTCCAAGAAACTTGGCCTGTGGAATTTCCTCTTTGTGTATCACTGCACCTTCCCTAACCACTGGGAACTGGCCTTACATGATCACAGAGTCACTACACTGCAACCAAATGTAAAGTGCGGGCGGTCACCCATCCAGCTTTTCCAGTCCTGCGGTATAACCCGGACACCCGCTCACTAGTTCAGCATCGTCGAGTGTGACCAGTTGTTGAATAGGTGATTTAAGCGCCGCTCAGAAGAATGACCAATATTAGGACAGATTGCCAATTTTTGCTTTTGCCCCGTCATCTCAAGGAACTCCATAGTTAAAAGCTCACTTTCCATAAATGATATTTGAAAAAAAAAATTGACAACACTACGGCTTCCAGTCCACCGGTGCTCACTTTCTGGATTTGGCGAGCATATCTTTTCCACCAGAGGAAAGACATGAGGATTTGTTCCAACGTCTTACAATTTACCTACTGCCAACTGCGGCGTTACACAGCACTGTGAAGCTGTCGAAGTAGACGACGATCGTACTCCCACTCTGGAGAACACCATAGTCGTCATATGGCTTCAACTCATCCATCCATTCTTACCCATTCTTGTGAAACAGAAATACGGTTCTGAGCTTCGTAACAAGTCACCCGCCTCCTTAAAGTCCGACATTTCTCAGGCCCTCAATTTAATGCAGAAACCCGCATTGTCTTGCATCTTATGCAAAACGGCCAACGCAAAACTATACAACAAATGAACTCATGAATTGTTGCCTCCTCCCTGAATGTGACAGAAAAAATAAGTCGCTCGCGTTTATGTGACCGAGGGGGTTGCCGAATTCTGTCACGCAGACGAAAATGAGGTAATAGACTCTGATTTCGATAGCATTGCTCAGTCAGTGCACGATGACGAGCCATGTGAGTATCGTTCAATTCCAGGTTTTCGATTTTTTTTTCAATCAACACCGTGTAAACAGAACTTCGAACTCGATACTTTTCTTATGCGACCCTTAGACGTCGATATTCTGGCTGGGAACCCGTTTGTACCGGAGTGACATCAGTGTTCGCCCCACGAAACGGCAAATCGTGATCAAAGGTACTGTGGTTATCAAATACGGCGGCTCACCTAATCGATCTTCACTTTCCAGCGTGCGTCGTACTCAGGCCTTCCTAATACGCAATCCCAAGTGCACGGTGGTTTTACCTGGGGAATACCTTCAGCTCTCTACGACATGCGATTCGGAGCCCGGCGCAATTTGGGTCCTGGAGCCCAGATTGGACAGTCCTTCTAATATTCTTTCCACGTGTGAGGAGGTCTGGCCTCCATCAGAAGACATTTTCTCTGTGGATCATGCAGTGCGTATCATCAATTCCACTGGCTCGCCTATTGTACTGAACATGGTGATTAGCTTTGCCAAATCAGACACGTTACCAGTCCTAATATAAAGTTCGTATCATACGCCCCCTACCTATCACCACCGTGCATGATACGCCTTCTACCAATGCAAAGCCCTTTTCACGCGATGTCGTCGTTTATCCCGACTCCTGTTTACACTCAACTACCCGCGATAGATTCAACTCGCCCCACACCGAGTTTGATGATGTTTTCAAGCCCTCAATTTCCAAGTATAACGACACGAATGGATCTATCGAAGCTGTTGTATATGGGCCCAACTCTCCCACATCAGCGCAAAGGACGACTTCCCCAGTAAATCAGGGGTATTATTGGGGACATAGTCGAAGTTGGATGATCTGAAATCAATAGGTGTCTCCAGGTTGAATATCTCAACACCTCCTTTCTGGTACGGAAACCCAACGGGGAAAGCAGATTTGTGACTCCATTTGGTGAAGTTGCTCGGTACAGCAAGCCGCAACCTTCTCTAATGCCCACCATTGATGGGGTTTTGCGTGAAATAGGTAAAAGGAACTATTTGACCTAGCTAAGAACTTTTATCAAATTTATAACAACAAAAAAATGGACATGCCCGGGTCTGAAACCTGCCTCGAGGAGCTCATGTCAAGGATCCTCGCTGATCTCATTCCAGAAGGCTGTGTTGCCAAAATTGCTGACGACTTGAAAATTGGTGGCCTGACCCATGAGGAAATTCTTCTCAACTGGCGACGTGTCATTCTCTTACTACAGTCCAAGAATGTTGTTTGCCTGAACAGGGCGGTCGTCCTCGGCTGGATTTGGTCAAATGGCACTCTACAGGCTAGCCCATACAAGGTGGCTGCGTAATCAGCTACCGACCTCCATGCTACTGTACAGTGCCTACGATCGTTTATCGGCGAGAACAAAGTACTCAGTCCCGTACCACCCAGATATGCCGACCAACTCAACCCGTTAGATTAGGCTACAGCAGGAAAAGAATCCAAGGAGAAAGTTATATGGTCGGATGACCTCAGTAACCCTTGTAACCACGCTAAACATCTCTACCTCAGCCTGGTGACTCGCTATGGACCATGACTGACGGCTCTGTCAAAAGTAGAGGGATAAGAGCCACTCTATACGTCCTCAGAGGCGGCAAACTCCTGTTGGCCGGCTTCTCCAATGCCATATTACGGAAACAAGTATTATGGCTACCCTGCGAGAGAGAGGCCTTGGGCATTGGATCTGCCATAAAACATGTATCCGTGAACGAGGTTCTTGAACAGCTAATTCGTATGCCATTTACCAGCCGTGCCACATGAGTGTCCAGATGTACGACATGTTCACTCTCACCAAAGTCAAGGTACTCGTCCTTCTATGAAGGCCACCAAGATCCCCGGTGACAAGCGATACCTAAAGGAATTTGTTATAGCTGCCGACGGCCTGCTATAATTGTCGTTAGAGACTCTCAACCGTTCAAACCTACACTCGAGCGTATCGTTGTACCAAGCACGCCCCTCGATAGGTCATCGACAACCTTACATATCAGATTCAGCCATCCGTCAAAGTATCAGACTAAGATTCATTTCGAAAGGTACTTGTTTTCACTCGATGTCGACAAGGCCAATACATCCGTGTCTTCTTCTTGCCATTTCTGCCAGTCTGTGAAGTTTTTTCCAGAGCACTTTCAGCCTCAGTCATCCGTTGAGGCACCCTCCTCCATCTGAGTGACATTTCCTGCGTCGTTACCGTCAATACGTCATAGTTTTGCGGAGACTGTTTCATCATAAACATTAGCCGTATTGATCACTAGCGGGAAGCATGGGGATCTTGGAAAATGCAATATCCTGTTTATCTCCGCGACGCTACGCTCATTATGTAGCGATAGCATTATCATTCGTGTTGATCAAGCTCCAGGCTTCGGTGCCCTCCAGAAAGAATACATTCTTCTCTCCCATGGCATACATCTGCTGATAAGGAGGGTGAAGAACACCAATAGAAACCTAATCGCGGAGCGTGCAATGGAGGAACTTGGGTTGGTGATTCTTCACCTATCCCCGAGGGAGGCCCTGTCTCAGAAGTCAGCTCTCGCCACTGCACAGATGAATTCGCGTATTCGGCGTGATGGTCTCTCTTCTCGCGAAATCTGGACTCAAAGAGACCAGCTAACTGGAAAACAATTACCTATCATTGATCGGTAGATCATCCACAGACTATGTCTCGCAAACAAAACCACGTACATAGTGCCAAACTCAAAGCCGACGGGACCACGCAAATACGCCATAGTAGGATTTTCGTCGGCGAAGTTTACCAGTTTGCAGTACCGTAGTAAGGTGAACAACGTACCCATGTCGCAGTGTTACCCAGTACTACCAACACTTCTTGCACAGTCGCTGAGGAACCCATCCGTGGTAAAAAAACAAAAAAACCCAGATGAAATTTTAGATTCTGACTCTTACGATGTTACATGCACCTTAATCCCCGCACGCGCAACTTTGACCTTTGGTCAACTGTCGTGTCCTCCTTGAACGCCCCATACATTTTCTTCCCATCAGCCACTACACCTGCAAACTGACTTGCCAGTACCTCCTGTACCTGATGCTTTTGTCTCCGTTTCCGCCGAAAAGTCTGATCCAGTGAATTCTGTTCCGCAATGTTTGCCCGGGAATCTACTTCGTAGGTCGACCCGCTCTCGTATAACTCCTCGTTTGCAGAACCAGAATTAGGACTTTAGCTGATGAAACCATTGTGTGAACTATGACCCGTTTTAATACTGTAATCATTTAATTTCGAACTTTTGAACTGATCGACTTCTTGAGTTGTTAGTACATGCATAAACATGTATTTTGCAAAGGACAGATTAAGGGACACAGACACTGCACCCTCGTTATGAATATCTAAATGTATGGAGTGTTCACCTTCTTCGTTTTCAGAAATACATGTTCTCTTAATTTAGGATTAGTTAATTTCTCAAGAGGACATATGTGAGATAAAGGCAATCAGGCCAGAACTTTGTTTTCATTATCTTAAGCAGTCTCTGACGGAAAAGTGGCTCCATGCTGGTTCCTTCCTCTTCCGGCCTGACGCCATACTTGTTGTAACACGTGTTTGTGTATGTTGTGTTATATAAAGTCTTTACTATAAGAACGCGGTGTAATTCCTTATTGGCGCTTCCTATGACTATGTAGGTCGTGACCTTAAAACTTCTTAAAACTATGTATGCCATGACCTCAGTACTCTCCTCATGACTGTATCGGCCTTAATCATAATACCCTCCTTACAACTGGGAAAGCTGTGACCTCAATACCCTCCTTATGACTGTTTGGGTCGTGACCTTAATACTCTCCTGATGACTGTGTAGGTCATGCTCTCAATAACATCTTTATGACTGCGTAGGTCAAGACTTCCATACCCTCCAGGTGATTGTGTAGGTCATGACCTTAATACCCTCCTGATGACTGTGAAGGTCATGACCTTAATAACCTCCTGATGACTGTGTAGGTCATGACCTTAATACCCTCCTGATGACTGTGAAGGTCATGACCTTAATACCATCTTTATGATTGTGTAGGTCATGACTTCAATTCTCTTCTTATGACTGTGTAGGCTGTGACCTTCGATACCCTCATTATCACCGTGTCGTCAGTGATCTCATGCCATACGTATAGACGACCCACACACCCTGTCTGTGAATGTAGGACGTAACCATGTACGATAACCAAATCAAATACATATAGTTGGCAAAGCCTGGACATCGCGTATCAAGTTTGAGATAAATACCAGCTATCAGTCGGTTATAATTTATTGTTCTGATACATATATATATATATTACTGTCCCAATAGGTTTATAATTTACTGTCCTGATACTTATATATATATATATGACTGTCCCAATAGGTTTATAATTTATTGTCCTGATACGTATATATATGTATTACTGTCCCAATAGGTTTATAATTTACTGTCCTGATACGTATATATATATATTACAGTCCCAATAGGTTTATAATTTATTGTCCTGATACGTATATATATTTATATTACTCTCCCAATAGGTTTATAATTTATTGTCCTGATACATATATATATATATTACTGTCCCAATAGGTTTATAATTTATTGTCTTGATACGTATATATATTTATATTACTCTCCCAATAGGTTTATAATTTATTGTCCTGATACGTATATATATATATTACTGTCCCAATAGGTTTATAATTTTCTGTCTTGATACGTATATATATATATTACTGTCCCAATAGGTTTATAATTTACTGTCCTGATACTTATATACATATATAACTGTTCCAATAGGTTTATAATTTACTGTCCTGATACGTATATATATATATGACTGTCCCAATAGGTTTATAATTTACTGTCCTGATACGTATATATATATATCACTGTCCCAATAGGTTTATGATATATTGTCCTGATACATATATATATATATTACTGTCCCAATAGGTTTATAATTTACTGTCCTGATACATATATATATATATTACTCTCCCAATAGGTTTATAATTTACTGTCCTGATACGTATATATATATATATATTACTGTCCCAATAGGTTTATGATATATTGTCCTGATACATATATATATATATTACTGTCCCAATAGGTTTATAATTTACTGTTCTGATACGTATATATATATGTATATATAGAATAAAATATAGGATAAATAAACATAGAATATAAATAAACATAAATATAGAATATAGGATAAATAAACATCAATCCGCCTGAAGAAGCCCTAGAAGTCAGAAAGGCCTAGCGGACGATCTGAAAAATTTGTTTTTATTCTATATTTTCCTTCGCAAGGACTTATTTATTTATTATCTACTATATATGTATATATATATATATATATTACTGTCCCAATAGGTTTATGATATATTGTCCTGATACATATATATATACATTACTGTCCCAATAGGGTTATAATTTACTGTCCTGATACGTATATATATATATATTACTGTCCCAATAGGTTTATAATTTACTGTCCTGATACGTATATATATATATATTACTGTATGATGATGAAATGGCTTGGTGCAAAGCACCAAATAAGAGTTCAAGATTTAACTAACGTCATGAAAATTAACTCCATATTTACACTTTATTGTTTTGATTATATATCTGTATAGATAGATACATGTACCAGGTATTATTAGATATAAAACAAATATTGACAAATCGTGAAAAGTATGAAATAGTAATAATACTTTGGGTTTGACGATCATACTTGTCATTCTGTAGACACCTTTGTCGGTTTTGCTTGCCTCCCTGTCAGGTAGCAGGGTATGTTGTTAGATGTAGGGTCACACATAGCCAACGACCTGAGTTGTATATCTGGTGTGACGAGCCTTGATTACACGACCTTAGGTCACTTCGCTGACATCAGCTGGGATTTTCTAACTGGTCAGGTAAGTTTTGATCGAGTCACTAAATTTATTTTATAAAATAATGTCGATTGACTGGATTAATAATAAATTTAATATATCTAGTAATAAGAATTTTCACTTTACGGAAATATTTATTATTATGAAGTCACTATTTTGTAAAAGTATAATTAAGTTCGATAATCTGTTTTTTCCAAGATCATTATGATAAATACTTATGCCTCGCATGTTACATTTGATAACATTTGTGCCCTGCATATGCCTTAATCAAAATAGTAGTTACACATAGGTACATTTGAGAAAAAATACTTACTGTCAACAAGTTGAGTCCGTAAAACAGAAAAGAAAGTAGGCATACATGTATGTATATGAGAAGGAAAACAGGACTTTTCACATACATTTTTTAAAATTTCACCTTTTCATGTAGGACTGTTACCTATTTTCTAGAAGTTCACTCATCATTACAAGGTGAAGAGAATGGCGGCTGTTTCGGGTAAGCGTGATATGCATTTACTTTTTGCTTAATTTTTACTTTTTCATTGTCGTCGGTTTTTATCAATCTTGCGTTAAATCAAAAGTGCCACCTTGTTGTAATTATTTGTAATTATTGATGCCTGTTTAAATTGAGTTAATAATCTACTAGAATCCAACTATTGATGCCTGCTTAGATTGAGTTAATGATCTACAAGAATCCAACTATTGATGCCTGCTTAGATTGAGCTAATGATCTACCAGAATCCCCCTATTGATGCCTGCTTAGATTGAGTTAATGAGCTACCAGAATCCAACTATTGATGCCTGCTTAGATTGAGCTAATGATCTACCAGAATCCCCCTATTGATGCCTGCTTAGATTGAGTTAATGATCTACCCTAATCCAACTATTGATGCCTGCTTAGATTGAGTTAATGAGCTACCAGAATCCAACTATTGATGCCTGCTTAGATTGAGTTAATACTCTACTAGAATCCAACTTCTGATGCCTGTTTAGATTGAGTTAATGATCTACCAGAATCCAACTAGTTAATGATCTACCAGAATCCAACTATTGATGGCTGCTTAGATTGAGTTAATAATCTACTAGAATCCAACTTCTGATGCCTGTTTAGATTGAGTTAATGATATACCAGAATCCAGCTATTGATGCCTGTTTAAATTGAGTTAATGATCTAACAGAATCCAACTATTGATGCCTGCTTAGATTGAGTTAATGAGCTACCAGAATCCAACTATTGATGCCTGCTTAGATCGAGTTAATGATCTACCAGAATCCAACTATTGATGCCTGCTTAGATTGAGTTAATAATCTACTAGAATCCAACTTCTGATGCCTGTTTAGATTGAGTTAATGATCTACCAGAATCCAGCTATTGATGCCTGTTTAAATTGAGTTAATGATCTACCAGAATCCAACTATTGATCCCTGCTTAGATTGAGTTAATGATCTACCAGAATCCATCTATTGATGCCTGCTTAGATTGAGTTAATGATCTACCAGAATCCAACTATTGATGCCTGCTTAGATTGAGTTAATGATTTACCAGAATCCAACTATTGATGTCTGCTTAGATTGAGTTAATGATTTACCAGAAGCCAACTATTGATGCCTGATTAGATTAAGATTGAGTTCAAGCGATAGAGACAATCACAACGGTTTGCATATTATTATCAATACATATCAGCATTTTGACCTCAAGCGACCTCCTGTACAAGGTTAAATGGACACATTTTTCATATTTGTAGATAAATCCTATAGCACACAAATACAAGTACATGTAAACCTATTGATAGAGATGTTTTTGAAGAGGAGAACAGTACCTATAGCAGTAATGTTATCAATCCCCTCTCCCTACTCTCACGCTCACATGTAATGTTATCAATCCCCTCTCCCTACTCTCACGCTCACATGTTAGGCAAATTCTTCAATATTTCCATGAATGCATCACAATCAAGTATTCAGTAACTTTCAAAACGTTTACATTGCATATAATTCATCTGTTACGATTCACGCCTGTGATCTTTTATCAGTTACGATTCACGCGGTGATTCTTTATCTGTTACGATTCACGCCTGTGATCCTTTATCTGTAACGATTCACGCCTGTGATCTTTTATCTGTTACGATTCACGCCTGTGATCTTTTATCAGTTACGATTCACGCGGTGATTCTTTATCTGTTACGATTCACGCCTGTGATCTTTTATCTGTTACGATTCACGCCTGTGATTCTTTATCTGTTACGATTCACGCGTGTGATTCTTTATCTGTTACGATTCGCGCCTGTGATCTTTTATCTGTTACGATTCACGCCTGTGATTCTTTATCTGTTACGATTCACGCCTGTGATCCCTTATCTGTTACGATTCACGCCTGTGATCCTTTATCGGTTACGATTCACGCCTGTGATCCTTTATCTTTTACGATTCACGCCTGTGATCCTTTATCTGGTACGATTCACGCCTGTGATCCTTTATCTGTTACGTTCCACGCCTGTGATCCTTTATCTGTTTACGTTGCTTCTAGCTAACTACATATTATGTAACCTAACCGTCACAACAAGAACATGTCTGATATAAGTTACGATTCACGCGTGTGATTCTTTATCTGTTACAATTCACGCCTGTGATCCTTTATCTGTTACGATTCACGCCTGGGATTCTTTATCTGTTACGATTCACGCCTGTGATTCTTTATCTGTTACGATTCACGCGTGTGATTCTTTATCTGTTACGATTCACGCCTGTGATTCTTTATCTGTTACGATTCACGCGTGTGATCCTTTATCTGTTACGATTCACGCCTGTGATCCTTTATCTGTTTACGTTGCTTCTAGATAACTACATATTATGTAACCTAACCGTCACAACAAGAACATGTCTGATATAAATATAGAGGTCTTAATTCTATCATTTACGTCGTTCTGGCAGATAACCAGCTGTTTTATCTTTATAATTCTCGATATATTACTTTTATAAAACACCAGGGTAAATAAAAGCCCGTACTCCTTTCTGGCAAACACACATATCGATAAGTTTAGTCACTATAAATATGTTTAGTTATTTTCTTTTTTCGTTTCAAAGTCATTTTGTTTAATATATCATGCTAAATATCACACATGGATAACACGACTTACATATATTTAATGATTGGTTTAGTCTTCACATAAACCTTAATACATTTATTCCCCCCCCCCCCCCCCCCCCACAAAACANTCTAATATATCTGATAAACTGATAAAGGTTTTTCAATATTATATTCATGCGATCTTAAGTTAACTTCTGGTTTTTTTCCTTCTAGAAACAGTATATATATATAATATTTTGTATACAAAATTATGTAGTTAAGAAGTATAGGAGCAATTTCAGTAACTCCAAAAAGTATTGTTTCTAACTTGTTTCTAACTAGTATCGAGTATTTTCCTGTAAAATCTCTCCTTTAAATCTTGCCAAAGCTTTCAGGAGTGCAGATATTCCTAAAATAGTTGTTCTGTAGTTTCTATTTGTATTTTACACATATTACAGATATTGTCATTTGCGATCCCAATAGTATTTGGATATTTCCTAATTGGGAGGATACCATTTTGTTATCTGTATTGAAACCTTTAAAGACAATACTATATGAACTTTCAAATCTATATTTATAAAATGTTATTTCAATTCCTATTTTCTTTCAGCTGTATTTACCAATTTAATTTTACTCTTTAATATGTCATACATGTCTTTACAACCTTTTATTTCTTTATGATAATATTAATATGACTGGATATGAAGGGCCTCTGCAAAGTGATTTCTGCAGTTAAGTTATTACTATTTTATTGGTTACTCCCTTTTCAGCGTCGTTAGCTATGTATAGTTTACAGTACAAACCTTATCATTCTCAGATAAACGTTAGGTTATTACTATTTTATTGGTTACTCCCTTTTCAGCGTCGTTAGCTATGTATTGTTTCACAGTACTCACCTCATAAACCTCAGGTAAACGTTAAGTTATTACTACACGGGATCTCTCTATATTTGAATACAGTGGTGTCATTGCTGAGTGCAATAAGGTCCCTTTATGCTGCTGAGATAAAGAGCTTTTCTAGGTCACATTTGTGGAGCTTTCCAGAAGATATAAACAATTAATTTCGTGTCGTTGATTTTAATGTCAGACAATGGCATAACATCATCCTGTTTCGTGACGGACCACCCGGGGTTTATGAGTTGATGCTACCTAGATAATAATGGTGACCTTCAACATTTCTCTAGGATCATTTTTTTGTAGTGTTCATAACGCCCTTTGTATTACGAACATTAAATGAGAACTCAATAAAATCAGTCCTAAGTATACTTTGATGACTAGCGTTTGAAGACAACACAACTGTATCATCATTATCAAATTCGACTCGTTTGGCTTCCTTATTTGGGTATTAACGAACCTCTTGCAACTCGGTTGTTTACGAAATTCGAATTTTTCGTCAAAGGATCAGATGTCATCAACATCAGTAATATCCAACACCATACGTTCTCGAGAATTATAAAGTGTTGTAAGGACAGGGAATAGTGGTATGTTGCGCATATGGTATACAAAGCTATATAGACGTAGAGCAGTTTCGTTTTATGATAAGAAAGTAGCATCTATACGATGCTATGGTTGTAACTCCTCGATGATAAATCAATCTGAGACTGCAGAATAGTATAGATTCAGTTTTAATGTAAAATAACCCGCTATATCGTAGTGCATGGTATGGAAAGGAGACAGTCAGTTATAATTAAAATCGATTAATGAACAAGATTTTTGGAGTTTAAGTTAGTTACACAATCACTAAAGATAATTATATATTAGAAAACGGATACAACTATTTCAATACGAACTTATAGACAATTTCGATACATATGTGTGAGCTGTTTTCCATTCTGTCCCATTCAGTGTACCAATACAGTAAGGACTTCAGAGTGACCGATCAAGTCAGACAGGAGTTTGACCAACACGGATACATTGTTCTCAAGTAAGTCATTTAACAGTGTATTTATAATAATAAAACAACCGATGAGGTACAAAAAGGCATTAGAATCTATCAAGCGCTCTGGAAGGAAAAGCTCACAACTTCTGACAAATGTCATGACGATCCTGTCAAATCCGATCTAATACAGAATAAATATATGGCGTTAAATATGGTAGACTTCAATCACATTGTAGAATGATGACGACCGTTTCTACAGCATAACTGAAGCCCGAGGTTTGATTGTATAACTCATAAGTCAGCACAACACTCGTCTACTAGTATCCAGTATCCAGTTGTTTGATACTTCGACCAGACCCGAAGCGAACACCTCAGACACGCGAAACTTCATTTGGTCTGGTATGCTAAGATTTGTACTGAGGAAAGGTGGGGGAAACGATCCTGATGTTGATTTCGTCTTTGTCTAAGAGTTAATGTATTCTAGCTACTTCTACTTTAATTAATACCCTTTATGCAATTATCGATTTGATACATAACAGTTGTCTGAATTATTTTCTTACAGTTCTTAAGGCCACAGAGACACATATATAATTGCCGAAATATTGTGCAGTATGCTATTTATTGTTAACTCCTTTTTAGAGGTGTACTGGACAAAGAGGAGGTGTCACTCGTAGAGAAGACTATCGGAGGATCTGATGCCATCACTAAACACAAGTTTGGGGTAATATTATAACGCTGTATATCTAATGCCATAACAACGTAGTATAAGTTATGTCACCACATACAAACCTATTTGGAGTAATACATTAACTTTTGGAATCAAAATAATTTTATTGCAAATCTGATATTCTCACATCTATATTCTAGGATGCTGATATATTAAAATGTACACAAGAAATGATTTTGATGCAATAGAATTAAATACATTAAATGGTATTAATGTTCTGTCAGTATGGTATATCACCTTTTATTATTGCTTTTTTTTTATCCAGTATTGTATTATCTCGTTATTTTTACTACGATTAAACACTCTAGTCACTTATTTGTAATGTCTCAGCATTTTAAAGATGTAATCAAAATGTAATTTATCCTATTTGATAAGGAATATATTTTTAAAGTATTTTGTTGCCTAGGATTTCGTCGATGGTGGAAGAAAGACTGATACTGTGTTGTGGAAACACCCCGGAAATGACGTGACTGGAATGGTTTCTCGAAGTGAGAAAGTAGCCGGCATAGCTGAACAGGTATATGTACACAGTTAGCTAAAACCTGTAACATAAGTTAAGGTTGTATACATATCAGGTTCTAAACTCTCTCAATTCTTGTTGCGATCGACATCCAAATAAGGTGACAGTGAGGGACTTAATTTAAAAATAAAAATATCTGAGAGAAAGAATGAACCTATTAAAATAGATAAAGATATATTGAAAACAAGAAAGATAGAAAATGTTCCCCCCCCCCCCCCTGTTTCTGTTGATAGTAATAGAAGGGCAATTTATCATAGAAAATAACATTTCATTCTCTAAATTATCCAAATGTTACATTGTAAATTAATAAATAATACTTGTAAGAAAGAGTACACCTTTTATTTTACAATCGAAGTTTTTCTTACTTACTCATCAAAAAAGAAACACCGAAGAGGGCATATCTTATATGTTGCGTGCATTTCAACATGTTTATTTTTTATATCATGATATCATAAATGGACATCCTCCATGCTATTGTCACGTAACTCAAAAGTACTTTCAGCCGATAAAGCAATACAACGAGTGCTACATGTTTGCAATATAAATGTACCTGCCTACAATAAAACACAAAAAAGCGGTAAACGGACGTTTCCGAAAAATGTTTTAAATTGCGAAATGCTTTTTTATATAGTTGCTTGGAGGAGAGGTTTATCACTACCATACAAAGTTGATGCTAAAGGAAGGAGGTAGAGGAGCGAAGCATGCATGGCACCAAGACTACTCGTAAGTCGTTCACAAGTTTGTTTTTAATATTAATGTCTCTAAGCGGGTATCAGTAACTACCATAAGGGGTATCACTGAATGAATGTCACCGGTATGGTACCTACGTATATATTATTTCACTTTTTGCATAGACTGTACACACACTACACACGTAGGTAACATACGGAGATTGTACACACACTACACACCTACGGAGACTGTACAAACACTACACACGTAGTTAACATACGGATACTGTTCACATACTACACACGTAGGTAAAATACGGAGACTGTACAAACACTACACACGTAGTTAACATACGGAGACTGTACACACACACGTAGGTAACATACGGAGACTGTACACACACTACACACGTAGGTAAAATACGGAGACTTAACACACACAACACACGTAGGTAACATACGGAGACTGTACACACATTACACACGAAGGTAACATACGGAGACTGTACACAAACTACACACGTAGGTAACATAGGGAGACTGTACACATACTACACACGTAGGTAACATACGGAGATTGTACACACACTACACACGTAGGTAACATAAGGAGACTGTACACACATTACACACGAAGGTAACATACGGAGACTGTACACACACTACACACGTAGGATACGGAGACTTAACACACACAACACACGTAGGTAACATACGGAGACTGCACACACACTCGAACGTAGGTAACATACGGAGACTGTACACACACACGTAGGTAACATACGGAGACTGTACCCATACTACACACGTAGGTAACATACGGATACTTTGCACACACTACACACGTAGGTAATATACGGAGACTGGACACACACTACACACGTAGGTAACATACGTATACTGTACATATACTACACTCGTAGGTAACATACTTAGACTGTACACATACTACACACGAAGGTAACATACGGAGACTGTACACATACTACACACGAAGGTAACATACGGAGACTGTACACAAACTACACACGTAGGTAACATAGGGAGACTGTACACATACTACACACGTAGGTAACATACGGAGACTGAACACATACTACACACGTAGGTAACATACTGAGACTGTACACATACTACACACGTAGGTAACATACGGAGACTACACACACTACACACGTAGGTAACATACGGAGACTGTACACATACTACACACGTAGGTAACATACGGATACTTTGCACACACTACACACGTAGGTAATATACGGAGACTGTACACACACTACACACGTAGGTAACATACGGATACTTTGCACACACTACACACGTAGGTAATATACGGAGACTGTACACACACTACACACGCAGGTGACATACGGAAACTGTACACATACTACGCACGTAGGTAACATACGGAAACTATACACACACTACACACGTAGGTAACATACGGAAACTGTACAAACACTAAACACGTAGGTAAAATACGGAGACTGTACACATACTACACACGTACGTAACATACGGAGAATGTACACACACTATACACGTAGGTAACATACGGAGACTGTACACATACTACACTCGTAGGTAACATACGGAGACTGTACACATACTACAGACGTAGGTAACATACGGAGACTGTACACACACTACACACGTAGGTAACATACGTAGAATGTACACACACTACACACGTAGGTAACATTCGGAGACTGTACACACACTACACACGTAGGTAACATACGGAGACTATACACACACAACACACGTAGGTAACATACGGCGACTGTACACACACTACACACTACACACACTACACACGTAGGGAACATTCGGAGACTGTACACACACTACACACGTAGGTTACATACGGAGACTGTACACAATACACACGTAGGTAACATACGGAGACTGTACACACATTACACACCGTAGGTAACATACGGTGACTGAACACTCACTACACACGTAGGTAACATACGGAGACTGTACACATACTACACACGAAGGTAACATACGGAGACTTAACACACACTACTCACGTAGGTAACATACGGAGACTGTACACATACTACCTGTACACACACTACACACGTAGGTAACATAGGGAGACTGTACACACATTACACACGTAGGTAACATACGGAGACTGTACGCACACTACACACGTAGGTAGCATACGGAGACTGTACACACACTACACACGTGGGTAACATACGGAGACTGTACACGTACTACACACCTAGGTAACATACGGAGACTGTACACACACTATACACGTGGGTAACATACGGAGACTGTACACACACTAAACACGTAGGTAACATACGGAGACTGTACACATACTACCTGTACACACACTACACACGTAGGTAACATACGGAGACATAACACACACTACACATGTAGGTAACATACGGATACTGTACACACACAACACACGTAGGTAACATACGGAGACTGTACAGAGACTGTACACACACTATACGCGGAGGTAACATACGGATACTGTACACACACTACACACGTAGGTTACATACGGAGACTGTACACATTCTACACACGTAGGTAACATACGGAGACGGTACACACAAAACACACGTAGGTAACGTAGGGAGACTGTACACACACTATACACGTAGGTAACATACGGAGACTGTACACATACTACACACGTAGGTAACATACGGAGACGGTACACCCAAAACACACGTAGGTAACGTAGGGAGACTGTACACACACTATACACGTAGGTAACATACGGAGACTGTACACACACTACACACGTAGGTAACATACGGAGACTGTATACATACTATACATGTAGGTAACATACGGAGACTGTACACACACAACACACGTAGGTAACATACGGAGACATAACACACACTGCACACGTTGGTAACATACGGAGACTGTACACACACTGCACATGTAGGTAACATACGGAGACATAACACACACTACACACGTAGGTTACATACGGAGACTGTACACATACTACACACGTAGGTAACATACGTAGACTGTACACACACTACACACGTAGGTAACATACGTAGACATACGGAGACTGCACACACACTCGAACGTAGGTAACATACGGAGACTGTACACACACTACACATGTAGGTAACATACGGAGACTGTACACACACACTACACTCGTAGGTAACATACTGAGACTGTACACACACTACGCACGTAGGTAACATACGGAGACTGTACACACATTACACACCGTAGGTAACATACTGAGACTGTGCACACACTACACACGTAGGTAACATACGGAGACGGTACACACAAAACACACGTAGGTAACATACGGAGACTGTACACCCACTACTACACACACTACACACGTAGGTAACATACGGAGACGGTACACACAAAACACACGTAGGTAACATACGGAGACTGTACACCCACTACTACACACACTACACACGTAGGTAACATACGGAGACATAACACACACTGCACACGTTGGTAACATACGGAGACTGTACACACACTACAAATGTAGGTAACATACGGAGACATAACACACACTTCACACGTAGGTTACATACGGAGACTGTACACATACTACACACGTAGGTGGCATACGGAGACTGTACAAATTCTACACACGTAGGTAACATACGGAGACTGCATAACACACACTGCACACGTTGGTAACATACGGAGACTGTACACACACTACATACGTAGGTAACATACGGAGACTGTACACACATTACACTCGTAGGTAACATACTGAGACTGTGTAACATACGGAGACATAACACACACTTCACACGTAGGTTACATACGGAGACTGTACACATACCACACACGTAGGTAACATACGGAGACTGTACACACATTACACACGTAGGTAACATACGGAGACTGTACACGATACACACGTAGGGAACATACGGAGACTGTACACACATTACACTCGTAGGTAACATACTGAGACTGTACACATTCTACACTCGTAGTTAACATACGGAGACTGTACACACACCACACACGTAGGTAACATACGGAGACTGTACACACACTACAAATATAGGTAACATACGGAGACATAACACACACTACACACGTAGGTAACATACGGGGACTGTACACACACTACACACCTAGGTAACATACGGAGACTGTACACACACTATACACGGAGGTAACATACGGAGACTGTACACACACTCCACACGTAGGTAACATACGGAGACTGTACACATTCTACACTCGTAGGTAACATACGGAGACTGTACGCATACTACACACATAGGTAACATACGGAGACTGTACACACACACTACACTCGTAGGTAACATACTGAGACTGTACACATTCTACACTCGTAGTTAACATACGGAGACTGTACACACACCACACACGTAGGTAACATACGGAGACATAACACACACGCAGGTAACATACGGAGACTGTACACACACTACACACGTAGGTAACATACGGAGACTGTACACATTCTACACTCGTAGTTAACATACGGAGACTGTACACACACTACACACGTAGGTAACATACGGAGACTGTACACATACTACACACGTAGGTGGCATACGGAGACTGTACACATTCTACACACGTAGGTAACATACGGAGACTGCACACACACTACACACGTAGGTAACATACGGAGACTGTACACACATTACTCTCGTAGGTAACATACTGAGACTGTACACACACTACTCTCGTAGGTAACATACTGAGACTGTACCCACACTACACACGTAGGTAACATACGGAGACTGTACACACACTACACTCGTAGGTAACATACGGAGACTGTACACACATTACTCTCGTAGGTAACATACTGAGACTGTACACACACTACTCTCGTAGGTAACATACTGAGACTGTACACACACTACACACGTAGGTAACATACGGAGACTGTACACATACTACACATGTAGGTAACATACGGAGACACAACACACACTGCAAACGTAGGTAACATACGGAGACTGTACACACATTACACTCGTAGGTAACATACTGAGACTGTACACACACTACACACGTTGGTAACATACGGAGACTGTCCACGTACTACACACCTAGGTAACATACGGAGACTGTATACACACTACACATGTAGGTAACATACGGAGTCATAACACACACTGCAAACGTACGTGACATACGGAGACTGTACACACACTTCAGACGTAGGTAACATACGGAGACTGAACACATACTACACACGTAGGTAACATACGGAGACTGTACACACACTACACATGTAGGTAACATACGGAGACATAACACACACTGCAAACGTACGTGACATACGGAGACTGTACACACACACTACACACGTAGGTAACATACGGAGACTGTACACACACTGCAAACGTAGGTAACATACGTTGACTGTACACACACTACACACGTAGGTAACATACGGAGACTGTACACATACTACACACGTAGGTAACATACGGAGACTGTATACACACTTCACACGTAGGTAACATACGGAGACTTAACCCACACTACACACGTAGGTAAAATACGGAGACTGTACACATACTACACACGTAGGTAACATACGGAGACTGTACACACACTACACACGTAGGTAACATACGGAGACTTAACACACACTACACACGTAGATAACATACGGAGACTGTACACACACAACACACGTAGGTGGCATACGGAGACTGTACACACACTGCAAACGTAGGTAACATACGTAGACTGTACACACACTACACACGTAGGTGACATACGGAGACTGTACCCACACTGCAAACGTAGGTAACATACGGAGACTTAACACACACACACACTACACACGTAGGTTACATACGGAGACTGTACACAAACTACACATGTAGGTAACATACGGAGACTTAACACACACGACACACGTAGATAACATACGGAGACTGTACACACACTACACACGTAGGTAACATACGGTGACTTAACACACACTACACACGTAGATAACATACGGAGACTGTACACACACTACACACGTAATTAACATACGGAGACAAAAAAACATTGTTAGCTGCAATGGCAGCATCCATTTTGTGATATTTGTAACGAAAGTGTCATCATAATAAATCAGTTCCTTTTCGTGTTTTGATGCTCAGAATTCAATGGTGTTATGACATACAGTAGATCTTTATAAATAGTATTACATAATTCAGAAGATCAAAGTGTTAGATATGCTTGATATCCTTGAGATTAATAGATGTAATTAACTAACTTATAATTTGTTTAACCCACACGTACATGGTACACTGGTCATATGTTATTATGTATACCTACATTATTTAATAATCACATATATCAAACCAGACACATCATCAGTAGCTTGTAGCGGACATCTCGACTGACGTATGTTCTTTTTCCCTCTGAGACGACCGCTGTTGATCTATTTTACTAGGGATAATGTCTTTATGACAGCAGGAGTTGTCGACCATATATACATTGAACATATGAGAATTCTGTAAAACTTCCTTTGTCAGGTATTGGTACTGGAACGGTTGTCTGTTCCCCGACATGTTGACAGTTTTTATCCCCTTGGATGACTGTCGGAAGGAAAATAGCTGTCTCCAGGTACAGTGTGCGGACTTACTTTGTTTTTTAATCAATAAATATATTACAAAAAAGGAAAATATTTTTCATTTTAGCTACGTTTGGTTCTTAATCATACACCAACGATTCTTATATTAACTAATGAAATATTACTCTTCCTACATACTGTTATTAATGTTTGCTGGTTTAAACATTTCTTCCTGTAAAGACTTCGCTGTCGAGATTACCGTCAAAAACTACATATTCTTAATGAACAGCAGAGAGAAAATATCTCGTGTTAACATGAGTCCTAACCATAGACATACAGATTTTACTTTAAAATCTATCCTTTAGAATATGTAAGTCATATAATATAAAGGTTTAAAGTATAATACACATTCTGAGATACTCATACACACATAAAGAGGTACAGTTTATGTTTTATTCATACTCTAGGATGCTACACAGATATTCATACATATTGATAGTACATAGCTAATGATGATTCAGAGATTTGCCCCCCTATATAGAGGTACTATACATATCTAATTCACATTCTGATAGGCTAACGCAGAGGAGATTACTGAAGGTCAAACTAAAGCGTAGTTTGAACTCAGAATCGAGGTAACTACGGCAACTACGAATACGAGAAAATCCTTACAGGGACACCCATGAACAAATTCAAGAGTATAAGGTGATGCGTTCCGTAAGTTTTGGCGTCTTCTACTTCATCAGCGACAATGGCCTTGTACATTTAGGTCAGTTGACTGGTCAAATCGAGGTAACGTCACGGCTCCAAAGTGAGAACCGCGGTAGTTAAGTGACAACTCCCCACCCATAGAAGCAAAATATAAGCATCATAAAAAACCCACTTTATATTGCACAAAGAAATAAAAAAAAATCAGCCTGCATCTCTCGAAAACCTGAATTCGTCCATCACCATCTGATGTCTAATACATAATTCGTATATTCCAACTTAGCAATACTAAATTATCTGCGACATGTCAATAGCGTAGGTGGGAAAAGCAGGGATATTGATATACTAGGATAGGGAAAGTTTACTATCACGACATCAAAATCGTTTATCACACATCTTAGTTAGAAGTCGTCCATCGTGGTCATGTTGTAAGTAAAATTGAATAGGAGACTAATTTAAACAGTCTGTAGTATCCTAGTCTGTTATTATTATTACTAAATGCAGATTCTTAGAGGCTCGCACAAATGTGGCCGTATTCATCATAAAACTGTGGGAGAACAGAATGGGTGTGATGTGGAGAGGATTGAGGAACTCAAGGCAGTTTGTCCTCATGTTTTCATGGAAATCGACGCCGGTATGTAAAAACACGCACTACCCCTATCATTTAAGGTTGGTGTTTTTTTGTTGATTTTACACTTATATGAAATACCTTGTACCTTTAAATTGTCTATTGTAAAACATGAACTACTCAATTATAAAAGAAATTATACAATTCATTCAACTTGACTATAAATACTTAATACAATTATTGTTTTTCCTGTCGTTTTAGGAGATGCCGTCTTTTTCCATTGTAACATCATACACAGCAGTAGTCAAAACGACAGCCATAAAAGGAGGTGGGCTTTCCTCACGGCCTACAACAGAGCGACTAACAACCCTACCAAAGTACACCATCACCCTCAGTATACCCCGCTCGAGAAGGTTTGTCGATACGTAATGTCATATTCTCGAAACCAGAAAAGACATAATTCACCTGACCTTGGAAGTTTTTGTGAACACAAGCTATCGGTTACGTACTTATTGTACTTCGCAACATGGCCTGTTACTGTATCCTAAATAACACACTAAAAAGTTCATTCATATCATGAAGTGCACCAGTTACATTTCATTTTTGCGAATGCCCACTACATCCATTTATTTGCCATTTGAAAACTATTCAACGATTAATATAGAGAGGTGTAGTTTACGAAATGTGTGAAACACAACAGTACTGTAAATACTGTAACAGTGGATATTTTTGCGCTTGGAAATGTTCGAGTTGTGACCCTTTCAATTGATCTCAGTTTGGAAAATTTTGTTTTAGCACTAGTGCTGAATTTTACGTATAACATTCATCTATTATCTCTATATCATGACAAGGAATTTTCGCGAATGAAATTTTTTGCGACAACGTACTGAACACAAAAAAATGCGAATATACCCAATTTTACAGTAATACATAATACTGGCATGTCGCGTGTAGTCGGTCATGCTTGTTAAATAACAATAAACTTGACCGAAAAGTCCGTGAGTTATTAATATCACAGCAAAATAATCTATAAACAAATCTCTTTCAAATTGTAGTTGTTAAAGTCAGTTACTTGTGTTTATTATGCTATAAGTCATGTTTCTCCGAATGTGTTACAGGTTCCGAATACTGCAATCAAGGAGTGCAAGAACCTAACAGACATGACTGGCAAGGAATTTGTAGATCCCGTTATTGAAACTACATACAAATCCTTGTTTAAGGACGGAAACAGCACCCGATGATAGATCGATCGGTGTAATGAGATACCTCTCTGGTGTCGCAATTAAACTGATCACAGAACGGCAATAGTACGGAGTGGATGGACAATAGTGCTACATTTTTGAAAGTGTAGTACAGCGAAAGATTTCTACTAAAATCAAGAATCCCTCACAGAATATATTCATGATAACGCACTACTACTATCACACCATTGTGTACTAAGATAAACATGATGTTTCAATTACTTGACCTACACAATAAAGATATGTTGATTATTAAAACAGTGTATGAATTCTTTTTTATTTACGAACGTACTAATGGGAATACGGTCTATGTTCTGATAGAACATCTGTTACGACAAGTAGGGATATTAAATTGCCTCATCATCATTCACATTACCTTATCTCATAGCCCTGTATGGACAATGTACCATACAATAAACAGTACAAACGTTATTGATAAGCTCAATGAGCGATAAAAATAATATATACTGTGCCGGAAAGAGAGTAATCTGCTTTTATAACATAGGAGGGGTCATTTCAAATAAAAAAAAACCAAAGCGGTGTCCATATGACTGTAACACGTACGTGTTATACAGGGACTTCGGGGGATACTCGTGGATATGCAAAATGACTTTAGTAATATACATTATACGTCTGCCGATGACTGAACATAATTTAACCTTTATATATTCTAAATATCTGCTATATACTTGAAAATAGCTATCAGGAAAGTCTAATATCTGAAGTCGTGTTTTATTTATGCGCCACATTTTGTTAAAAAACTAAACAAAATGTATAAGAGGTTAGTTGACTCATATTCCAAAACCTATTATGTGGGATGTATATTTCTATGTAACGGTTTGATGAGTGATGCTAACTCATTGGCTGTCGACAGTGTACTGACCACGTACAGGTCTTAAGCTCTTTATTTAGTGTCAAAGGTCGGTAACTGTGCGATTTATTATTAACACTGTTTGATAATACGTTTGTTTATGTGCGGAGGTCTCAGCCAAGATTGTTAAATCGCTTGTTAGGGAATGTCTCGACGATTTCACTGAACCTCCACCCCTATATTGTACCTCTGATAGTTCAGCTGATGTACTGGCTCATCTATCTTTAAACTCTATAGAGATAACCCCTGATTACTTTATTGGCAACGATAACAGATTTAGAGTAGCATATTAAATCACGGTAAATATTATTCTAAAATCATCATTAAAACGACAATTTAGTGATGATTCCAACATAAGCCTTGATATTATTGTATGTAAGCAGAAGCAAACAGCTTGGCCTATATTTATTTGTGATGGACTATTTATATATATATATGTAATATTGTAGGAATACATGTGTATACATATATTACGGTAACATGTAAATGTAAAGTTCTGTTATCATCTACTTGACACTTTGTGTACCATTATCAGCGGGCGAATCAAGTACAGGTGGGTCCAGTAGTCATTATTTATGCATTTCTCCATAAGTATTTCACAAACTCTAAGACAGGTAGAATATCTATATAGATACAAATTAAGCATTAGTACAACGTGTTGCAAACATTTGATATTATCAATATAAAACACATTGACATAAATGATACAAAACTCAAGCTGTAACGTACTGAAAGTATTCGTGGTTTCAGGATACATACCACCTACGATCATTCTAGAAGTTTACACATAACAAAGAAGATGGCGGAGGTTTCCGGTAAGTTGTCACTTGTATATAATTGTCGTAATTATGTCAGTGCAAACTAAACAATGAAGGGATCAGCACTAGTATAAAGCTTCTTTTTATTTTTGAGGTACTTAACTTTTCGGGACACTTTCTATTCGCTATGCTTTAATTCCATGCTCTTATTCGTCAGGATCGCCAGCACAACCGAATCAGTGGCGTCCATATTCCGTCAAATGCGAAGGCGGTAACCAACTAACAAACGATTTATTGACTTAATATATATATAGCCAACATTTATATAACAAATGTTTCCAATTATCAACCCAATTTATAATGAACAACTCAATATAGAAAATATGTTTTATAATAAATATGATCGATTATAAGTCAAGTTTTCATTAACAACTGTATGTGTAAAGAAGATTAAGAACTTACCACGAACAACACCAACAACTCTGAGAATTAAGAATAATCAACTAAACCCGACTAATTAAATAATTCAAATCTTAACCACAGCGTTTTTGTCTGTATTTCAGTATACAACTACAGTGAAGAATTCAAAGTGACAGAAGACGTGAGACGGGACTTCGAAGACTATGGTTATATAATACTGAAGTATAGTAACGCTTTTACATACTTTTATTTACAAAAATAATGTTAAAAACTGAAACAATCGCGCTAATTTACGATCCTTTAAATAAATACCAAAAAGGATCTTAACAATATTCTTTCAAGGATATTGACAGTAAAGCGTCAGAACGGTGCTGAATTATACTTTGTGTTGCATCTCTAACGAAGACAAGTTCCAATTTGTTAGGTACGTTTTCTTAATTGCAATTTCTTGCATTTTGCTATAGCAAAGTGCTATGTGAAAGAAATTTTTATATTGTCATTTTCTTTTTCACAAACTATCACTGTCCAAGGGGAATGCGACCCTGTTCGTGATGTAATATTCCTTAGCTGTTACAAAACTCCCTTAGTTTGCCTTTACTTGCCTTGTTAATGAAGACAGAAGAATCTTCTCAAAGCCTTCACATTGCGTTATTTCTAAAGCATTCCCTATGGCACGAACAATCGTTGTCATGTAACTTTGGAAAGGAGCTAATCCATATTTTCAGGTTCCAACAGATTTGTATACTTTTTGCTGTTTAGATATTTATAAAAAAATGAATTGTTTTATATCATATCCTGATAAAATGCAAAAACAAATCCATACGAAAAGGGGATTACTGGACAAAGAAGAGCTTTCTCTGATAGAGACCACCATTAAAGGGCCGAGCTTCACTGAGAATATTTACGGGGTAAGTTTTAGGTAGTAAGTATGATGTTAGGTATGATGAAGGCATTCTGATGGTATACCGTGTCATATAAACATGTCAATTTTCAAATACTAGACTATTTATCATATATATATATATATATGCGAAATTAGTCAAATAAGTTAATATGACTATATGGTGCTATTTTATGACGTCAAAAGGACATATATATATATTACGCTACAGTCAGTACAGTAAATATATATTAATGTACGGTCGATACAGTATACACTAACCTACTTTCAAAACAGTGCATTATATATCAATCTATATTTCAAAACAGTATAATATATGCTAACTTCTTTCAAAATACTGCAATATTAGATAAGGTGTATTTTTCTTCATGCGCATTAGTAATCACATAGAGATCGATAATTTGTGATAGTGACATGGTGTTACTTTGTTTAGAAACATAACGTTAATATCCATTTTGTGACGTAATTCAATTATAACGTCACTATGCAACCTGCAACATGCAGTATATTTCTCTTGACGATTTGCCAATGTGGTGTGTTGATAAACGATAAAAGCAAAATAATTGCATATCTAATTTAACAAGTAAACACGTTAATTTCGGTAAATATAGGTTGTATGGACCTGAGAGGAATATTAAACTCGCATTCTCAGGTTAACTTAACCACATCTTCACCTCAACTAAAGTCCATATCAGTAAATATGTAGTACAACGCATATAAACCTACTGACAATACAGTATACTATTAACTTACTGTCAGCACTGACAATGTGATATACAATAACCTACTGTCAGTACTGACAATGTTATACACAATAACCTACTGTCAGTACTGACAATGTGCTATACAATAACCTACTGCCACTACTGTAAAACATTGTGATACACAATAACCTACTGTCAGTACTGAAAATATGATACACAATAACCTACTTTCAGTACTGACAAAGTGATGTCAGTACTGACAATATGACATACAATAACCTACTGTCAGTACTGACAATGTGCTATACAATAACCTACTGCCACTACTGTAAAACATTGTGATACACAATAACCTACTGTCAGTACTGTCAATGTGATACACAATAACCTACTGTCAGTATTGACAATGTGATACACAATAACCTACTGTCATTACTGACAATATGATACACAATAACCTACTGTCAGTACTGACGATGTGATACACAATAACCTACTGTCAGTACTGTCAATGTGATACACAATAACCTACTGTCAGTATTGACAATGTGATACACAATAACCTACTGTCATTACTGACAATATGATACACAATAACCTACTGTCAGTACTGAAAATATGATACACAATAACCTACTTTCAGTACTGACAAAGTGATGTCAGTACTGACAATATGACATACAATAACCTACTGTCAGTACTGACAATATGTTATACAATAACCTACTGTCAGTACTGACAATGTAATACACAATAACCTACTGTCAGTACTGACAAAGTGATGTCAGTACTGACAATGTGATATACAATAACCTACAGTCAGTACTGACAATGTGATATACAATAACCTACTGTCAGGACTGACAATGTGATATACAATAACCTACTGCCACTACTGTAAAACATTGTGATACACAATAACCTACTGTCAGTACTGACAATGTTATACCCAATAACCTACTGTCAGTACTGACAATATGCTATACAATAACCTACTGTCAGTACTGACAATGAGATACACAATAACCTACTGTCAGTACTGAAAATGTGATATACAATAGCCAACTGTTTGTACTGACAATATGATATACAATAACCTACTGTCGGTACTGACAATGTGACATACAATAACCTACTGTCAGTACTGACAATGTAATACACAATAACCTACTGAAAGTACTGACAATATGATATACAGTAACCTACTGTCAGTACTGACAATGTGATATACAATCCCCTAATGTCAGTACTGACAATGTGATACACAATAACCTACGGTCAGTACTGACAATATGATATACAGTAACCTACTGTCAGTACTGACAATGTGATATCCAATAGCCAACTGTTTGTACTGACAATATGATATACAATAACCTACTGTCGGTACTGACAATGTGACATACAATAACCTACTGTCAGTACTGACAATGAGATACACAATAACCTACTGTCAGTACTGAAAATGTGATATACAATAGCCAACTGTTTGTACTGACAATATGATATACAATAACCTACTGTCAGTACTGACAATGTAATACACAATAACCTACTGTCAGTACTGACAAAGTGATGTCAGTACTGACAATGTGACATACAATAACCTACTGTCAGTACTGACAATGTTATACACAATAACCTACTGTCAGTACTGACAATATGTTATACAATAACCTACTGTCAGTACTGACAATGTTATACACAATAACCTACTGTCAGTACTGACAAAGTGATGTCAGTACTGACAATATGACATACAATAACCTACTGTCAGTACTGACAATGAGATACACAATAACCTACTGTCAGTACTGAAAATGTGATATACAATAGCCAACTGTTTGTACTGACAATATGATATACAATAACCTACTATCAGTACTGACAATGTGATACACAATAACCTTCTTTCAGTACTGACAAAGTGATGTCAGTACTGACAATGTGATATACAATAACCTACAGTCAGTACTGACAATGTGATATACAATAACCTACTGCCACTACTGTAAAACATTGTGATACACAATAACCTACTGTCAGTACTGTCAATGTGATACACAATAACCTACTGTCAGTATTGACAATGTGATACACAATAACCTACTGTCAGTACTGACAATGTGATATACAATAACCTACTGCCACTACTGTAAAACATGTTAACCTACTCTCTCTATCGTAGTAGAGTACAGGAAAATGCACATCCAATTAATACCAAATAAAGTGCAATTTGTATACATGATACACGTCTTTAGGATGTCGAGTATGGTAAGAAAACTGACAAGGTGTTGTGGAAACATCCGGGAAATGACATCACTGGAATGTTGGCACGAAGTGAAAAGGTTGCAGGTGTAACAGAACAGGTAAGAACACTGATGATCCATGATGTAGTCTGATATATTATAACTACTGTTGATTAGAATACCGTGTTCTATTTTTTTATTTATAAAATAATGTTTTTTAATTTTATGTCATTGATATGTACATACAATGTAAGTATAGGTTGAGAGCCGTGACATCACAGTAGTATAAGTTACAAAAGTCGATGCAAGAAAACAATACCAGGAATTGAGGAGATACCAGAACAGATGACGACATACCATAAGCCCCCAAATTATCTAAAGGCGAAACTTGATTACCGGAATGTCGTGTCCTATACCTATAGCACCTGTCATAAACAATCGTTAAGTTCCACTGTGTATCACCAGAACACCACATGATCAATCTATCCACAGGCTTTGTCATTCACAGCTGTTAGGAGGAGAGGTGTACCATTACCACACCAAGCTTATGCTGAAGGAAGGAGGACGGGGAGCTAGACACGTGTGGCATCAAGACTATGGGTAAAATGTCTTCTAAAATGTGGTATTCTGGTGCACGCTACACTAGCAGCATTGACAGGGTATAATACAATATTAGTGTTACACGGACAAGTATGGAAAAAGGAGTATGGGTAGGAATTCTTACAGCGTTGGCGAATAGCACGTGGCGTCACCTTTATCAATAAGATGTCTTCAAACATTTTCTTAGTCACAAACTTGTAGTATCACTCATACTGATTTTTCTGAAGCGCAAATCTTATTAACAATAAGAATTTCCTTTAATCGCAATTTTGTTATCTTTTTTCTATGACTTCCTATAAGCGAAGCGGAAATGAAGAAAGTTGAATGATTTTTACTTTCAATTTGAGAAAAAACGTGAAAGCTGGATTTGGATAAGAAACGTATTTCGTCATTTAATCCTCAGCGAAGGATACTAACTTTAGATGCTAATCCTATTAGGTACTGGTACAGGAATGGCTGTCTTTTCCCCGACATGCTGACTGTATTCATTCCGTTGGATTACTGCAGGAGAGAAAACAGCTGTCTGCAGGTCAGTGTGGTGGATTCAATCTCTACCACTATTGTCTGGTATAACGCATTTCGATAAAACTTGTATAAAAAATATGATTGCATTTATCACTGTTCTCTTCAATTTTTTGATCAAAAATAATAAGTTCGAGATAATTCTTGAATCTCATACTGTTTGATATTAGACATAAACTATTCTTAGTATGCCAGAACATGTCATGGTTAAGTGAGAAAAGTTACAATGTATGAGAAAAATATTTAATTTTAAATAAGTAAAAATACCCAACTCTAGACGTACATGTATGACCATTTTGTTGAAATAGTTACTACGGGGTTCTCACAAATGTGGCAGGATCGAACACAAACCTTTAGGAGAGCAAAACGGATGTGACGTAGACAGAGTAAAAGAGATAATGGACGTGTGTCCCCATCAGTTCATGGAAATGGATCCTGGTAGGCTTATTACTTACATATCTGTTATCAGTAATAAAACGATTTTATAAAACAATGCAGTGTCTATATTTCAAGTTTATTTTTTAATGTACAAATTTAAACACTGCGTTATGAGTTCATTCTTATATCATTTATTTTACTTTTGATCCAAGTCTTTTGTTTATGTATCCCAGTCATGTGTCATGTTTTCTGTTCAGGCGATGCTATATTTTTCCACTGTAACATCATACACTCTAGTAGTGACAACGATAGTGACAAAAGAAGATGGGCGTTTTTAACGGCTTACAACAAGGCGACCAACAACCCCACAAAGGAACACCACCATCCGCAGTACACCCCTCTCGAGAAGGTAAGTCGTCATCAACATCGCAAAACGTAATACAATATACCCCTATTAGGAATGCAGGTCGAAATAAACCATTTAAAGAAATGATCTTCAATGTACACAGTACACTTCTCTCGGAGGTAGATTGCAAGCAATACTACAAATATATCTTTTGGTATCTTAAATGGTATGATGCGAAATATTTCTGGAACGTCTCAACAACGTCCCAATAGACACTATATTCTATGTCTGAACAGAAAGATCGGGAGCAAAGTAAAGTTAGGCAGTTATTTGTTATTTGGAATACTGTGAAACATGAGTACGTCTGTTTCTTTTACAAGAAGGAAGTCCGATAACAATTAACGATTAACAAGTCAACCATAATGCCAAATTGAAAAAAACACAATGTGATATTTTATTTATAAATTATAGGATAACAGAGAAACCAGACTCCTGTTTTCTTTCTCGAAATATGGTATACAATAAATATGTTATTGCTGTTTTATATAACATAGGTTCCGAACTCTGCCATCAAGACTTGTAAGAATTTCACGGACATGACAGGGAAGATTTTCGTGGATCCGGCCAGGGACCTGACGTACAAAGGCAACTTCATGAATGAGAACAAATCCTAGTTAACGATGTCAACAGAGACAAGCTGACGACAGTCTTGTATACTTAAAGTATAGGACATCTAACTATGGATCTCACGTAGCGTTTTGTGAGGGTATTTTAGGCATTGGTCTCTAATACAACTGTTCTCGAGGATCCGATCTATAACCTTTATTCAAATGACTGGAATAAAAACGCTGTAGCTTAATTCAATTGGGAATCATCCACGTTACCATGTATAAACATCGTTGTTATAATGAAACATTGGCACTGTACATATGTATTTAGTGTATCGTATTACCAGAAACAATAAACAGATGTATAACGCTTACTAGTTACTTGTTACTTGCATTGACCTGTGTTACACATTACCATTGACATATACATCACGTAGCTTCTAATTGGGTGCAAGTTTACATTTAAGAGTTGTTGTCATTTTTTGATTATATCTAAATGTAATGTATAGGTAATGTGAATGAACAATGACCTCCGTGATATATGTCGAATGCCGACGGACAAACTTACAACACAGGTTTTCTGACGATGCAGGTTGATGATGTAATTTTTATGGTCGCCATCGCGATCCTTTGGGATTTTTGACTATACTCATATGAGGATATGCCTTTTAGTGTTGTTGTTAGTACCGAGTCATCGATGTGAGGACGTGACATAACTTGGCGTTGACCTAGATTTGTATGGCGGGTGTCGTCGATGTGAGGACGTGACATAACTTGGCGTTGACCTAGAATTGTATGGCGGGTGTCGTCGATGAAGCAGAATACGTTAAATCTTCCGAAACACCTGGTCTTATTATTTTATTACTTTTTCAAAGGTTTCCTGGTAAATATTTTCTTTGTCCTAGTTTTATCGATCCGAGTTCGAGTTAGGATGTCGTTGATATTATGGTATTTTCGTGTTGTTGTTATCAGACACATTTGGCACTAGTTATAGGATAATTCACTTTTAAAAACGTTTAGCTGTTACAATTGTTCATCACATCCCGCGCCATGACGGACTATCCTTATTTAAGTTCCTTTCTACTTTGTTTATCCGTTAGTTCTATGCTATTGAACATGGAAAGACCAACCACATGGTTCTTAATAAATGAAAAGTTATTAGGGTAATGATTCCGTTATCATTGGTGTAAAAATGAAATTAGAATTACAGGGACATGAGATGTTTTATTTTCTTATTTCTGGTATCTTGTTTCCGGTAAAAAGTCAATTGATTTGTGAGAATAAATATTATAGAGAGAAAACAAACAAAATAGAAAGTAATTCGGCAATTTTAATATAAAATGGCCATTTCTGTAGAAACGCATTGCCCTGATTGTGAAGTAGTGATAGCAGCTATTTTTAGTGAGAACATTCACTCCAACATATTTTATTGATTAATAACAATCAGAGAAATTTGTGGACAGTTTATTGTACAATGTTTTAACGAATAGAATATAACAAACTTTCTAAGGTCACATTTAGCATATATCACAATCAGTATATAAATAAAACATAGGAAATACCCCAAAAGCACATTCACATCTTAAATCAAATGTAGGAAATAGGAAACTATATTTGACATATTAAATGTTACACAAGGAATACCAAATATATGATATATTTAACTTACATTTAAGAGATACCAAAAACGGACACGCATTTTTCGATTAATGATATACTATCAATTATGATGGAGGTCAAATGATAGAAGCTTTTAAAGTGCTCGTGTCGACAAGTCCTCCTTAACTTCAATGATGTTTAAGTGACCGAAGGATTAGAAGTACCGACATCGACCTAGTGGTTTACATTTACCAGTCTCAATATGATATTTAATTTTAATTGTTTTTTTCAAAACGTCTTATAACCGATATTGGAGCCCTAATTATGAAATTCAATTTTTAAAGAGAGTTTCATTGCACTTAAAGATTTTTTTTTCATTTTTTTCATTTAATGCTTCCAGATATGTAGCTTGGACAAAATGTTGTTAGGACGCCTTTATTGGACAAGACGCCCAACTATCCCAGTAGTTCTAGTATATTCATAAAATAGTCTATTTTTGGGGGGGGAAAAGTACACAAATTATCAATTGGGACTGGACGTCCTCCATCTTCCAGTCCATCTATGGGCCTTTTATCATTACAATTAAAAGAACGTCTTACCCTGTCGTTTTATATGTATTATCATATTTTATTGTCACAGTGGCCTCAATATTTACTGTCTCTACCCTCATATGCACTTAATCCCTTCTGTCACAATAATAATAAATACGGTCACAGTATTTATATTTACTGTCACATTAGTCTTATATCTACTGTCACATTAGTTTTATAACTACTGTCACAATAATAGTATATACTGTCACAATTATGATATATACCGTCATATTATTTATATTTACTGTCACATTAGTCTTATATCTTCTGCCACAATAATTATATATACCGTCACATTATTTATATTTACTGTCAAATTGGTCTTATTATCGACTATCAACATATTCCTATTACGTTCAATAAAAGTAACTTAATAACTGATGTCACAATGGTCATAGTGGTCTTATATCTACCGGGACTGTGGTCTTATATCTACCGTTACAGTGGTCTGTCACCTACTACCATACTGTTTATATAGATATATTCCATCACCGTGGTATCTGATTGCATCAGTAGTGTTTATAAAGTAAGATGAAGGTCTAATCTGCCGTACATTCACACACAGTATTAGTCTGTGATTGCATTAGTAGTGTTTATAAAGTAAGATGAAAGTCTAATCCGCCTTACATTCACACACAGTATTGGTCTGTAATTACATCAGTGGTGTTTATAAAGTAAGATGATAGTCTAATCTGCCTTACATTCACACACAGTATTGGTCTGTGATTACATCAGTGGTGTTTATAAAGTAAGATGCTAGTCTTATCTGCCGTACATTCACACACAGTATTGGTCTGTGATTACATCAGTGGTGTTTATAAAGTAAGATGATAGTCTAATCTGCCTTACATTCACACACAGTATTGGTCTGTGATTACATCAGTGGTGTTTATAAAGTGAGATGATAGTCTAATCTGCCTTACATGCACACACAGTATTGGTCTGTGATTACATCAGTGGTGTTTATAAAGTGAGATGATAGTCTAATCTGCCTTACATTCACACACAGTATTGGTCTGTGATGACATCAGTGGTGTTTATAAAGTGAGATGATAGTCTAATCTGCCTTACATTCACACACAGTATTGGTCTGTGAGTACATCAGTGGTGTTTATAAAGTAAGATGCTAGTCTTATCTGCCTTACATTCACACACAGTATTGGTCTGTTATTACATCAGTGGTGTTTATAAATTAAGATGATAGTCTAATCTGCCGTAATTACATCAGTGGTGTTTATAAAGTAAGATGATAGTCTAATCTGCCGTATTTACATCAGTGGTGTTTATGAAGTAAGATGCTAATCTAATCTGCCGTAATTACATCAGTGGTATTTATAAAGTAAGATGCTAGTCTTATCTGCCTTACATTCACACACAGTATTGGTCTGTGATTACATTAGTAGTGTTTATAAAGTAAGATGATAGTCTAATCTGCCTTACATTCACACACAGTATTGGTCTGTGCAGTTTTCCGAAGCTCACCGAGAAAAGCACCTTTATTAATTTTGGTTACACTGTTTATGTTTGGTTCTTTCTTAAGTGCCTGATTCCAGTCCATCACCATCAGCCCGCACGTTAACTTCCCACTAACTTCTACAGTGGCGTACACGCATAGCGTCTCCATGACTATAGCTGTTGAGTTCAACATGACAGCCGCCTAAACCGCATCGGGAGAACAATAGTTACAGCCTTGTGTGCGTGAAAAGCAATTGGATTTTCTTCAATGGATTTCAAAAATTGATTTCGCTTGCCAGGGATTGCTCGTAGTTCGTCATAATTATGCTGTAATAAGAATGAATGTATTTATCACCCGATACAAGCGTTAAGTTTATGTTCCAATCAATCTTATAAATAGATATTGGTAATACATCATTGAATTACTTATCATGAATAAAAAGAATAAAAAACAAAAATAAACAAAAAACATTCATATGATCAAGTTATATAGTTTTCTGGTCGATCGTAGACTTGTGGTATTCACATGGATACTTACCGTGTGCAACTTCTAGTCGATATGGCATCGTTTCTTTCAAGGTAACCATGATTAATTTAAAGAAAGATTTTAAAGCAGAGAAATAAGCTACTGGTCTTATTATTTGAAATTACATTACGACATATTAAGGGTGCTGTTGTCTTGAATGATAGTTTCTTCTCGCGAATAATTTATCCCCTAGATCTTCATTAGCTATTTATCTGGACATTTACACACAGTATGATAATACGATTACACCACTAACGATATTGCAATCGTGATAATGTTGTTTCTCGGTTTTGTTTTAAATGTACGTTTATTTAAAAAGTAACCGCCCCTGTTTATTGATTATTTTTGTGAGAGTTTATTCATTCTTCCAGCTCTCTAATGCTGCTGTATTAGCCAGCTTGTTGGCTAAAACATTCTAACGCAAGGCATGGTATTGGAGAGACTTAACCTACATTTAAGAAGGCTGTCTTCTTAACGACCTTATTTCAACCATTAAATTGAAGTGTCTATCAACACCAGTACGATTTTCGTTATGTTCTAGATTATCGGTGGCTACCACATTTTCCAAAAGTTTTGATAAGATAGCATGAAAAGTACAACATTAGGTACAGGAAGGGAAGTCTTACCCTTACGAACACCCTGTTTTTTGTAGGAGTTCGTGCTGTAGCTTCTTCGATTTTATTTTGTCACAAACCAAGAATATTTACCTTATTTATGTATGCTTACATTATTTAACGACGCAAAGTACACCTTTACCTCTATACAAATCTTATCTGCAGTAAAAAACAGTTCATTTAATGTTTTATGAAGCCTGTTTTTGAAGACGGCATTATTCGGGAAATGTCCCATCTGCTCTATTGAGTCAATATATGTCTCTATTCTACTACAGCAGCCATTATCAAAGATATAGAAATGCAAATACAAACCCATGCTGTGACATTTTCTAAGGCCAACAAGTGTTGTGGGACATCGGAGATGCGCAAGCGCAACAAAAGCTGCTTCCGGGTTTGCATAAAAGTTGAATTCTGCACTCACAGTAGCGTTACCTCTTCCTGTAAATCACGAAAAGCCAAGTAACAAGTCACGAGCAAACACTATCTGTAATACACATTTCAATACTGAGAACACCTGTAATATTGTCAATGGTGTGTCGACTCACCGTAATAGTTGCCTCCCATTATATAACAGTCCCTCAGACGACACCCGAAGTATTGGTCTATCTTAAGGGCTGTGGCGAGATTCGTTAATGGTCCTATACACATCAGGGTTATCTCTCCTTCAACAGAGACAGCATATAATGATTATGCATCGGAGACCTAGTCCGACTCAGAGATTTGTTGAAAAAGAGGTTTGTTGGATTCAAAGGCAAATATAATTTCCTTATGCTACGTTCCCCACTATCATGGCCACAATTAGTGTACAAAATACAAAATATAAACTATGGTTTTCTATTTTATTCCAATTTCCATTTTTCCTCTTATTGTTTGTATTACTATATATGTTCTGCACGATAAGTGTACAAAGTGCAGTTACTACATTCCTTTGATGACCAAATAGAGCAGAGTCAAATAATGTAAAATATTGTGGAAATGATAAAGTATAGCAAGGTGTCGAGTAATACTAGGGTGTGCCTTGGATAGCAAGGTGTCAAGTAATACTAGAGTGTGCCGTGGATAGCAAAGTGTCGAGTAATAATAGGGTGTGCCTTGGATAGCAAGGTGTCGAGTAATACTAGGGTGTGCCTTGGATAGCAAGGTGTCGAGTAATACTAGAGTGTGCCGTGGATAACAAGGTGTCGAGTAATACCAGGGTGTGCCGTGGATAACAAGGTGTCGAGTAATACCAGGGTGTGCCCTGGATAACAAGGTGTCGAGTAATACTAGGGTGTGCCTTGGATAGCAAGGTGTCGAGTTATACTAGGGTGTGCCGTGGATAGCAAGGTGTCGAGTAATACTATGGTGTGCCTTGGATAGCAAGGTGTCGAATAATACTAGGGTGTGCCTTGGATAGCAAGGTGTCGAGTAATACCAGGGTGTGCCTTGGGTAGCCGTATCATTGCATCTATCGCTGTTTCCTCTTCTAGAAGGCCAACATCCGGTTCTTCAATATAAGGGCAATTGCCAAATCCATCCTCTCCGTGGTAACTTCTACACATTGTATTTTACGAAACCTCGCCAAGGACAGAGCAATCACATCCCCGAAAAACGGGAATCTGAAAGGAAATAAAGAAGATGCCAAAACAACAAACCCCTTTTCTGTTCAATACAGTGACCGTTTCGTGTGCTATTTTGATTGCAAATGTTGGCATTCAAAAACAGATCCATTCAAATGTTATCTGATATTGTTTATGCATTAGCGTATAGGCCATGGAAGGTAGGATTAATGTATTTACCTATGAATTCAAACATAACGGCAAATAGACCACCTTCGGTATACAACATAGGATCTATTAGGAAACAGCCATCTGACATACAACAAAATGATGTCAGTATCTTTATATGAAGATATATCCAATACCGCTGACATTCTGAAATCTAAACAAGTGGTGTTCCTGAAGTGATGTAGTCATGATTACTTTTTAATACTCGTGAAATATATATGGTATTCAACAGATAACCATTTACGAAATATTTGGCGTTAGATAATTATTCAAATATCCTTTTAGAATTATTTGAATTGTTTGCTAACATTTCTCAATAAACCTCGGATAACAGAAACATGCAATTCAAAGAAGACCAATGAACAAATTCGGTTGATTATCGTTCAGTAAACAGTTTAAAGGTCAACTTTTAAAATTTGCCATCTGTATTGCTTTTGTTAACAGAAGTATGAATGAGGAATAACAGCATTCAATGTTGATAAAAAATTCATCTAACAAGTAAAACAACAAAGCTCTGTTTTCTACAATTCAAAGCAACGCGGACATATAATGTATACAAAAACGGAATAGATTTCGTATCGTCAGGCATTTCACTTACATTTAATTGATCAGCAGCTGTGAGTATTTTCAGTACGTTGCGTACGACTTGGTCCACGGCACTGTTGACTCTAACGCACGTGATCCCAATGACGTCATACACGATGGAGTCCAACATCATGAAGATAGCCTGTGCATCGTCTACACCGCCGTCTGTATCTATTATAATCTTCCTCCTCTCCTGTTCATCGTTAACACCGCCGTCTGTATCTATTATAATATTCCTCCTCTCCTGTGCAGCCATTTAATTTTATTTGGGCGTCTATCAATGGACGATGTGATCACACAATATCTAGTATATCAAATATAGGATAGTCAGGGTTTTTGACCGGGGAGGTAGCACGTATGTGTGTGACGAATAGTAATAACATTCATAAGCACATGTAGGAATGAGTGTCGGTGAACGTCCCGAATAGTAATAACATTCATAAGCACATGTAGGAATGAGTGTCGGTGAACGTCCTCGTATAAACCATTCTTTCTTTGATAAACTTAACATTATTGTGATCCTTAGTTTCCAGGTATATTTTTATAAGTAGTTGATAGTTTGGTCTGTCGATAATTTCCTCAGGACAGCTCGAACTTTTTTGTATGCGTCCAATACAACGTTTCATTATTACAGTCAAGTCAGTTCTCACAAAATTTTCCTTAAAAACAGTTGACAAAGATATTTCAGTCGCTGTTAGGTCCGACTTCATGTAAAGCGCTGTTTCTCTATTTTCTTCACGCTGGTTACCTAAATAAAAGTCACATGCTTCTCTTGCTAACTCTTTTCTACTACAAAAAAATAAAGCTTGAAAACCTTAGTTTTCAACCTGTTATTCATTCTGAGGTAATAGGAACGTCGAAAAAATCCGTTGGTCCACACGGCCGTTAGCCTCTTGTTTTCTTCTAGTGTCGTCTTGTCTCGATTTCTTCGGAAATCCGCTGTTGGTGCGTAGTGCATAATGCCATTTCCTTGCCCGGAATCTTTGCCGATTTGTTTTACAGCATAAATGATACGTTAAAAGTTAACTGGCCTGTTTGAGTCATTGGCTCGCCAAATTATAAGGTAATTAAACAGAATATTTCCTACAGATATCTTATAAAATACTTTGCATGAAGATATGATGCTTTGTTCCAAACCGAGCGATAAGCAGAATGAAAACGGTACATCAAATGTTCAAACATCCAGGTGCTTAATTATGTTAATTCCACTGACCACTGAATTAGATTTAACATTTAGAAACATTCGCGTGATTGAATACATTGACATTTATATACATTGTATACAATGGTAATTGGAAATGCATACCTACTTGACCGGTTGTACATAATTCGTGCAGATGCATACATTACCTTGTGATTTAGAACGTCAACATACTTACGTACCTATTGATATCTCACTTTGACCTGACGAAACAATTATTGACATGTTGTACATCATCCATTACGGTCCCTTTCAGTCGGTACGATTACTCGGAACACTTATAGTTCGGACATTTTGGCGTGAGTTTGGTACCAACATGTTTCCGTTTTTTCTTCGCTCCCTGTATAAGATGTCTATCAAATTAAATATGTCTCGAAATAAATTAGCAAATGTGTGAACGACGAAAAATCATTTGTTAATCGGTGTTCTATCATAAGGGAATTCCAAAGAGCTATTTTTACTATGCGTAATATAAACAAACTAGAATTATGTCAGTGTGACATTAAAGCCGCTCACCACTTTAAATTTAATTGCTTCAGTAACACGTTGAGCACCAATATCTACTATAATACCTCAGATATGTCTTCTGTATTCTGCTAATTGAAAATCATGTCATGTGATGATGTTGCCTTTGGAATTTCCAAAATCAATCACCTCTTAAATGATGCCTTAAAATCATTTCACCCTCTTTTGTGATGCATTGTTTTAATTTTCATTAATTAGCATCCTCCAATGATGTGACATAAGTTTTTACGTGCAGAATGGCAACCGGTGATTGGGTGCATTTTGTGCTTGTGAAAGGAAGGATAATTAACAGTAGTGGGAAAACATCGATGGAGAAAAGAGACATAGTATTCCTTTTAATTTTATTTATTTTTTATTCATATTAATAATCATCTAAAAATCTCACAAATGTTCTTGGAATATATTTGAATTATATTTCCTTACCAACGTAAGAGTTATTTCCCTTACACCGGATTGAGAATATTTTGACACAGCGCGAATTCTTTTCAAACAGCAGCGGTAGTTGTGTCATGTTCTTAAATTGTTAGAATTTCATAAATAAATACACCAGAAATAGCATGCTGTGTTACAGAAATGTTTGATTAGCATACATAGTTCACATATCGTCTCGTCTCAGAGCCCCGTCCGTGGTAGCAATGATGGTTTATTACCGTTATCAACATAAGCACGATATGTCATATTACGTTCCCGTTTGAAACATCAAAATAGAGGTTATACTTCATCACTCATATGGTTTATAAGTATAAATATTTACTTCTTCCTTGTACTTACAAAAAATAAAAAGCTAGACCGTACAAACAGCGTCAATGCTTGACAGTCTTCATATTTGCTTTCTCGAATCAGTCACTCCTCAGACCTCAATCAGAGTTGCTAAAACGCTCAAACACGATGCACGAATTTCACAACCATAACACTCGTAGAATGCACCGAAGATAAACATTTTGTTTTCAGCAATTATTTAAAGTATGGATTATTATTTGGAGAAGAGTATCAGAAGACTTTATGTAACCCACAGGTGAGTGTCAGAGATTCTACTTTCTATTTACGATAATGAAACTATATAGCGGAAGCATGCAAGACTGAATTATGAGCACGCACCCCGAACGGAAGTGGGTCCGTCATTTCGTTCTCTGGATAGAATCAATAAGCCGCTCGGCTCTCCTCAAGAGCGGCTTAAAAAGGGTAAATATAATAAAAATAGGGTTATTTAACGTTGGCTAAGGTAACAAACGGCAAAGTCAGACAAGTGTAACTCACGTCAAATATAACGTAGAAGACCTGTGTTGTTTCACAATTTAAGTTTATGGAAAGACCTTCAAAATACAAAAAACAAAATATCCGTCTTTCGGAAAATCATATATGAATTAAAAGTGTTTCCATGCTTATCAAACAAACTTAGGTCTTTTTGTAACATTGTTTTTCAGTTTTACATGTCGATGATTGCCGATACCACTTCACATCGTCGAGTCTAGTTCGGACAACAGGCCGGAAATGCATATTTGTTTCGTTTCGAATTTTAATTTTCTGCACTGTTTTTAATGATCGACTTAGTAAATTTATCCAAAGATAAAAGTTAATTTAATTCACCATGTTCTCGCAGTCTTCGACAACACTAGTATCTTGAACTATCTAATTAACAGTGGGTTCACTGATACTTTTGATCCATGACAAAAAAGTCACGTATCTCTATATACTGGTACAATTATCCAGGGTAAGGTGAGTGTTTATCCTACATGTTTAGGTAGATGTCCAACGAGCAGAGATAAATGAAGAAAAGTAAGATTATAATAATGTATGAAAATAATGATCAACGAAGAAAAACAACGTGTCAAAACAATTGCTTTCAAAGCCATATTTAACCTTTCATTTACTCAGTTATTCAGTAAGATCACATCGATATTGTTTACTAGAAATTGCTTGCTGGCAATCTTTAAGTCCCAATAGCATTTACATTGTATGTAATGACTATAACTTAGACCAAAAGAAAACCTTACTGCAGTTATTCTAGAAATATGTGTAGCAGTCCTATTTTATTGTATTTTGTAGTATTTTATATTAATTAATCATTGTGTGTTATATTCTATGTTGTGCCCAGCATGTTCTTTGTTTGTTTTGATATTATGACGTACCTGTCCTGTGGTGTGATCTTTATCTGTGATGTTTACCTGGTGTGGATCTTTAGGTTCAGTGTGTTTATTGTTTATATTCTATTTTCATTGGTCAGATGTTTTGTATAGATTTCTATTTTTATTGGTCACTTTTGGCGGGATTTCTTTGTGCCAGTTTTGCCGAAGATTTTATGAAACACAGCAGACACATTGCATTGGACAGACACACTTCTTTTGACCGTAAGTCTTCTCTATTTTCTTATATTAATAATGTCTTCACATTGAAAGTTATTTGGGCTAGGGTTCTGGCAAATTAAAACATATTGGTAATTTGATTCCATTTAACTATTATTCAGAAAAGTTCTAAATAATAGTTAAATGGAATTATTATGTGAAGTAAAACGTGTTCGGAGAGTTGACCAAGTGATTTATGGTTTTTATATTTCGTGTATGTTTGAATCCTCATGAATATTACTATACTAGATAGAACAGAAATGTGTACCATGTATATATATCTATGTATTCACATTCATCATTTTTAAGAGAAACAAAAGTGATTTGATGACATAGGTTTCATCTTGGCTCTGTGCTATACACAGGTGCCTGATATATGTACATTTTAACTAATTTATATTCCCATGCTAGCTATATTCTAACTTTAGTTGTCAAAGATAGTTTTAATATTTCCTTTATTTTATTTCTTTTGCATTAAATGGTTCAGTGGATTACCATGAAACCTGTTAAGGTATATAATTGAGAAATGATAATTTCCATGTACATTGTATTCTGTATAATTGTAACAGTATGAAATAGTAGTAAAAAGTTTGTAAGAGTTATGTCCATTTATTATACGGTATGTAGTCTTATATACGATTGTTGAACCATGTTTGTCAGTGCTGTGGAATAAATATGAATAGAAAAGAACTCTTGTTTTTTTGTGAAACCACCCTGCTACATATGTCTAATACCACATAGAATGTTTAGAAAAATTAAATGTCGCTCTTCGCAGTATTCAGAAGAGCAGTAAAAAATGTGTCTTTATCGATTTTGGTGACGATGGTTAAATTTGGCTCTTTCTTGAGTACTTTGTTCCAGTCGACCACCATTTGTCCGTAGGTGAGTTTTCCACCTAGCTCTACAGTTGCGTACACGTGTTTGGTCTCCATGACAACTTCTGATGGACTCAACATACAAGCCGCCAAAAACTCATCAGCCGGTGAGTAGTTCCAACCTTGTTTGATGGAAAACGCGACAGGTTTCTGTTCTATTGCCTTCAAGAATTGGTTGCGTTTGCCCGAGAAACTCCGTAATTGGTGGTACTGATCCTGAAATAAAAAGGCGTTACACTTGACTATATATTATGGGCTGAGAATAATAATGATACTTTGCAGTTCAGAAATGTAATACCTATTATGCGTTATAAAAGCATGCATGTCCAAAGGTCCCATCCTATCATTTGTCACCAAAATCCATAAAAGAATAAAATCACATGTTATCTTTGCAGTTTGACAAATGTACTATAACTATAGTATATTTAGATATTTTCCACGTATCATTAGTTATGTACATTATTCACACATAGTATTAGATTTACACATAGCATATGTACAGTATTCAACATAAAAGATGGATAGCTTACCCAAGTAGGTCCGTTTTCCTCACAAACTTCCCAGCCAACCAGTGTCGTCGGACATCGAAGCTGCTCTAGTGCTATATAAGCAGCTTCCGGGTCGGCGTGGAAGTTGAACTCTGCGCTCACTGTTATGTTACCTTTACCTGTCAATCAAAGACTCTTATTCTTACGTCAAACTTAAATATAGAAATCAGAAGATATTGGGGTCGGAAATATCATAATGTTGAGTTTTAATTACTCCCAGTTTTCATAATGTTCAGCTTTCTTTACTTATTACATAAATCGATAGAAAGTAATTAAGACACATACTGTGTTGGAAGTACTTCTACACAGGTGGGCCATGTCCGAGCTACCTTTGTACTACAGTTCTCCTGGCCACACAGGTGGGCCATGTTCGAACTACCTTTGTACTACAGTTCTCCTGGCTAGACAGGTGGGCCATGTTCGAGCTACCTTTGAACTGCAGTTCTCCTGGCTACACAGGTGGGACATGTTCTAGCTACCTTTGTACTACAGTTCTCCTGGCCGCACAGGTGGGTCATGTTCGAACTACCTTTGTACTACAGTTCTCCTGGCTACATAGGTGGGCCATGTTCGAGCTACCTTTGTACTACTATTCTCCTGGCTACACAGGTGGGCCATGTTGGAGCTACCTTTGTACTACAGTTCTCCTGGCTAAACAGGTGGGCCATGTTCGAGCTACCTTTATACTACAGTTCACCTAGCTGCACAGGTGGGCCATGTTCGAGCTACCTTTGTACTACAGTTCCCCTGGCTACACAGGAGGGACATGTTCGAGCTACCTTTGTACTACAGTTCTCCAGGCTACACAGGAGGGACATGTTCGAGCTACCTTTGTACTACAGTTCTCCAGGCTACACAGGAGGGACATGTTCGAGCTCCCTTTGTACTACAGTTCCCCTAGCTACACAGGAGGGACATGTTCGAGCTACCTTTGTACTACAGTTCCCCTGGCTACACAGGAGGGACATGTTCGAGCTACCTTTGTACTACAGTTCCCCTGGCTACACAGGAGGGACATGTTCGAGCTACCTTTGTACTACAGTTCCCCTGGCTACACAGGAGGGACATGTTCGAGCTACCTTTGTACTACAGTTCCCCTAGCTACACAGGAGGGACATGTTCGAGCTACCTTTGTACTACAGTTCCCCTAGCTACACAGGAGGGACATGTTCGAGCTACCTTTGTACTACAGTTCTCCTGGCTTCACAGGAGGGACATGTTCGAGCTACCTTTGTACTACAGTTCCCCTGGCTACACAGGAGGGACATGTTCGAGCTACCTTTGTACTACAGTTCCCCTAGCTACACAGGAGGGACATGTTCGAGCTACCTTTGTACTACAGTTCCCCTGGCTACACAGGAGGGACATGTTCGAGCTACCTTTGTACTACAGTTCCCCTAGCTACACAGGAGGGACATGTTCGAGCTACCTTTGTACTACAGTTCTCCAGGCTACACAGGAGGGACATGTTCGAGCTACCTTTGTACTACAGTTCCCCTAGCTACACAGGAGGGACATGTTCGAGCTACCTTTGTACTACAGTTCCCCTAGCTACACAGGAGGGACATGTTCGAGCTACCTTTGTACTACAGTTCCCCTGGCTACACAGGAGGGACATGTTCGAGCTACCTTTGTACTACAGTTCCCCTGGCTACACAGGAGGGACATGTTCGAGCTACCTTTGTACTACAGTTCTCCAGGCTACACAGGAGGGACATGTTCGAGCTCCCTTTGTACTACAGTTCCCCTAGCTACACAGGAGGGACATGTTCGAGCTACCTTTGTACTACAGTTCCCCTAGCTACACAGGAGGGACATGTTCGAGCTACCTTTGTACTACAGTTCCCCTGGCTACACAGGAGGGACATGTTCGAGCTACCTTTGTACTACAGTTCCCCTAGCTACACAGGAGGGACATGTTCGAGCTACCTTTGTACTACAGTTCTCCTTGCTACACAGGAGGGGCATGTTCGAGCTACCTTTGTTCGACAGTTCTCCTGGCTACACAGGTGGGCCATGTTGGAGCTACCTTTGTACTACAGTTCTCCTGGCTAGACAGGTGGGACATGTTCGAGCTACCTTTGTACGACAGTTCTACTGGCTACACAGGTGGGACATGTTCGAGCCACCATTGTACTACAGTTCTCCTAGCTACACAGGTGGGGCATGTTCGAGCTACCTTTGTACTACAGGTTCTCCTGGCTACACAGGTGGGACATGCTCGAGCTACCTTTGTACTACAGTTCTCCTAGCTACACAGGTGGGGCATGTTCGAGCTACCTTTGTACGACAGTTCTCCTGGCTACACAGGTGGGACATGTTCGAGCTACCATTGTACTACAGTTCTCCTAGCTACACAGGTGGGCCATGTTCGAGCTACCTTTGTACGACAGTTCGCCTGGCTACCCAGGTGGGACATGTTCGAGCTACCTTTGTACGACAGTTTTCCTGGCTACACAGGAGGGACATGTTCGAGCTACCTTTCTACTACAGTTCTCCTGGCTACACAGGTGGGCCATGTTCGAGCTCCCTTTGTACTACCGTTCTCCTGGCTACACAGGAGGGCCATGTTCGAGCTACCTTTGTTCTACAGTTCTCCTGGCTACACAGGTGGGGCATGTTCGAGCTACCTTTGTACTACAGGTCTCCTGGCTACACAGGTGGGACATGTTCGAGCCACCATTGTACTACAGTTCTCCTAGCTACACAGGTGGGCCATGGTCGAGCTACCTTTGTACCACAGTTCTCCTGACTACACAGGAGGGGCATGTTCGAGCTACCTTTGTACTACAGTTTTCCTGGCTACACAGGTGGGACATGTTCGGGCTACCTTTGTACGACAGTTCTCCTGGCTACACACACAGGTGGGACATGTTCGAGCTACCTATGTACTACAGTTCTCCTGGCTACACAGGTGGGGCATGTTCGAGCTACCTTTGTACTACAGGTTCTCCTGGCTACACAGGTGGGCCATGTTCGAGCTACCTTTGTACCACAGTTCTCCTGACTACACAGGAGGGGCATGTTCGAGCTACCTTTGTACGACAGTTCGCCTGGCTACCCAGGTGGGACATGTTCGAGCTACCTTTGTACAACAGTTCTCCTGACTACACAGGAGGGGCATGTTCGAGCTACCTTTGTACTACAGTTTTCCTGGCTACACAGGTGGGCCATGTTCGAGCTCCCTTTGTACGACAGTTCTCCTGGCTACCCAGGCGGGAAATGTTCGAGCTACCTTTGTACTATAGTTCTCCTGGCTACACAGGTGGGCCATGTTCGAGCTCCCTTTGTACGACAGTTCTCCTGGCTACCCAGGCGGGAAATGTTCGAGCTACCTTTGTACTATAGTTCTCCTGGCTACACAGGTGGGCCATGTTCGAGCTACATGTGTACGACAGTTCTCCTGGCTACACAGGGGGGGCATGTTCGAGCTACCTTTGTACTACAGTTCTCCTACGACAGTTCTCCTGGCTACACAGGTGGGCCATGTTCGAGCTACCATTGTACTACAGTTCTCCTGGCTACACAGGTGGGGCATGTTCGAGCTACCTTTGTACTACAGGTCTCCTGGCTACACAGGTGGGACATGTTCGATCTACCTTTGTACTACAGTTCTCCTAGCTACACAGGTGGGGCATGTTCGAGCTACCTTTGTACTACAGGTCTCCTGGCTACACAGGTGGGACATGTTCGATCTACCTTTGTACTACAGTCCTCCTGGCTACACAGGTGGGACATGTTCGAGCTACCATTGTACTACAGTTCTCCTGGCTACACAGGGGGGCCATGTTCGAGCTACCTTTGTACGACAGTTCTCCTGGCTACACAGGTGGGACATGTTCGAGCTACCTTTGTACAACAGTTCTCCTGACTACACAGGTGGGACATGTTCGAGCTACCTTTGTACTACAGTTCTCCTGGCTACACAGGTGGGCCATGTTCGAGCTACCTTTGTACTACAGTTCTCCTGGCTACACAGGTGGGCCATGTTCGAGCTACCTTTGTACTACAGTTCTCCTGGCTACACAGGTGGGCCATGTTCGAGCTACCTTTGTACTACAGTTCTCCTGGCTACACAGGTGGGCCATGTTCGAGCTACCTTTGTACTACAGTTCTCCTGGCTACACAGGTGGGCCATGTTCGAGCTACCTTTGTACTACAGTTCTCCTGGCTACACAGGTGGGCCATGTTCGAGCTACCTTTGTACTACAGTTCTCCTGGCTACACAGGTGGGCCATGTTCGAGCTACCTTTGTACTACAGTTCTCCTGGCTACACAGGTGGGCCATGTTCGAGCTACCTTTGTACTACAGTTCTCCTGGCTACACAGGTGGGCCATGTTCGAGCTACCTTTGTACTACAGTTCTCCTGGCTACACAGGTGGGCCATGTTCGAGCTACCTTTGTACTACAGTTCTCCTGGCTACACAGGTGGGCCATGTTCGAGCTACCTTTGTACTACAGTTCTCCTGGCTACACAGGTGGGCCATGTTCGAGCTACCTTTGTACTACAGTTCTCCTGGCTACACAGGTGGGCCATGTTCGAGCTACCTTTGTACTACAGTTCTCCTGGCTACACAGGTGGGCCATGTTCGAGCTACCTTTGTACTACAGTTCTCCTGGCTACACAGGTGGGCCATGTTCGAGCTACCTTTGTACTACAGTTCTCCTGGCTACACAGGTGGGCCATGTTCGAGCTACCTTTGTACTACAGTTCTCCTGGCTACACAGGTGGGCCATGTTCGAGCTACCTTTGTACTACAGTTCTCCTGGCTACACAGGTGGGCCATGTTCGAGCTACCTTTGTACTACAGTTCTCCTGGCTACACAGGTGGGCCATGTTCGAGCTACCTTTGTACTACAGTTCTCCTGGCTACACAGGTGGGCCATGTTCGAGCTACCTTTGTACTACAGTTCTCCTGGCTACACAGGTGGGCCATGTTCGAGCTACCTTTGTACTACAGTTCTCCTGGCTACACAGGTGGGCCATGTTCGAGCTACCTTTGTACTACAGTTCTCCTGGCTACACAGGTGGGCCATGTTCGAGCTACCTTTGTACTACAGTTCTCCTGGCTACACAGGTGGGCCATGTTCGAGCTACCTTTGTACTACAGTTCTCCTGGCTACACAGGTGGGCCATGTTCGAGCTACCTTTGTACTACAGTTCTCCTGGCTACACAGGTGGGCCATGTTCGAGCTACCTTTGTACTACAGTTCTCCTGGCTACACAGGTGGGCCATGTTCGAGCTACCTTTGTACTACAGTTCTCCTGGCTACACAGGTGGGCCATGTTCGAGCTACCTTTGTACTACAGTTCTCCTGGCTACACAGGTGGGCCATGTTCGAGCTACCTTTGTACGACAGTTCTCCTGGCTACACAGGTGGGCCATGTTCGAGCTACCTTTGTACTACAGTTCTCCTGGCTACACAGGTGGGTCATGTTCGAGCTACCTTTGTACTACAGTTCTCCTGGCTACACAGGTGGGACATGTTCGAGCTACCTTTGTACGACAGTTCTCCTGGCTACACAGGAGGGACATGTTCGAGCTACCTTTGTACTACAGTTTTCCTGGCTACACAGGTGGGCCATGTTCGAGCTACCGTTGTACTACATATCTCCTGGCTACATTATGTTTACTACGTGCTAGAGGAAAGCCGGAGTTCCCGGAGAAAAGACACAGACCTACGGCCAGTACCTGGTGACTGCCTACCGTAGGTCTCGAACCCGCGATCAAGTGGTGGACGGCTAGTGGTAGCAGAATATCAGACGCCTTTACCACTTGGTCACCGCAGCCCCTACATAATGCACGTGTTCGCTTTCATCATATTCACTTTGGACTAAGACAAACAACAACAAGACCTGTAGTTTAGATTACCATAGTAGTTGCCTCCCATTATATAGCAGTCTCTTAGACGACAACTGAAGTCTGGGTCCACCTTCAGGGCTGTGGCAAGGTTGGTCAGTGGGCCTATACACATCAGGGTTATCTCCCCTGGAACAAGAGAGTTTCGTCTGAATATAAAAGAATTATGGATTTTTTTTAGTAACAAAGAAGCCATGAAAGTTCCAGGAATATCGCTGGTTAATTTAAATTCAATGAGAAGTGCCAAAATAATCAAACAAACCCCTGATATGGATCAGCCAGTTAATCGTTTAAGCAAGTATTCAAATGAAGGAGAATCACAGGCTATATAAACATTAAACAACATTCTAAAAGGTAACTAGTCCTCAATTATCGTACTAAAATTACCAGGGTGTTCCTTCGTTAACCGGATAATTACGTCCGTCGCTGCTTCTCTCTGTAGAATACTGACATCCGGTTCCTCTGCTGATTGACAATCGCCGAGGCCGTCGACACCTTGATAGGAGTTTTGTATCACGTGTTGACCAAGAATGGAAAACGCACATCCGGCATAAACTGGAATCTGATTAAAATAGTTACAAAATCAGGGACTGTTGTTTTGCTCTTATGATTACAATTACAATTTCGCAGACAAATGTGGTTGAACATACCAGTTCACAGACAAATATGGTTGTACATACCAATTCACAGACAAATATGGTTGTACATACCAGTTCACAGACAAATATGGTTGTACATACCAATTCACAGACAAATATGGTTGTACATACCAGTTCACAGACAAATATGGTTGTACATACCAGTTCACAGACACTGATGGTTGTACATACCAGTTCACAGACACTGATGGTTGTACATACCAGTTCACAGACACTGATGGTTGTACATACCAGTTCACAGACACTGATGGTTGTACATACCAGTTCACAGACACTGATGGTTGTACATACCAGTTCACAGACACTGATGGTTGTACATACCAGTTCACAGACACTGATGGTTGTACATACCAGTTCACAGACACTGATGGTTGTACATACCAGTTCACAGACACTGATGGTTGTACATACCAGTTCACAGACACTGATGGTTGTACATACCAGTTCACAGACACTGATGGTTGTACATACCAGTTCACAGACACTGATGGTTGTACATACCAGTTCACAGACACTGATGGTTGTACATACCAGTTCACAGACACTGATGGTTGTACATACCAGTTCACAGACACTGATGGTTGTACATACCAGTTCACAGACACTGATGGTTGTACATACCAGTTCACAGACACTGATGGTTGTACATACCAGTTCACAGACACTGATGGTTGTACATACCAGTTCACAGACACTGATGGTTGTACATACCAGTTCACAGACACTGATGGTTGTACATACCAGTTCACAGACACTGATGGTTGTACATACCAGTTCACAGACACTGATGGTTGTACATACCAGTTCACAGACACTGATGGTTGTACATACCAGTTCACAGACACTGATGGTTGTACATACCAGTTCACAGACACTGATGGTTGTACATACCAGTTCACAGACACTGATGGTTGTACATACCAGTTCACAGACACTGATGGTTGTACATACCAGTTCACAGACACTGATGGTTGTACATACCAGTTCACAGACACTGATGGTTGTACATACCAGTTCACAGACACTGATGGTTGTACATACCAGTTCACAGACACTGATGGTTGTACATACCAGTTCACAGACACTGATGGTTGTACATACCAGTTCACAGACACTGATGGTTGTACATACCAGTTCACAGACACTGATGGTTGTACATACCAGTTCACAGACACTGATGGTTGTACATACCAGTTCACAGACACTGATGGTTGTACATACCAGTTCACAGACACTGATGGTTGTACATACCAGTTCACAGACACTGATGGTTGTACATACCAGTTCACAGACACTGATGGTTGTACATACCAGTTCACAGACACTGATGGTTGTACATACCAGTTCACAGACACTGATGGTTGTACATACCAGTTCACAGACACTGATGGTTGTACATACCAGTTCACAGACACTGATGGCTGTACATACCAGTTCACAGACACTGATGGTTGTACATACCCGTTCACAGACACTGATGGTTGTACATACCAGTTCACAGACACTGATGGTTGTACATACCAGTTCACAGACACTGATGGTTGTACATACCAGTTCACAGACACTGATGGTTGTACATACCAGTTCACAGACACTGATGGTTGTACATACCAGTTCACAGACACTGATGGTTGTACATACCAGTTCACAGACACTGATGGTTGTACATACCAGTTCACAGACACTGATGGTTGTACATACCAGTTCACAGACACTGATGGTTGTACATACCAGTTCACAGACACTGATGGTTGTACATACCAGTTCACAGACACTGATGGTTGTACATACCAGTTCACAGACACTGATGGTTGTACATACCAGTTCACAGACACTGATGGTTGTACATACCAGTTCACAGACACTGATGGTTGTACATACCAGTTCACAGACACTGATGGTTGTACATACCAGTTCACAGACACTGATGGTTGTACATACCAGTTCACAGACACTGATGGTTGTACATACCAGTTCACAGACACTGATGGTTGTACATACCAGTTCACAGACACTGATGGTTGTACATACCAGTTCACAGACAATGATGGTTGTACATACACGTTCACAGACACTGATGGCTGTACATACACGTTCACAGACTCTGATTGTTGTACATACACGTTCACAGATCCGGATTGTTGTACATACACGTTCAGAGACTCAGATGGTTGTACATACCAGTTCACAGACACTGATGGCTTTACAATTTAGTTTACACACTCGTAGCTTTATATACACAATATGCCAGTTCATAGGCACCTTTTAAAAACGGTAATTGTTATTTTGTTTTAATCAGGTAAAAACGCAACCTTATCACACATATCTACAATTCTATTTTATCATTCATAACAATTTCGTAAAATATCACAAATTATTAGAAGCAAATTCATACATCATACCAATACACTGGCAACCTTTTCTCAATGTATATATGACATTTAAAACAACCCATTCCTGCCATGTAATTGTCTTGAAAATACATAATTTGTACCTGTGATACACCTCATTTTAAGCTTTAATATTGAGCGTTCGTCCAGGTGAGGAAGGCAATAGGTTCTGTCCCGGCCTGAAAAAATGATAGTTGGTATTCCCTGCTGAACGTTCAGCATTTAGGGAAATGGCATCCTCGATATCCAGGGGTTACGCTCAATTTCGCTCTCCACACCCCTGAATATCATAGCAAAAATGAAGGCACGCGGCTAGCTATTTGATTGGTGTCAGGTAAAAAAGAACTGACCAATCATGAGGCTGATACTTGTCCTTAGAAGATTACAAAGGAGCGACGCCCGACTTCAAAGCCTGTCATGTTTTACCGTTACGCGACCGCGAGATTCTTTTGATGTACATCAAAGGACCAAAGTAGTCTTCTCGTCTCTTTCACAAGGTGCTGCACACTTAATATTTACTTTGACATATTCCAGGGGTGTAGAGAGCAAAAGTGAGCGTAAATCTTGGATATCGAGGATGGGGAAATGGCAACAACTGGTTGTTAAACCAAACAAACCAAACAGTATCGAACATTATAACATAGTGTCAGACTGCAGGAGCATACACGGGCAAGTTTGCATGTGAACATGCAATATAAAACATTGTGTTTTCATGGATNAGCACGCCAACATACCGTCTCCTACACACACACGCGCAAGCACGCATACACTACATACATGGAGGCACGTCCTTAAACGACCATAGCTGTTAATAGGACGTTTAACAAAATTAAACCAAACAAACCAAACAGTATCGAACATTATAACATAGTGTCAGACTGCAGGAGCATACACGGGCAAGTTTGCATGTGAACATGCAATATAAAACATTGTGTTTTCATGGATACAATATGCATACATGTTTTATATATAGCTTTACATACACTTAATTTGTCCGCAGCTGTGAGTATTTTCAGAACGTTCCGTACGACTTGGTTCACGCCGCTGTTACCTCTGACGCACGTGAAGCCAATGACGTCATACACGGTGGAGTCCAACATCATGAAGATAGCCTGTGCATCGTCTACACCGCCGTCTGTATCTATTATCAGCTTCTTCCTCTGTGTAGCCATTTAGTTTTATTGGGGTGTCTGTCAACAGAGAAATGTTTATAAAATGAGTATATCATACGTAACTGTTCCGACCATGCAGGTAACACGAGTTTGTACGACAAAGCATACATTCACAACAATATGTACGAACAAACGGAGGTGATTGTCCACACACGAACGTGTATTTTGTGTGATATAAGTGTTACACAACGTACTGTAACGTACCAAAATTCTTCTTTACGCATATATTATGTTTCTGCAAAACCATATTTATTTTTTATTGTTTTATGCCGTGTAAAAAATAAATAAAATTTGAGATGTATGTTACCATACTCTCTAGATTTATTTTAGTTAAGGCATTTTATTCATGTAGCAATTTCTTGATAATTTCCTCATTGACAAAATGTTTTTCGACATTGTTGACTGGGAGGTGTGGTCATCTCTTCGTCTGGTTCTGAGTTTTGGAATTATTGTTTGGGCTGGGTGTCACATCCGTCGTTTGTTCCAGTTGTTTTCCTTTGAGCTTTTCTCATCAAGTACTTAACGTTGTTTCTTGCCTTACTCTACATACTTATTGTGATCCTTAGTTTCCGTGAGTCTCTCCAACCATCTGTTCTTTCCCTAACTGGTTCTTCTTCTCTTTCTTCATCTAATGGCTGCTCATGTTTCTTCTTTCTGTCGTTTATTTTTGGGATATGTTTGTCTATCGCGGTTACTAATTTACTGACCAATGTGCTGTAGTGTCTCCATGTCCTCGTTAGTCAGGATACGGACCACTAGGCTGCGTTTCTGATTTATTAATATCCTCGTTGACTACTAACTCGTGTTGAATAAGGTTCGCTTCGAATTCCTTAACGATTTTAATGAATGATTTTATATTCTGTTGTGCAGTTCACCCAGTGAATGTTCCTTCAGTTAAAGTCCCTTATAATAAGGACATGTGGATATCTAGCGTTCCCCACATCAAGCAGTAGATCTGTCGTTATTGTCCTTACTGCTGCTCGGACTTTGGTATATACAACCAATCATAAGTTTATTTGCTTCGGCTAAGTTGGCACTTACAAAACAATTGTTCCTTAAAAAACTGTTGCCATGGATACTTCAGTTGCTTCGATATCACATGATGTAATTTCTGTCCCTGAATTCCATTTTCTCAGATTGGTTTATCAAAAGATAATTCATAACCTTCTTTCGCCAACTCTTGTTTCGGGGATTTCCCTTTCTTGTTCCACGCGCCCAAATGTTCGCAAGTATTTGTTCCACATGGAATTCCGGTTTCACGAATACGGGATCTGGTGGTTCTGATTAGAATATAGAGTAGCGGTGGAGAAATACTTCCACACAGAGTTCCATGTGCCCGTTTGGGACGAGGATCTTGAACAAATTTTGCACGTGACCCCTTATCCCTGAGCAAGGAGAACCAACTCTTCCAACCCGGTGTTTTATCTTCCTTGCTTGTTCGTTGCCATCTGCTGTTTGGTGTTGGTTTGCCTACCTCGCCAGGGTGCGGCCTGTTTATTGTTTTCTGCCTGTGTGTATTTCTTCTCCTCGACTTCTTTTAAATGACTCTTTTGTAGTGTGCATTGGCATATCTGTGGCAGGTTTACGTCGATACTTTCCTTGTTATGGCGTTTATTGGGGTGAAGAGGTTCCGGGACTCTTTGTCGTATAACAAAGGAACAAGTCTACTATAGACACAGAGTAAAGATATGATCTGATGATGCTATAACAACTAGACGGTAGGTATGATGAGAAACAAAGTTCAAATATCCAGATATTTAATCATATAATATAGAATTAATTTTTTATGGAACTTCGCTACTAATCACTTTACAAACGTCTCAAGTCTTCCCGGCTGGAGTTGGTTTCCCGATCAGGAAACATTCGCCCGATCAAATGAATCTTAATATGATTTTATACGTCGATGACAGAAGCATACATACCTGACTGGTTTAGCTTTACATACATACCGAACCACGGGGTTTAGGGACTTTAGCCCAATACTTATGTATAGACCTAGTAACAATTGATAACTCACACCTGACGGTGCAATCATTTTGTACTGTACGTCCTCTATTACGACCTCACGGCCATCAAGTGGCCGACATCTCATGCTCACCATTCAAGGCCTACCTGTACACACATACCCGAGCCCATATCTTAGCGGAATACTACATGTGTAGCTACAGAGGAATTATCTCCAGTATTAATATTGTTCTGTCCGTTATAAGATGACATTTGCTCGGCATTGGTCACTCTGTTAACTGAACTATTTCTGTCCTATGCGTGTTCCTTAGATTAATTGTAAGTCAATACGTCACTACTTAACGTATTGTTGCAACACAATTCGGATTTTCCGTTGCGCGTGTTTGTACCAACGTATTGCAGTGTTTTACTTGCTCTTTTTATAACTTTTTGATTATAATTATACAAGTTTTCACATATGTACGCGACCAGATGATGTCAAAGAATGGGTTAGTTTTCCAGCTGCCTAAGTTTCTTAAAATTAATTTTGGAAACTTTTTATATGAATTAAATAATACTTTAAAACATGGTGAATTTGTACCTCGTCCTGTGTGCCGTTTCACGACGCGTACGTAAAGTTACGGGTACCCGTAAATATTTACGTGCACGTAACTAAGTGCACGTACGTTACGTAGGGGGTGTTTCACGAAACCGTACGTAACTTTTCACATTTACGTACGGGTTTACGTGCACGTAAATTATACCGGAAGTGAATAATCCAACATGATGTGATGATCCTTAGGTTTAAAGCGGTTACAATCTTAACCATTCAATGATTTCTTTAGACTTAACATACGGCGATTCTCATTGGAATATTTCCATTTATGAGGTGGCCAGAACTTTCAGAAGTGGAACTCTCTAGTGTCATAGTTAAACTAATTAGAGCCCCGTAGAACCCGAGGCAGCACATGAGAGCCCGGTACAGCTGGATAGAAGTATTTGAACCGCCCGGGCCTTTTCTTTTGATGTCATGTCATACATGTAGCAACTGTGTATTTTTTTTCCATATTTTTACAATATGAATGTAATGATGAAGAAACATATCATATTCTACAAATCCATACTTGCGAACTCTCCCTATTTTGGATGGAGATTCCCGATTTTGAACCCTGAAATTCAGCATTTTCAACTATTCCTATTTTCTATTATCTGATGATTTCATCTGGAAGAACAACTCAAAAGATGCCACTTATTAGTTATCTAGTTATAGGTAAAAAAATATGTATATATACATAACAATATTATGCCAATTTAGAATTAGAAATATAACAACTGTCAAGTACATGTACAGCTAATATCGCACATGTGACAGTACCACGGAATTAAATTTTAAGTCCGTCACAGTACTTGTATTATTGGGACTATCTGATCGCCAGTTCAACTAAATATTAATAAGTACATTGTTTTGTAAAACTCTGATACAACTAAATATTGTTGTATTTTTAGGCATGGAAATATTAATTGTGAGGATTTTTATCATTTCACAAACCCGATGATTTCCAATTCGTATAATTATAGAGGGCACAATAAAACACTGGGCAAATATTACATGTAACTGAAAGTTTACAAACAAAAATAAGCTATTGGATTTGGAGATGCCGCGGACTCTTGGGGTGAACCGGAATCAGTAGTCAAACATAAGCCAATTAATTGTGTAGGTATTGTTATTATAAGGATGCAACACAGTAAAAGTCTATCCTCTTAAAAAAAACAAAGATTGACAGACTTGCGACGTGTTGTAATAGAAGCACCACAACAATATCACAGCGACAAGATAGCGGATAGTTAAACGTTAAGTTACCTTCAAACATAACTTCCGTCGACTTAAACTTTCTTGCCGTTGCTTTCCCTTTCAACTACTGAATCATTGCATAATCTACATGTACAAAATATTACTCGGAGATGAGGGGTTGTCTAGATCTCAGTGGTAGGGATCAGGTCGGTTGGGGGACAGTTTCACAAAGCGGTACTCGTCGAATGACAATTATATCGGGATCAAATCGTTATAAAACAACCATTTTCTAACATACTTTCATATTTTTTCAATTACAAAAATATTTGCAACAGGTGCGCCAAGGTTTGGTAATGTGAACTCTGGAATCCAAAGAAAGGACGGACGAAATGACACAACAGTTCGTGATTTTTTGGGCAGATTATGATCAATTTCTTACTCTTTATTGATATACGTTAGTGACGCGTCATAAGCCTTTCAAGATACGTCATTTCTCCATTGCATCTATCAACATTTTTTCAATAAATTTCATGAATTTGTTTGACATCCGATTTTTATACTTAACGTCCTGCCAGAAAATTACACGTTGTTCTTGCTAGTAGTATTTACATGTACATAATTCTCTAAGGTTCTGTTATTGAGATACCAGTTTTCGTCTCCGTATCAAATTTACTGTTGGCGTCTTTCTAATAGGACACAATGGCCAATTAACTCATTATGATTTAAAAACTAAGAAATGGGTGATAACATTAACCTAATTAACGAAAGCTTTGGATAATTCTGCAGATGTACGCAAAATGTCGTTAAAATGGATCAAACAACGAAGCCAGGGGAAATTATTGGAAAGCCCCCCAGTAAAATAACATACAACCCAATGGGATAATGACGTAACGTTGAAGACTTACATGTACGGCACGTCATTGCATACAACATCTTTCATACATTTCTACACATTTTTCTTTAAATCATCTTAAAGTTAATCGGAAATGTTATAAAAACAAAATTTGATATACCGTGAAATAGAATTTCCCACATTTTTATTTCATATTAATTTTATACTTTTTCTTAAAATCAGAGACGTATACGTCTCTGTTAAAATGGATAGCAAATTTGCAGAAATTCATTTTTTCTGATATAATCAGGTTAAACATGAAAAACGACCTGCATAGCATAATTATTAAGCTAAATATTATATCATATCTTCAAAATCAGCTAACGAAATAATATTGCAGTATTTTGAAATAAATATCATCGTTTATGAAATTAAAATTTCGTTCAATTTCATCACAAAACTCATCATTAAAAATCATGAAATATATCTAGAAATGCATGGAATATATATATAGCCGTCGCTGTTACCATCCAAGTAAAATATTGGGAAAATACTGTACTTTTGGCCCCTACTTGTGATTTGTTGGTTTAGACACACTCATCCCCTATGTAATGCCCACTGGAGTTTATTTATTTAACACGACACAATACGGCAGTCATTTGTTTCCTTTTATGACGTCTGAACGTAAACTTACGTGTGGTTTACGGCAGGTATTTGTTGGCGTAAGTTACGTGAGGTTTTGGGCGTAACTTACGGGTACCCGTAACTTATTTACGTGCTCTCGTAACTTACGTGTGCGTCGTGAAACGGACCAAAAAACTTACGTACGGTTTACGGGTACCCGTAACTTTACGTACGCGTCGTGAAACGGCACCCAGGTCACAGGTAGCATCGGGTGACCAGTTTCTGAGCCCTTCAGGTGAAATTTGCCGAATAAACGAGAAGAAAAAAATTGTGGATTGTGCTTTACATTGTTAATAAAAAATGTTCAGTCTTTAATTTGAACAGGAAAATAATTGTTTTACTCTACAATGACTACTTATTCAATCCTCTTGTCATTATTGAATAACGACAAGAGTGTTGATATCAATTTTTTATCCAATTGTCCGAATTCTGTGTCCGCCTATTTATAACACGCTGTATTGACTGTGATACAGCTACAGTCCAAAGGCGGAAGTGTGTCGGGAGACAATGTTTACAGAATCATTTTGACGTCTGTTTCTGCTACATGTTTTAATCATACCAAAACGTTTTGCATATAATATACTTACACTTACAGCATTTCAGTTGCTCAATTGTGCTAAGCAGAAAATAGTGTAATGTTGCATATGAATATTATCAATTCTATTTTTTTTTCATGTGTATTTCTAATGTTTTCTAATCCAATTAAAAACGTAATAGTAGAACAAGCTTTTCCCATGTTTTCGTGGGTAGAATAAGGTACATTTATCTGCTTTTGCTTCATTTTCTTCAACATTCATGCAGACATTAGCTAAGTGTTTACTTTCCATACCGAAAAAAACGATGACTTAAAAAAAGTGCAAAAGATAATAGCGCAGAAACAAGTGTAGCACAGAAACAAGTCCTCTGACAATACTAGCGCGTGTGAGCTCAATAGATGTGGAAATCCTTGTCTGAATAAGTCGCACATATGCGTGCATCAAATCATACTTACTCTTGTTTCTATGTAGACATACATCACTCCGAGCCGTACATACCCATCGATGTTTGTTACATTGTCTACAAGTCCCTAAAACAGTTCTGACATGCATTGTAACTTGCTTTCAATATGATTAAATGATTATCAAACCTAACCAAACTGACAATGTATAAATATTTAGTGTTGTATACTAATACTAGCGCGACTGGTACACAACACAGGGACTTGATAATTTGTTACAGTTATATGTGGGTCTAAACTAAGGTGTTCAGAGTAATATTACATGTTCTAGGGATTAAAGTCAACTTGCAGTAAAAAAAAAAATAACACCTTAGTTTAAGTCCAAATATAGTTGTAACAGATTCGGAAGAAGTATACCTGTGGTGGGAGTTGTTCTGTATTTGTTGCCTTTAATTCCCATCAGAAAAATCTCCGGAGAGGGTGAATTCCTATAATTTATAACAAACAAATAAAATGGAATTTTAACACTTGTACATAGTTTTACTTTGTATTACCTATACATGAATTAACCAATATTGTGAATATGCCTATTCATAAATTTCTACTGATAGATTGCTCTTTGAACCTGACTTATGCTGACGTTATCTCGGACTGAACATGTTCTCGATTCACAAAATTAGATTAATAAATTGCAAAAATACAATATGCTCGAAAGTATATGTCTAGTTATCCATGCAACAAAATAAAAAGAAAGTTACACCATGTAGCTCGGATCCTCAGGAAGCGTATCTTGTTTCTTCAAAACACGTGTCTGCCGACAACACGATAAATTTACACACACTGTGACTGTAATGTTAATAAAATATTAAGGCTACCTGCACGCTAGTTCACAGCACAACAGTGTGTATACCTTTAAGGATCCCTGTCCCGCTGCACAGTAGCGTTTATACAGTAACTTTCCCTTGATTGCCTTTTGACCACAGGGACCTAAGAATTTGTTACAACTATATTTTGACCTAAATTAAGGTTTTCAGAGTAATTTTACTTGTTATAGGGGTTTAGATCGACTTTCGGTAAAAATGACAACACCAATGATCATATATACGAGAAGGGCGGAAAGCTCTCGATGTCGATATATCAAATTTCCGTTTTATTATCCATTTAAAAAATCAAGCTATTTTAAATTATGTTGTAAGCTATTTAAATTGATAATAACCATTGACACAGAAGTCGTACATGTTGTATAAAAATAATACATGTATTTGTGCGTTCTGTTGATAGAGGGGTATCCGGACGTTCTGTTAATAGAGGGGTATCCAGACGTTCTGCTGATAGAGGGGTATCCGGACGTTCTGCTGATAGAGGGGTGTCCGGACGTTCTGCTGATAGAGGGGTATCCGGACGTTCTATAAATAGAAGGATAGCAGGACGTTCTGTTGATAGAGGGGTATCCGGACGTTCTGTTGATAGAGGGGTAGCCGGACGTTCTGCTGGTAGAGGGGTATCCGGACGTTCTATAAATAGAAGGGTAGCCGGACGTTCTGTTAATAGAGGGGTATCCGGACGTTCTATTAATAGAGGGGTATCCGGACGTTCTGCTGGTAGAGGGGTAGCCGGACGTTCTGCTGGTAGAGGGGTATCCGGACGTTCTATAAATAGAAGGGTAGCCGGACGTTCTGTTAATAGAGGGGTATCCGGACGTTCTGCTGATAGAAAAATAATACATGTATTTGTGCGTTCTGTTGATAGAGGGGTATCCGGACGTTCTGTTGATAGAGGGGTAGCCGGACGTTCTGCTGGTAGAGGGGTATCCGGACGTTCTATAAATAGAAGGATAGCCGGACGTTCTGTTAATAGAGGGGTATCCGGACGTTATGTTAATAGCGGGGTAGCCGGACGTTCTGCTGATAGAGGAGTATCCGGACGTTCTGTTAATAGAGGGTTATCCGGAAGTTCTGCTAATAGAGGGGTAGCCGGACGTTCGGCTGATAGAGGAGAATCCGGACGTTTTCCTTATAGAGGGGTATCCGGACGTTCTATTAATAGAGGGGTATCCGGAAGTTCTGCTGATAGAGGGGTAGCCGGACGTTCTGCTGGTAGAGGGGTATTCGGACGTTCTATAAATAGAAGGATAGCCGGACGTTCTGCTGATAGAGGGGTATCCGGACTTTCTGCTGATAGAGGGGTTCCGGACGTTCTGCTGATAGAGGGGTATCCGGACGTTCTGTTAATAGAGGGGTAGCCGGACGTTCGGCTGATAGAGGAGAATCCGGACGTTTTACTTATAGAGGGGTATCCGGACGTTCTATTAATAGAGGGGTATACGGACGTTCTGCTGATAGAGGGGGATCCGGACGTTCTGCTGATAGAGGAGGATCCGGACGTTTTGCGGGTGGAGGGGTATCCGGACGTTCTATTAATAGAGGGGAATCCGGACGTTCTGCTGATAGAGGGGTATCCGGACGTTCCGTTAATAGAGGGGTATCCGAAAGTTCTGTTAATAGAGGGGTAGCCGGACGGTCGGCTGATAGAGGGGTATCCGGACGTTCTGTTAATAGCGGGCTAGCCGGACGTTCTGCTGATAGAGGGGTATCCGGACGTTCTGTTAATAGAGGGGTAGCCGGACGTTCGGCTGATAGAGGAGTATCCGGACGTTTTGCTGATAGAGGGGTATCCGGACGTTCTATTAATAGAGGGGTATCCGGACGTTCTGCTGATAGAGGGGTAGCCGGACGTTCTGCTGGTAGAGGGGTATCCGGACGTTCTATAAATAGAATGATAGCCGGACGTTCTGCTGATAGAGGAGTAGCCGGACGTTCTGCTGATAGAGGAGTATCCGGACGTTCTGCTGATAGAGTAGTAGCCGGACGTTCTGCTGATAGAGGGGTATCCGGACGTTCTATAAGTAGAGGGGTAGCCGGACGTTCTGCTGATAGAGGGGTAGCCGGACGTTCTGCTGATAGAGGGGTAGTCGGACGTTCTGCTGATAGAGGGGTAGCCGGACGTTCTATAAATAGAGGGGTATCAGGACGTCCTATTAATAGAGGGGTATCCGGACGTTCTGCTGATAGAGGAGTAGCCGGATGAAACGTTCTGCTGATAGAGGGGTATCCGGACGTTCTGCTGATAGAGGGGTATTCGGACGTTCTGTTGATAGAGGGGTAGCCAATCTGTCACTTTTGGTTCATTACCGACTTCCAGCAGGGATACCGATGCAGGCAACATTAACGGGTAGAAAATAAGTAGTGACTGTATAAATATAGACATGACAGAACACATCCGTCTAGTGCTCGCCTTCCTTGACGCGGATCCCCGCCGAATCACCAGAAGTCATGACTCTGCTTTCCAATATTTCACGTATTCACCAAATTCTAAAATTGGACAATTTCATACAATTCATTTCTGAAAACTATGTTATATGCGCAATGGTGAAAATATATTTATGGTATTATGAAAGTACCTTTACCAAAATGTCATGATAACGCCATCAGTATTGTCTAGGTTTAAAACCCTGTTTTGGTTACCACGTGTTTTTGTCTTCTCAGCTTTGCTGTTCTCGGAGTACCATAAAAGGTAGATTTACAACGACTTGATTTTGTATGTTTTAATTTTATGGTCCTTGAAATCAGTTAAATTCAAATCATCATGGTAACTCTGTAGTCTATATCGAGTTACCCCCCTTCAACCAGTGATGGAAGCTAGAATAATCCCTTTGGATTGATCTATTTTTAAACTAAATACATGCAGTTTATCAAAACAACTATTTATTTGATACATTCTAAAGCTTGTCAGAACCTACCATTGGCTGGTAACTAATTACATTGTCTGTGCCATCATATTTGTGCCATTAAGATTACACTTTTGTCATACTTAAAACTACGTTTACTATGATATGATAGAGAAAGTAATTTTAATATGAAACGGAAAAAATAACCACTGTATCGATTGTTCGTTTTTGAAAGTATGCACTTTCTCTAAAATCTAGTACTCACTGAGTTTAGTTTCACTACTTTGGAAACTAAAACGTTGTCAAACTCTACAAATAAATATTCTGAGTAGTGAACGAATATATATCTATATAATGGGTTTTTTAGCTACACAGATTTATGAAGGCAGATAAGACATAATTAGTACATGTAGCTGTTTTAATCTATACTCATCTTGCAAGCGTTTCTCAATCAATTTAATAAGCAATTTAATAATATATACTAACTTTGCACAGTGATTTTTTTTATCAATACTATGGAAATACTTTCTTTTACCAAATAGTCATAAGTACGTCTTTATAAAAAAATATTTTTCGAGCAATGAATCGCTTGGAGGAAATTAACTTAATATGTTAGGTGCAGATACATGCCAATCATCTTCTTATAATGTTCTGAAAGCAGCAACGATTTCCAACAAGTTGATCTTGAAATGTGATCATATAATGCTTTTTGAAATGAAAATACTGTCTTTCCCTAAGGGGGAAAACATTACGGTGAGTACCAACGACATACATTTCAATGTGATTCGTGTTTCTTCGGGTTTTTCCCCTTTAACTGCATTTTCCCTGACTATAGATGATTCCATTTTCCCTGACTATAGATGATTCCATTTTCCCTAACTATTGATAATTCCATTTTCCCTGACTATAGATGATTCCATTTTCCCTGACTATAGATGATTCCATTTTCCCTGACTATAGATGATTCCATTTTCCCTGACTATAGATGATTCCATTTTCCCTGACTATAGATGATTCCATTTTCCCTGACTATAGATGATTCCATTTTCCCTGACTATAGATGATTCCATTTTCCCTGACTATAGATGATTCCATTTTCCCTGACTATAGATGATTCCATTTTCCCTGACTATAGATGATTCCATTTTCCCTGACTATAGATGATTCCATTTTCCCTGACTATAGATGATTCCATTTTCCCTGACTATAGATGATTCCATTTTCCCTGACTATAGATGATTCCATTTTCCCTGACTATAGATGATTCCATTTTCCCTGACTATAGATGATTCCATTTTCCCTGACTATTGATGATTCCATTTTCCCTGACTATAGATGATTCCATTTTCCCTGACTATTGATGATTCCATTTTCCCTGACTATAGATGATTCCATTTTCCCTGACTATTGATGATTCCATTTTCCCTGACTATAGATGATTCCATTTTCCCTGACTATTGATGATTCCATTTTCCCTGACTATAGATGATTCCATTTTCCCTGACTATTGATGATTCCATTTTCCCTGACTATAGATGATTCCATTTTCCCTGACTATTGATGATTCCATTTTCCCTGACTATAGATGATTCCATTTTCCCTGACTATAGATGATTCCATTTTCCCTGACTATTGATGATTCCATTTTCCCTGACTATTGATGATTCCATTTTCCCTGACTATAGATGATTCCATTTTCCCTGACTATAGATGATTCCATTTTCCCTGACTATTGATGATTCCATTTTGGCCAAACTAAAAGCCTACGTTTTACACCATCATAACTCCGTCATTAAGAACAGAGGTTTTAACACAATTGTACACCCACTCACATTAAAGAAAAGGTTACCTTATAATAACATAAAACCCAGATCACTATCACAGTGATTAAATCTCACCATCACCCGCGTGTTTGATACGTATACGTAATAAACCATTTAACAATTCCCCGAAGGTTCTTCTGATTGAAATAAACTCGTGTACCGGGTACATTTTATTTGTTGACGTACATTCAGTGTCGTAGTACACGTGGGTGTGTAACTGATATTAGGAATATACTGCAATAGGCCATACTTCTCAAACAATAGTGTATATACCTACTTGTCATATCTGATCAGTTACGCACGTTTGTCTTTTTTTGACAGCCTACTCTCGGTGGTGTCCTTTGGTATTTAGTAAATAACAAGACTGCAGCAATGAGTCAATGGACTACAAGCCTTGCAACAACACATCAATAACACGATTGCACCATATGATTTAATAAATAGTAAACATATTTCAAGTATAAGCTTGATACATATTTCCCTGTGCCTAGGGTCACACTAGCATATCAGTCTTTTTATAAATAAACATACATTTGGTTTTGTTTTATTCATGTTCTTAAACTTGATGTCTAATTCACAGTACATAGTCTACATGATAGTGATGTTTACTGAAATAGTCATCAATAACTTTACCGTTGTCTCCAAACACTAGTCCATTGATTTGATGACTAACGGAAATTCATCTACCCAATACCAGCTTTTGCGTTTCTGTATAAAATGTTATTCTTCGAGTACCGCTTAATGATAAGGATACAGTTCTTCCTCGATTGTATCGGATTCCGCGCCCTTATAAACGACTCTTCTAGTTACTCGTCCAAGCCATAATCTAAACTTCTAACTATTCTTTGTACCATTAAATGAGAGGTACCGCCGAATTGTGGTATCCTGTGAATATATATATATAGTTGTAAACTATTTTGGATAATATTTTGTGGATAACACGACAAAGATCAAAAGAAAAATATTGATGAATTAATTGTGAAAATTATTTTCTAAATGACAATAAGTACAACTAACGTAAATAAGCTTCTCTACGCAGGTCGACTTGTTTGGGTTTCCAAATGGTGCTGACTTTATTGGAGAGATTTACAGAACTGGTAACAAACACATTGCCAGGCCATTCCATTTCACTTTCAGATATCGACAATGTGCTATCTTTAAATAACAAGAAACGTATTGACCACATACTATCCTGATCTTGAAATCCAGGAAACTTGAGGCTTTTCTACCTCAGCCGCTTTCTTCGATCCTTACGAACAGTATGACCAACAGGGACGAGTTACTACTAATCGGTGATATAAGCGGGACGACTTACTACTAATCGGTAATATAAGGTAATCGGTAATATAAGCGGGACGACTTACTACTAACCGGTCATATAAGCGGGGCGACTTACTACTAACCGGTAATATAAGCGGGGCGACTTACTACTAATCGGAAATATAAGCGGGGCGACTTACTACTAACCGGTAATATAAGCGCGACGACTTACTACTAATCAGTAATATAAGCGGGAAGACTTACTCCTAACCAGTAATATAAGCGGGAAGACTTACTCCTAACCAGTAATATAAGCGCGACGACTTACTACTACCCGGTCATATAAGCGCGACGACTTACTACTAACTGGTAATATAAGCGGTACGACTTACTACTAACTGGTAATATAAGCGGTACGACTTACTACTAACTGGTAATATAAGCGGTACGACTTACTACTAATCAGTAATATAAGCGGGAAGACTTACTACTAATCGGTAATATAAGCGGGAAGACTTACTACTAACCAGTAATATAAGCGGGACGACTTACTACTAACCGGTAATATAAGCGGGGCGACTTACTACTAACCGGTAATATAAGCGGGACGACTTACTACTAATCGGTAATATAAGCGGGACGACTTACTACTAATCGGTAATATAAGCGGGACGACTTACTACTAATCGGTAATATAAGCGGGACGACTTACTACTAATCGGTAATATAAGCGGGACGATTTTGATTTTTCGGTCGTAAACTTTCTCTTTTTTAAAAGTTACATCACTGCTTTCCTAATCTACCTAGTTTTCATGTTGCAGTGAAATCATTATTCAACAAACGGTTCCGAATGTCTTGGTTTTCGTGATAGATCGACTGTTGGAGGACAAGCGTACACCACCGGGCTTCCAGGGGTACAGGTTGCTGAAGGCTAACGCTAGTTTTACTTTTACTTTTTGCACCATATGGCGATTAATGTTTTCGATTAAGCTCATTTGTGAGCGTTGTTGTTTCGTTTTCGTTGGACAATTTTCCGCTTTAAGGACGTAACACTACTTTGACTTGACCTACATGTAGATGACATTTCGGGTGCCGTCGATGAAGCAGAAGACGCTTACCCTTCCGAAACACATGGTCTTATTCTCCTTGTATTTAAATGTTTTCCGGTAACGTTTTCCTTTGCTATTAGTTTGCACTTGTTTTATTAATATTGAGTTTGAATTTATTGACACTGCCGTATTCTCTTGTGTGTTCTATATTGTGTATGCAATTTCAATTACTATAACAAATCCATCCATGTTTTGCCAGCGTTGATTAGTGGATTCCATTGGTACTACGATAACGTCAACAATCGAGTTTACGTCAACAATCGAGTTTAAACATACAAGTTTTTTTTTCAAAAGTCAATGGAGTACAGTAATAACAATAGGAGCATTACCACGCAATGGTCAGTATCAGGATGTGTCGTACTGGTGGATAATTAATGGTCAGTATCAGGATGTGTCGTACTGGTGAATAAGTAATGGTCAGTAGCAGGATGTGTCGTACTGGTGAATAAGTAATGGTCAGTAGCAGGATGTGTCGTACTGGTGGATGATTAATGGTCAGAATCGGGATGTGTCGTACTGGTGGATAACTAATGTCACTACACCTACATGTAGTCTCAAATCTAATGGAAAATGTAAAATAAGGATATAATCATGTAGTACATATATACTATATTAATACATCGACTGTATCAACAGCGGTATCAGGATGTGTCGTACTGGTGGATAATTATGTAGAATAAGAATAGTACCTACCCTCTTTATTGATACATCGAATATATTAATGATATATAACAGCAGTATAAGTATGCCTATATAAATATGTTACGGACTGCACTTCTCTGTAACTACTTGATGACTTTATAATCATTATCAATATTCGTAAAGAACTATTACATTGTCTACGACAATCTATGAAAGTTTGTTTCCCTTACAGGAGCAAGTCGTTGATCTGTATTTTTTTATATTCTCACACCCTAATCCCTAGCGTGTCACAGGATACTTACAGCGGAAATATGCCGAAATGTTTGATAAATTATGATAATGGTCTACCTACTAAACACAATAGAACAAAATCGAGGATATCGGATATACTTACCCGTGAATGGACAAGACAAAAATCAAACCGTCTTTGAGGACGAGAAACTCAATTTGTTAGAAGTAAATTAAAATTATGGTGGAGTCATTATTATTTGAGGACATGTTATATGATACACATAATTACGTGGCCTTAGAATACACTGATGTTGGCTCGGCTCGTACAGCGGTATAATAGACCAGCTTAATATGTATCAAATAATATTTTTGGTATTTTACTGATAAGAACTTTCAGCCCAACCTGGAGATTTTGTGTTTTTATTGAGAGATCGTTTAAATTGCCAATTTCGTTATCGTGTTTCTGGTATCGTGTAACAAAAATGTCAGCATGTTTGTAAACCTCTATATGTCCCGCTTTTCTTTGGTGGTTGTAAACTGTTGTTCTTGGGTGATTATGTTTTCAAACTTTCTTTGTTCCAATATGTAAAGTAATATATGGAACAGGAATTCTGTCAAGTCATTCAAATTAAATATTCCAGCACTTTACAACAAGAAGCACACCTGTGAAACTTACATTACTTGTGATCAAAATGAAGACATTAATTCCTTAACGCTAGTGCCATCAGTGTGTACATTGATAGACAAGTTTTCAAATCCAAATTCCTGTTACGGTCATTGAAACTAATTTCTCTTCTCCTGATTGAAGCATAAACAATCCGCAGTATTTTATCTCATTTAATCATCATCAGTGCCTGGTAATTAAATATCTATATAAAACCATCATTATCCAGTAATATAACTGCTTAAAACACAATTAGCGTCCGCTTTTAACCTATTTTAAGGGCCGTAATTTTCCTTATTTAAACACTTTCAGTGTTCGGTAAGCTAGGTCGTTAACACCATCAATACCCACTAAACAACTTGTCTACTTACCTGATTAAAACACATTAAGTGTCCGGTAAACTAATACAACTAGTTTACTTACCTGATTAAAACACATTTAGTGTCCGGTAAGCTAAAACAACTGTTTTACTTACCTGATTTAAACACATTGTGTCCGGTAAGCTAAAACAACTTGTTTACTTACCTTATTAAAACACATTAAGTGTCCGGTAAGCTAAAACAACTGGTTTACTTACCTGATTTAAACACATTGTGTCCGGTAAGCTAAAACAACTGGTTTACTTACCTTATTAAAACACATTAAGTGTCCGGTAAGCTAAAACAACTGGTTTACTTACCTGATTAAAACCCATTGTGTCCGGTAAGCTAAAACAACTGGTTTACTTACCTGATTAAAACACATTGTGCCCGGTAAGCTAAAACAACTGGTTTACTTACCTTATTAAAACACATTAAGTGTCCGGTAAGCTAAAACAAATGGTTTACTTACCTGATTAAAACACATTGTGCCCGGTAAGCTAAAACAACTGGTTTACTTACCTGATTAAAACACATTGTGTCCGGTAAGCTAAAACAACTGGTTTACTTACCTTATTAAAACACATTAAGTGTCCGGTAAGCTAAAACAACTTGTTTACTTACCTGATTAAAACACATTTAGTGTCTGGTAATTTTCATGACTTAAGCACTATTGGTGTCTGGTAATTTTACTTGGCTTACATCATTGGCGTCTAGTAATTTATATAATTCTTAAAAAAAACAAATTCTGCTAATTTATCCGATACCTGATTAAATTTGAGCAACCAGTATCTTGTAATTCACTTGATTAATGCATCATCAGTACCGGTAATGTTTTCAGTGAAGTATATTTCCCTTTCGTGAGGGTGCTGTTGTATTGTGTTGTTATGGTAACTGTATCAGTAAGGCTGATCCTCCAGATCCATACTATCGGATAATTGACCACCGTCCTTCTGTGAGCGAGGAACTATATATGCATCATTTTACAGATATTCCTCTCTATTTGTTGCTTCTTTGCTGTTACTTGATTATGTTAACTCATTGTTATGAACTATTGTCAATGCATCATAAAGTAATTAAGTGTAAGACAGAAAGTTCTGTCTTAATAACATATTGATGCATAACCTGTATTAATAAAGTCACAATAAAAACAAACACATGCGGTTTTATCTTAAGATGCCCAGTGTTAGAATAACACCTATCAGATACTGGTGATACACAAAGTCCCTCAATAATATCACAAGTACAGGTGATACACAAAGTCCCTCAATTATATCACAAGAACCTATGATACACGAAGTCCCTCAAATATATCACAAGAACCTATGATACACAAAGTCCCTCAATTATTGCATAAGTACAGGTGATACACAAAGTCCCTCAATTATATCACAAGTACAGGTGATACACAAAGTCCCTCAATTATATCACAAGTACTGGTGATACACAAAGTCCCTCAATTATATCACAATTACTGGTAATACACAAAATCCCTCAAATATATCACAAGAACCTATGATACACAAATTCCCTCATTTATATCACAAGTACCGGTGATACACAAAGTCCCTCAATTATATCATAAGTACCGGTGATACACAAATTCCCTCAATTATATCACAAGTATTGGTGATACACAAATTCCTCCAATTATATCACAAGGGTGCATCTTGTTGGTCTTCTTACAGCTTCCGTATATACCACGTTCAGACACTCCACGGCCACCGTAAACAAAATTATATCGGAATGTTTTGCAAAAGAATTTAGAGTTCATGTTTCATTTATTTCATAATGATAATAATAATTGGTTTACTGGAATGGCGGTGTGACATGCGATGTAGTCAGGACCTTGTACATCGCTATGGCATGTGTGCTGTTACCGCAGTGTGGACGGGGTGCTAGTTTGTTTTTCTTAAATATTTCTTAGATATTAAATACAAAACTACAAATTAAATCCACTGTTTTATGTCGGAAAGTGTACGAAAATAACACAGCAGATTATGTATTTTTGAATGAACTGACATATGGTAGGCAATACCTAGAAATTGATAACGGTATTTGGGAGTTTGCATGCACCCTTACTCTTTCGGAAAACTGTCGACTACGATTTTCATTTGTTTTAATTAAAGTATCACTGATTACAAAAAAATATTTAAAAAACATCTTTTTGCAGTACACCTCACATTATTTTTTTATATTATTTTCTGAAGCTATTCTCACTCAAAGTTAAATATTTAAACCAACAAAAATATTGCACTTTCTTTTGTGTAGTGTAGGGGGAGGGGGGTAGGTTTTTTGTTTGATGTCTATAATTCAATGACATGTTGATTTCTGATACACACAGTACGACATTACATAGTATCATCTCAGTACGATTTTCGTGTTCACCGTGTGATTGGTGAACGATTAAATATTGTTTTTATCATTCTTATCTAGACCACCTGGTTATAACGATATATTGGCACTGGACCAGTCGTAAACACGTAGGAATTATTAATAAGAGAGATAACGTACTTTTGATGATGGTATCTCCTGTACCACATATTGTTCCTGTGCCTGGCAATATATATATATATATACAGTGGTTATGTATTGGCATTCTTTAATGTAATAACATTTATTGTAGCTATAGTGTAGCTGTATTGTAGCTATAGTGTAGCTGTATTGTAGCTATAGTGTAGCTCCATTGCACGTATGTATATTTAGATAAGAACAGTAACAAATATGCAAAGAAAATATCAATTGATCAATAAAAAAGAGAAATTATTGTAATACTATTTAGCAATTTCAACACAAACAGCTATTTAATATTAATATAAGTTTATTATTCTTCATCATATTCTTCTGTCTGTTCCTTACATATGAAAGATGAATTGAACAAACACAGGTAATAATGTATTATTTATTTATGTAACATACACAATGTAATAATGTATAATTTCTTAATGTAATAAACAAGTTAAGATTTGTGACAAATGTTTCTCAATTCGACACGTTTCCTTTGTCTACATAAGCTACATGCAGGTATCATTAACAATCATTTATTCCATGTTAAAAAAATATTTTTTTCGGTGGTTTTTAGACAGCTGCAGTGGGTTTGAGATTATTGTAAAACTTTTTTGAAAAATTGTATTGTGTTTTTTACGAATACACCACGACACACTTTTGTATTTTTTATATCGGTGATAGGTCAAGTTCATGGAAAACGTTTAACTCCTTCTTTAAAACGAAAATTAAAAAAAAACTTAAAGTCGATATTTTCATAACCTTATATAAAAGCGTATTTCAACTTTAATTGCGAACTAAAATTATGTAATAAAACCCTAACACTTAAATATTCACCTGCTTTATACATAATGTAGATTTAATAATGGACGATAACAGGGAATACAAACGTGATTATCGTAAAATTGCCTCCGAGCAAATTCCCTGCACACACTTATCAGATCAGGGTACGCACTAATAGGCCTTCGACGGGACCTACAAGTTTACACTTCTAAATAGGTCTTCACCCGAAACTAGTAATTAGCAACGCCTTTATAGTAATTATAACAAGTTATTCCCATCATCACACATTTAAACATTAGTCGATAAAAACTTAATAATCAGATTAGTTCAGTTTAGATATAAGACACAGGTATAAGGCTTTCATATTTCCGCAATGACAAAGTCGCTGAATTTGCATCAGGAAATATACACGTGTTCACTTTTACAGCTGTTATACTGTCATAAGTACCTACTTAATGTTTGTACTGTTAACTACAAATTGCTTACATAATTATTTACAAATCGTTTACCTATTTATTTTCAGTTTGTTTACTCGATTATCCACATATTGTTTTTCTTATTGTTTACAGAGTGTGTACCCTATAATCTACAGATTGTGTACCCTATAATGTACAGATTGTGTACCCTATAATCTACAGATTGTGTAACCTATAATCTACAGATTGTGTACCCTATAATATACAGATTGTGTACCCTATAATTTACAGATTGTGTACCCTATAATCTACAGATTGTGTACCCTATAATCTACAGAGTGTGTACCCTATAATCTACAGCTATAATCTACAGTTTGTGTACCCTATAATCTACAGATTGTGTACCCTATAATCTACAGATCGTGTACCCTATAATATACAGATTGTGTACCCTATAATCTACAGATTGTGTATCCTATAATCTACAGAGTGTGTACCCTATAATCTACAGATTGTGTACCCTATAATCTACAGATTGTGTACCCTATAATCTACAGATTGTGTACCCTATAATCTACAGATTGTGTACCCTATAATCTACAGATTGTGTACCCTATAATCTACAGATTGTGTACCCTATAATCTACAGATTGTGTACCCTATAATCTACAGATTGTGTACCCTATAATCTACAGATTGTGTACCCTATAATCTACAGATTGTGTACCCTATAATCTACAGATTGTGTACCCTATAATCTACAGATTGTGTACCCTATAATCTACAGATTGTGTACCCTATAATCTACAGATTGTGTACCCTATAATCTACAGATTGTGTACCCTATAATCTACAGATTGTGTACCCTATAATCTACAGATTGTGTACCCTATAATCTACAGATTGTGTACCCTATAATCTACAGATTGTGTACCCTATAATCTACAGATTGTGTACCCTATAATCTACAGATTGTGTACCCTATAATCTACAGATTGTGTACCCTATAATCTACAGATTGTGTACCCTATAATCTACAGATTGTGTACCCTATAATCTACAGATTGTGTACCCTATAATCTACAGATTGTGTACCCTATAATCTACAGATTGTGTACCCTATAATCTACAGATTGTGTACCCTATAATCTACAGATTGTGTACCCTATAATCTACAGATTGTGTACCCTATAATCTACAGATTGTGTACCCTATAATCTACAGATTGTGTACCCTATAATCTACAGATTGTGTACCCTATAATCTACAGATTGTGTACCCTATAATCTACAGATTGTGTACCCTATAATCTACAGATTGTGTACCCTATAATCTACAGATTGTGTACCCTATAATCTACAGATTGTGTACCCTATAATCTACAGATTGTGTACCCTATAATCTACAGATTGTGTACCCTATAATCTACAGATTGTGTACCCTATAATCTACAGATTGTGTACCCTATAATCTACAGATTGTGTACCCTATAATCTACAGATTGTGTACCCTATAATCTACAGATTGTGTACCCTATAATCTACAGATTGTGTACCCTATAATCTACAGATTGTGTACCCTATAATCTACAGATTGTGTACCCTATAATCTACAGATTGTGTACCCTATAATCTACAGATTGTGTACCCTATAATCTACAGATTGTGTACCCTATAATCTACAGATTGTGTACCCTATAATCTACAGATTGTGTACCCTATAATCTACAGATTGTGTACCCTATAATCTACAGATTGTGTACCCTATAATCTACAGAGTGTGTACCCTATAATCTACAGATTGTGTACCCTATAATCTACAGAGTGTGTACCCTATAATCTACAGATTGTGTACCCTATAATCTACAGAGTGTGTACCCTATAATCTACAGATTGTGTACCCTATTGTTCATAGATTGCTCAAATCAATATTTTCAGATTAAATAGTGTTCACTATTTCGACGACTGTCTTTATTAAAACTAAAAGTAAATAATATTAACTTCAAGTTTTCTTTTTCTGAGAAGAGTTTATAAGAAAGCGCTTTCGTATTTTTGTTATCAGGGTCGTTGATAAAAAGTGAAAAAAAGTAAAGCAATCGACACGTTTAAATTCTCCTTTCAATTCTGCTTAGATCTAGATCGCAGGGTGGAGACAGCTCCAGGGCCAATGGAAAGTTTAATTATTCAAACGTCTGCTGTATTGAAAAGTTTAAGTTTGTTCCTAGACTATAGACAATTTTCCATAAGAGTGAGTTTAAAACATGAGTGACAGTTAAGGTATTTTCTCTGAGGACAATAAAGAAATGTTGCTATCTGTGACAGTAAGCAAGTGGCTTTGGAATAATAAACAAGACGATGAATTGATAACGTATTCGGGGTAAGGCGATATCGACGGAGTACAATCGTCGACCCTGGTAGTCGCCAACTTATTTCCCCTGAAACAAAAGCATCTAACTGTCAAATATCACGCTTCATTTTCCGACTCAGAGTCTTTTAGACTCCATGAATGAAAAATCTGGGATTTAAGGGCGTCATATTTTGAATCTGTATAGAGATAATGCTATCTATGTGTTAATAGGATAATTACCAATGGGACATGTCTAAACTGGATCCAATACGATGAGAGTCACATCCTATCCTCCAAAATACGTTATTACTGGCAGAGTTTCCACAAATTATAAACAAAAAAGTAATAAAATTATATCAGAAACTTGGATTAGGAAATATAGTAATGACGACATATCAGACTACTTTCATCAATAAAGTATTTTAATATTGAAGGTAGGGTTTTAAGTTATGTAAGCGAGGTTAAAAGAAGAAAAAAAACATGATTTATAGTAAATAATGTTATTGTTTCTAATATTGTTCGTTTGCTATTAGGAACACGGGTGTTGATTATGGACATTAAATTCTGATCTAAAACACGGATTATGTTTATCAAAATAGCTTCGAGTTTTAAAAGTGTGATAAGAGAAAAAAGGAGACTATCGGTAAAATTTATAAAAGTTAATTTATTTTCACCCAATTTCCACTTGTTTGGTTTTAAGCTTTATAACATTACCCACAGTTTTGATTGAAAATATTTAATTAGACAGAAACAGATTGTTTTTTCGAAAGAGATATGTATACGATTTGATCTTATTTGCCTATCACACCTCGAAGACATATGTACCGTAAGGTTTTACAAAATTGTGTTTTCCGCTGATGATTTCAACAGAAAAGTAATGGGCGGTTTATAATAGGATTACATTTAGTTTTTTTTAAGTATGATAGATCGTAAATGTATTAAATGTATGAACTATTCATGTTTAATTGAGTAACTGTATACAATTACTTATGCATATGATAAGCGTAGGAACTTTATTTAGATATTACCAGTATTTACATAAAACATATTTAACGTTATATTGATATCATTGTTACCATACATTTACCACGTATGAAAATATACTTTTCAAAACTAATCCTTTGTTAATATTACTTGTACAAGAAGTCAACAATATCTACTGTATAAATATAACAGTCGTCATATCGAAGAACAGTTTTCTATGCAACATAGAAACTTTCCACCCACAGACATTTTGTAAATAATGATATATATTCTGACTGCATGCATATAGCATGCCAACTCTTGTCAAAGTAATACGTTTAGACGACGTTTTCAAACTTTCCCTTTCATTAAAGTGATTCTGAACTATGCAACAATTTATAAATGTTCAATACACGATATGTGCTATCGACGGATCTGAGACGGTCTGTATTAGTCCGTGAATATGCTGGCTCCTTGTGTTGACCCGTCCCATGGTTAGACCTAGCGTGACATGCGATCATAACTCGCCCCCTTTCTCCAAACCAAATGTCTATCAAAACGGTTCATAAAAAAGACTTGGAGACAATTTGATGGGCTTTTGATATAGAGGGAACTTTTTGGTCGCCAAATAAATAATGAGAGAACCAATATGATCTCTTGGTAGGGGAGATGTGTAGGTTTGTCATACTGAGGGGTCCTCACGGGAGGGCTAGCACTCATTGATGGCATTGCATGGTTGAAAGTAAGAGATGCATTAAACTTTCGTTCCTATTCATAGTAGGAGAACATAAGCAGTGTCTAAAGGAACACTAATTTACACCTCATTACAAAAAGGACCTTAGAAATACATACATTATTCCAGATAAGATATTTGACATGTTAACGGACAGTATTTGTGAGTTTTATATCGGAGAGTTTCTCCGGCATTTCTGTTTTAACTCTGACCCCATCATATCAGATAATGTCAGAAAAAACCCTGATTGGTATATTTTCAAATTTTGTGATAAGATAAGGTGCATATTATCTAATAATTCTAAGATAGGATAAAGACAACGATCCTCCTTCCGTTTTACGGCCTAATAGTTGGCGGTCGTGATATGCCTACCCTTGATATGCCTACCCCTGTTGCTCCCCACATTGCGTGTGAAAGACGTCTAATATCTATCTTATCGCAAGATCTAAGGAACGGGACTAACGTCAGCTAACGGCAAAAAGTCATTCCAAACAAAACAAAGAATAAACTTGTAGAATTTCTTTGTCTGAGGACAAATGTAAAAATCCACAGATATCTCCATACATCATGCAAAAAGTTGTTTTATATTTGTAAAACAAAACTTGGGTCTTTTTTAAGGCATGTTTTTCGCATTTGATATTTGTATTTTAAGAAAAATCTTTTAAGAAATTTAAACTCGGTGTTTCGTGTATAAGTGCATTTAGATTTTAATCTTGTGCGAAAATGGTGAAAATTACATAAAAGTCAAAGGGCCCTGGTCTTTGAAGTTAACACGTTAACAAAACTGAAGAGAAAGTTGACATTGTCAACAGAGATTAACAGTCAGTTAATGACAGTTTATAATAAGTCGATAATCATACACCCTATGTTAACGATACTCTGTATCGGGTGTCCCGAGTGTTGTAGAATGTCAACCAACATATAGGTTGTGAGACAAAACGTAGACAAATAATTAAAGCAAATCGCTTTAGTTTCATTATGCATGCAAGTCAATAATTAAACATTGGTTGACTAAAAGCAATACTCTTATTTAAGAAGCATTACTATCATCTGTCGTTTGGCTTCTATAAATATGCAAAAATCGATAAAAGCAATATCAAAAGTACTTATATATCACTAAAACTTAATTATATAACACTCATATTGATGATTTACTGTCAATAGTATCTTCAAATATATATTATCAATACACACTTTCTTAATGTATTTGTACGTTATAAACGTTATAAAACAAGAGCTCGGGCAAGGGTCTTGCGCACTAAGTACCATTGACAGATCGGAAAAGGATTCCGGTCCAATAAGGGCCAGAGAAACTTATGCATACAACCTGATTTCTGAGAATAGCATTTTGTAATTCTGAAATATATATTGCATCAAATAGATATAAATAACCTAGACACAGTATACAACCATTTCACTACCAGTACACCTCTCATAAATAATTACACTGGTTCCTCCTTCCGTACCTACAAGTGTATGAAACAGAACAAATCGTTCGTGGTACAACTGAAAAATATATCTAAAGCGATCATTGGGATTTTAGATTTTGCAATGCTATAATTTATGTATCACATTGTGTGCAAATAAAGGAAAATATTAGGAAATTGATTTTTTTTTTATTTAACTACATGATAAGAACTGCTAAAACAATTGAAAGATGAATTCAAATATCAATATTCAATAGCGACAGCAATCGCATATGGAAAAAGGAGTGATACTGCAATCATCTAACACTATCACCATGTCAGAAGAACAAGCCAGGTATGTCTAATACAGGGACACACTATTAATGTAGGTATTGTATAAAATGTAGACATCGTATCAAACATGAATTGACTTAAGTATCAAGCAGGAACACAATATCCATGTACCTATATATAAACAGAAACAATATTACTAACGAATACAATAAATCCACGATGCAAAAACATTAATATTTCAATATGAGCGCAAAATTAATATCGGAATATATAAGGTAAAAAAAAATTGATGCAAGTTGATTTTATTTCAATATAGGAACAAACTACTGATTATTACAAAGATGTGGTGGACTAACCTAGATTGGTCCCAGGTTCTACAGTAGCGTGTGGTTATATCCTGTATATCGATGTAAAGATAGCACCTGTCATTGCTTTACCACAAACCGCGGTAATGTCAAATAAATGCGGGTCCTTATCACCAAATTACGTTATGTATGAGTTTCAAACTGCCCATGCTATTTGTGGCCACACTGGGAATCCATTATCTGGCTAACCCCTATGTGAAACTGTAAATTTTAAACAGACTCTCTTACATGAAATCAGATTATAAACATATTGTCCACGTTACCGCGATATTAAATTGGACCACTTATACAATACAAAACGTTACCTGATGACGTCATAAATTAATGTCTAATTGTGACGTCAAAAATGGAAAATGTCACAGCAAGTCTCGCTATCGTTACACTGTGGTCGGTCGGTAGATCAAATTAACTCATCATCCTTAATTAAGTTTGATAATTAACTCTCAAGTTTGTTCATTTGGAATAAATGACCATTGAATATTGATCGATGCTATAGAAGATGCGGGGGGCACTGCCGTTAGAATGGGAGTGGGTTTGTTATCAGACAAGACACGAGGCTGTAGCGTATGACCACGCCCCTTCTTCTACAAGGGTCACTTTGGGGTTAATGGGATCTAATGGATACACAAGTGAATATAGGGGGTAGTAGAAAGCTCAATAAATTATCATTTATCCCATGCTACACTAAGCTTGGGTAATTTGTTTTTTTTCTTATTATAATTTGCACTTTCTTGTTATTTCTATTATTGCTTATTTTTACTATCTCTAGTGACCACATATAGCATTAATACCAAACAGTACATGTTCATGGTCTTGTGTTTCTACATGACATTGCGATGTCAGTTGCTTCTCTTTACGATGTAAAATATATCCGAGTTGATGCCAAATACTATATATTGGAGCTACTTCGATGTTGTTTAACTTGTACGACACACTGTTTCACATGGTCCACCACCTGTGTGGAAAGGGAAGTCGTTTACTTGTAAGATTGTTCACACGGAGCCCAGTGTAGTAGACAAGCAAGAGCATACATTCGTACGTGAATAACTTACAGTGAACTATACATTACATAACAGATACACTGTTCAATTTGACTTTAGATACACCAATCTCAGCTGTCCTCTTGGCTCGAGACGGACTCTTTGTCATGTTACCGGGTGTCTCTTTGATGCCTATCTGGACAATCATTGTCAGAGTATATATATACATAACCTGTTTGGTATTGCATTGTAGTATACGCTATTATTACTTTTCCTTATGACTCATTTAATTGTGTAATTGTACGACTAGACTATGTAAGCTGTATTGTGCAGTCAGGCGATAACATTTAACCAAAACTCAGGAGCAATCCATCTTGTCAGAATTATATCATTTTAAATGCTTGATAAACGGGACTGAAGATGTGTAAATTATGTAAGAGTGGGCGTGATTGTAACAATTTTAACGACTGTCATATTTTTATAATGTTAATAGTCATTTTCTGATCCGTAAACTCAACTACAAATATATTATACAGTTAAATATTAGACATTTTACATATCCCAAAAACATAAAATTTCAAGTACAAGTTGTGCGATATTTAAATGTTAAATAAATGACAACCATCAAAACGATATTCAAGTACATACTCCCAAGGAACAATTAGCGTCACGTGAAAAACCATATATGAAACCAACATATGCTTAATATTTTGTTTTAAACATAAACAACTTCTATGAAATGCACTGGATGATAGGCAGAACTCGCACTTTAACCAGGTTATTTTTACACCTTTCTTGTACATAATTTTATGTTCTGTGTTCCCCCTGCAGGTAGGGCGTAAGAATTGTACCTGCTGCCCCCAGTTGCATGATCGTAAGAGGCGTCTAAATTTGGGACCTTATCTCTTCTCTCCTTTCTAAATAACTTTCTTCTTCCTAATGTCTCCCTTGGCAATGCCTCACTTTTGGCCATTTGTTGAGCGTTCGCCCCTGTGAGGAAGGCTTTGGGTTCTGTCCCCTGGCCGAGACATACCAAAGTCTTTAAAAATGGTAGTTTATACTCCTGCTTAACGATCAGCAAATTAGGAGTGGGACGACTGGTTCGCCCGTTGTCAGTATAATGTGACCGGGTGGGGCGTCCTGCTGGGTGTCTTTCGGCAGTATGTTTCAGTGAGGGAGCACTATAAAGTCGGCATCAGTTCCGCGCTATCACAAGGAGACAAACACGAACATATCGCAGCCTCCCAAAATACACACACATACACTACACGCATGCATCTTGCACACAGGGGAGGCCGTCCTTAAATGACCTTAGCTGTTAATAGGACGTTAAACAAAATCAAACAAACAAACAAACAAACTGTGTTTTGTGGTTCTGTTTGGGAGTTGTTAAATACCTAATACATTTTGAACATGAACACTTTGGTTCTTTGGAGAATAAAATAAATCGTAAATTGTGGTCAATATTCGACTCCGAATGTGATTTCTTTTATTACGTGATATTTATGTAACAGATATTTTTAATCGACCTCCTTATATAACACTTTTGCCCAAATTCATGAGACCGTTCTCATACACAAATTCTCAAAGACAGATTCTGTGCTCAAGCCCAAATTATTGATGCCAATACGCCCCTGAATGCTTTTTGAATTATTTGCGTAAGTTATGCAAATATTAAAAGCCGAATACTGTTTTCAATGTTTGCGCTTGACTTTAGGCCGAGTTACAGGATTTAAGCGACTGACAAAAATGACAATTCAGCTATAAAAAAGTAACAACGGAAGTCTGCATTTGATACTTTCTCTATAACATGTCCTTTTTTGGTCATATCTTACAAAAACTTTCAGTTTTGTAAAATAAAAAAAGGTGAGAAATTGCGAATGGGGTAAAAAATAAATAAATAAATAAATAAACCAGGCATTTCTCTTTAGAAATATACTCTGATGAAATTGTGGGAATGATTGAGAGAATTATTATTGAGTTCCTAATTGACAATATCGTAGTTGAGTTTGATGGCAAATTTTCTAGCAGACTGAAGATATTCCTAAGGAAACAAAGTGTACCCCTCCCTCCTCTGGCTGATTTGTTTAAGTTTTAATATTAGGCTGTATTTATCGATGAACTTATCAGGACTGTTCCTTAACATAAACCTAGTCAAGTCCTTCAATTTCACCTTAAGATATATTGACGATGTGCTGTCTGTACATAATAATATATGTATTGACCACTTTGTATATATCCTCCAGAGCTTGAAATTTAGAACACCACAGACTCTTCTACTTGAGCCGCTTTACTCAATCCTAACGTGATAGATGTCGGCTACTGACGGAAAAACTTGCACACAGGGTATCCAAAGACGCAAGTTGATGAAGATAATTTCTTTGGTAGCCATCATGATTCCATAGGGGAATATCAATGTATGATACTTTTCTGTGAGATTTAAAGGTCGATGCTCATTAGCGTGTCTTGTTGGTTTAATTTGTGTTACCATCGGCCGAGTTATTGATGTGAGGACGTGACATCACTTGGATCTGACCTGGATTTCCATCGGCCGAGTTATTGATGTGAGGATGTGACATCACTTGGATCTGACCTGGATTTACATCGGTCGAGTTATTGATGTGAGGACATGACATCACTCGGATCTGACCTGGATTAACATCGGCCGAGCTATTGATGTGAGGACGTGACATCACTTGGATCTGCCCTGGATTTACATCGGCCGAGTTTTCGCTGTGAGGACGTGACATCACTTGGATCGGACCTGGATTTACATCGGCCGAGTTTTCGCTGTGAGGACGTGACATCACTTGGGTCTGACCTGGATTTACATCGGCCGGGTTATCGATGTGAGGACGTGACATCACTTGGGTCTGACCTGGATTTACATCGGCCGTGTTATTGATGTGAGGACGTGACATCACCTGGATCTGACCTGGATTTACATCGACCGAGTTATTGATGTGAGGACGTGACATCACTTGGGTCTGACCTGGATTTACATCGGCCGTGTTATTGATGTGAGGACGTGACATCCCTTGGATCTGACCTGGATTTACATCGACCGAGTTATTGATGTGAGGACGTGGCATCACTTGGATCTGACCTGGATTAACATCGGCCGAGTTATTGGTGTGAGGACGTGACATCACTTGGGTCTGACCTGGATTTACATCGGCCGAGTTTTCGCTGTGAGGACGTGACATCACTTGGGTCTGACCTGGATTTACATCGGCCGAGTTATTGATTTGAGGACGTGACATCACTTGGATCGGACCTGGATTTACATCGGCCGAGTTTTCGCTGTGAGGACGTGACATCACTTGGCTCTGACCTGGATTTACATCGGCCGTGTTATTGATGTGAGGACGTGACATCACTTGGATCTGACCTGGATTTACATCGGCCGAGTTATTGCTGTGAGGACGTGACATCACTTGGATCTGACCTGGATTTACATCGGGGTGCCTTCGCTGAAGCAGAAGACGCCTACCCTTCTGGAACCTCTGGATTTAATCTACCTATTACTTGTTTAAGGATCCTCATTTAAATCGCTCTTTTGTTCCTATTTGCCCTAGTTTGAGTTTGAATCATGGTTTGGTTTCTCTAGAGCTTGCATCAGGTATTATCGTAACACTGTATTCGGTTGGACTAAAGGACTGTCAATGTCCGTGACTTCGATTACGTCTCCTTTGCAGAGTGAACATCATTGGCTCGACACCTGTTCTACGGTATTGGATATTAAGCAAACATCGAGGTTAAAGGCTGATGAAGAAGGGTCTGCCGTGTCTTTGATTTCAAGCTCATGAATTTGTATGATCGACGTTGTTAATAAATGCTAGTTAGTAAAAATGTACAGTCATAATGGCACTTACTATTCACTTCATTCAAAGCCGCAGACGTTTCTGGTTAGATACAGAAGTAAAGCAACAGTAAACGAGGGTCACTATCAACCTACACAATTATAACATTTAATTCAGCATATCTTACTAAATAACAGCAGAAAACCGTATAATTTTGTTGAGTAGCACATTCAAAATATGATGTCATTAGAATGTGGCGCCAAAGATGTTTTGATGCAGTGACATATTTGTTGTTGTAATTTGTTTAAGAAACATATAAACCTGAATGCCTTTTTCCGTTTAATACCATATATATTTCACTAGTATGGCAGAATATACCGATATTTTCACTTATGCTTTGCACTCCTGAAAAATATCTGTATTCTTCCATACTCTTGAGATTCAGATGCAATTCAACGGGAAAACCATTAAATATCGTCAATATATCTATATATTTAGTAATAAAAAATACAGATCGAGAATTAGGCTGCATAACCTTTCAGATAGAAGCATTTGAACTGTACATTTGTATGTCCTACCTTTCTGTTCATGGTTATAACCTCTAACACGTGTCTACTATATACGATGGAGTTCCAATTACTGTTTAGACTGACATTGGATGTGAATTATTTAATTTTCATTGTAATGCATAAACGCTAAGAATCGGGTAAGAAGTTTCGTGAATTTATACCTAAAGTGGAATAATATTTCTTGATGATTGTTTTGTCTTAAGTTGACAAGATGTAGATAGCTCAGACAAAGATTAAACTGTTGTATAACACTATACCAGACTTGACCAATATAGTACTTTATCATACTTTACTGTAACAGTACTTTATCATACTATACTGTAACAGTACTTTATCATACTTTACTGTTACAGTACTTTATCATACTTTACTGTAACAGTACTTTATCATACTTTACTGTAACAGCACTTTATCCTACTTTACTGTAACAGTATTTTATCCTACTTTACTGTAACAGCACTTTATCCTACTATACTGTAACAGTTCTTTATCATACTTTACTGTAACAGTACTTTATCATACTTTACTGTTACAGTACTTTATCATACTATACTGTAACAGTACTTTATCATACTTTACTGTAACAGTACTTTATCATCATACTTTACTGTAACAGTACTTGTTCATACTTTACTGTAACAGTACTTTATCCTACTTTACTGTAACAGTACTTTATCCTACTTTACTGTAACAGTACCTTATCCTACTTTACTGTAACAGTATTTTATCCTTCTTTACTGTAACAGTACTTTATCAGACACCCGTCCTGTTAAACACGTTGGACATTCATGGTTAGAAATTGATTTTTCTGGATACTTTTATAGAATGAAAAAAATCCTTGTTGCTATTGTTTAGGGTTTTACACTCTGTAAACGTATTTGTCATTTCAGAAAAGGAGCGCAAGAAACACGGTGGACAAGCTTAAACAATACTTTCAAGCAAACAAAGAAGGATTGTTAATTGTTAAATAGCATCCAACCTGTTATAACTCATCATTAAATGTCCGCTTATGAAAAAATCTGATACACTTTATTAATCAAAAATGATGATAACAGATTTTGACAGTTAAATTCTGGGCCAGAGTTTTCGCATCAGTTCCATGTATGGAACGTCACGCGTGGAGGGGGAGGCTCACGCAGTCTCCTCCCCACACAAGCAGTCTTAACAACATTTGGTTTGTCTCAGAATACGTCAGCCGAACGCTCCCTGTCAAAATTATCCAAAATGAATGACAAAAATCGGAATATGGCGTTATTAGACGCACCCATTTTTCATACCTAAACATATAATTTTCGTGTAAAATGCGACTTTGGTTATAAAGCACGCGGTTAACCCATACAGCAGTTGATGTTTTATTCGTGGTTTTATCCCACTAACTTACTTAGAACAAATTTTCTCAAGTTTGCAGAATGCCGATTGAAAATAAAGATAGTTCCATTCTTTTCTTGAAGGTGATAAAACAACATTTCGTGTCATGAGAAATTAAAAATTATTTTCCAATACGGATTTAATGCCCAAAAGGTCAAAAAGCGAGTAACGCTCCGGTGTCGGGTTTCACTGACTGACATTAAAAATGGTATGTCCTTTGCCATCCACGAGCGGTCTTTTGTTACGTGTCTGAAAGGTCTGACATTGACGCGTTGGTACAGCTACCATATAGATAACCAAATAATCTTCAGCTTTGTAAATACCGTTCGTCATAGAGAGATAAAACGGCGAAAACACATACGCTTGAGTATGCGTGTTAGCATGTAATGAGCTCTGAGGACAAAATTAACGGTTCTAATTGCTTTCGGGATATCGATAACGTTTTGTTTTCAATACCTTATCAATATCACTATTGTCGAATTCTCCAATATGGTCACGTAAGGCCTGTCAAAATAAATCTTTGAAGATGGTATTATTCCGTTGCAATATTTGACCTGTTGTGCTTGTCATTGTTCGATGAACATATCTAAACTTTAATTTCATATTCTAAAGACAAGATCTGCTTACATATAACTAGTATGGTATGTAGGTCAGCTGATCAGTTTGTTTTACACCAACAGAATGCTTAAATATAGTATCGGCTGTAATCACTGTCACATGCAAAGGTGGTAAGAAGAGTGATGTCTAAACTGATTTCAAATGTGTCTTTGTCGTACAATTAAGAATTGGGGATAAATACGTTTTCTTCTGGTACACGCCTCTAGTGTTAAGATTAGCTTCCCTATTGATCCAAAGCTAGCACTGCTCAAGATTTTTTTTAAATATTAAATACAGCTTAAAGAAAGAAATATAGGTATGTATATAGATTTATAATTAATAAAAGAATCATGGGCACAGATAAAAGGCTACACGCAACGAAACTATGCAAAAGAAACATAGGTATGTATATAAATTTATAATTAATGAAAATCATTGGCACGAATATAAGGCCGCACGCGATGAGGCACTGACTCCATTTATTTATAAAAGAAAACTAAAATGGACAGAGAGACGTTATGGAAGCATGTGATCATGTAACACTCTCGGCAGTACTGATTTGAAGTTTGTCGTTAATCCGGTTAATAGGTGGAAGGCTTTATGTACAGAGGTACGGTCTATCCATAAGAATGACACCTCACCTATTTACAAACAAGAGAATTATCCTCAGTATTTATCACTACACAATTACCACACGCAGAAAATAAAAGTTACTAATTGACGTTTTATTAACAATGCAAACGGGGTTTGAAGGTTTTACCGCACTTCCTTTGAACTATCTAATGTTTATAGAAAGTCCGTAATGACATGTGTAATCGGACCAACATTATCTGTCGCGAGGACATTTACAATCGTACATTGAATCGTTTGCATTTTATCTCTGATATGATCATCATAATAAAGATTCGTTTTCCGTTAAGCTCGTTTGACTTTTTAAGAACAGGATCTGTTCGTTGTTGAGCTAGTTTAAGAACATTAATCCCGTGTATGTTCTGAGACTTCTGAGACCATAATCCTGTCAGGTAAACAGTTGTTAAATACGATATAAGATCTGTAATATTTCCATCATTATTCAAATATATAAATTACATAAACAATATATACATATACCTATTTTCCGACTGGTAATCGGTGGTCAAAACGAGTATCCTCGATTATTGTGTGTTACCATGTATAATCCGTTAGTTTGTTTTCCAATTGTATACAGACACTCTCTTTGCCGAGTTTCTTTAAACAAAAATTAAAAAACATGAATATGATAATCACGATACCGATAACCGACCATTTCTAGTTAGTTAGTTCATTTCTACCATATCCAGGTGTAGAATCTGTGTCTACTGTCACGAGTTGAAGAACCTGATTTTACCTTCATGGGTTTGAGAATTTGTTTCTACCTTCGCGAATGAAGAATCTGTTTCTCATATCACGAGTCGGAGAATCTGTTCCTAGCATCAAAAGTTAGGGAATCTGTTTCTATTTCCACGATTTGAAGAATATGTTTTTACTATCACGAGTTTTCTGTTTCTACTAGAACATAACGCCTTGCTTCATATTCCCGACTTGGAAGGAATTTCTTTAAATCATACGTCACAATAGAAATACATTTGAAGCATAAAGTTGTAAAGCATTTAAACATAATTCTACAAATGACATACAACACGCTTTATACAACATAAAGCAAACTATTTCCTCCCTCCCGCTGGTGTTTATCACACGGGCTAGGGATGCTGATATATGTATACGTCATGGTAAAATATCAGTGATGCGTCTATCCTTACAACATATGAGTTGAATGAAACAAGATACTAATATTTTTATTATGAATTTACTTAAACCAAGTGAAGGTCAAGGGTGTTACACAAAGGCAGATCCAGGTTGAGGAGAATACTAAAAGCATTTGGCGCGCTTACGATCTTCATGCGCTCTGTAAGTAGGGAATGATGGAGTTAATTAAACTTGCTCTTTCGGTCTAATGTCATGGTAGTCCTAGTATTCTTAGATGAACGGTTCATTTTTCAACCAAAAACATATATCATTTTTTAATATTAACCAAAAGTATATTCTTGAAATATCCCTTTTCATCTCTTTTTAAATGTAAACCAACCATTAAATTATTCTTTATTCATTCCAAAATGTATATTTATACAAAGAAAATATTGTCTTCAAATTTTTATGTTATTGTTTTTGAAGAAGTACTGAATAAAATCAACGAAGCATTCCTCAGGCGACGGACGTTCTCACCTCTTATCCAAGTGTTTACTTTGGTCGAGATTAGCCGTAAAGGCACAAAATTGCAGTTCGCGTAAATAAAATTTAAATCAAATATTTTCGTTCCATCATTAAGCCGGGTTTAGCCTTCCAAATGAAACCATGACTAGTAATTTTCCTCAGGAAGCCGGTGTAATTATCCCGCCATTTTTGTTGGATAATTTTCACTGTCAAAATACCGTTTCAGATTTGACGATATGGAAGCAATTTTCAGTATCCCGCGGTTGCACTAATATACCGTTAAATAGAGATTATTAATCATTCATTATAATTAGTTATCATTTTCGCTCTGCGCACATAACGGCAATTATTACTTCAAATGTAATTCTTTGTCATGCAGCCTGCAGCATTGAAACACGTGACCTTCCGTGTCGTCTGCTACCTAGATGAACAGCGCGCCAAAACGTCAGGGATGATATTTTCACGTCCAACTGAGCAGGGACCGTCTTGTTTAAGTGATTACTGAATGAATCGATAAACACGATGGACTAGGGTTGATCAATCTTATATAGCCTTAATCCGTTATCATGTGTTGGCTGTATGTGGATGGAGGCACCGCCGGATCAACCAATGGTCCGCGCGGAAAATAATCGCAGAGCACTTCCGGTTTAAATAGGAAGTCAATTTTGTACGCCATGTTAACCAAAATCTAAAAGGAAATTAAAATGATATTTTTACACGCTGTTGGACGTTATTATGCGTGGTGAAATCAGACTTAAGGCAGACCTTTTATTTGGGTAAGTTATAAAGGCAGTGCTGCTTTTTACAAGAGGCAAACAATATTAGGAAAGATTATAGATATCACTTTCCCGCAGTATAAATGAGTCATTATATTTCGTTCTTCAATGTGTACTGGAAATGGGAATACGGTCGACCAAAAGCGAAATTAAAGAACAGTGAATAAGAAACGCAACGTCTGACTCATCAATTTTATATGATGATGTCCACACTCCACGTCAACGAAATCAACTAAAAACAGCAACAAACAATATCCAACAACAATATCCAACAAACAATATCCAACAACAATATCCAACAACAATATCCAACAAACAATATCCAACAACAATATCCAACAACAATATCCAACAAACAATATCCAACAAACAATATCCAACAACAATCATGCAATGGTAAGCAGTGCACCAATGTCCATTAACCAATCAGCTGTGATACCGAATACAATCTCTATAGTAACCATTGTTCACTGGATTATCACCACGTTGTTCACTGGATTATCACCACGTTGTTCACTAGATTATCACCACGTTGTTCACTAGATTATCACCACATGTTGTATTTTAGAGCAGAATCACAACATCGACGAGTATAACTCTTTCGTTTAGAAAAGAACCACCAAATTGACGACGGAGGATAACCATTTTGTTGAGAGCAGACTCACACATTGACGGAGAAACCCTTTCGTTGAGAGCAAAATCACCACATTGATGGAGGATAACCATTTTGTTGAGAGCAGAATCACCACATTGACGGAGAATAACCATTTTGTTGAGAGCAAAATCACACATTGTCGATTGTGAATGATCTGTTGTTGAGAGCAGAATCACCACATTGACGGAGGATAACCATTTTGTTGAGAGCAGACTCACACATTGACGGAGAAACCCTTTTGTTTAGAGCAAAATCACCGCTTTGACGGAGGATAACCATTTTGTTGAGAGCAGACTCACACATTGACGGAGAAACCCTTTTGTTGAGAGCAAAATCAACACATTGATGGAGGATAACCATTTTGTTGAGAGCATACTCACACATTCACGGAGGATAACCATTTTGTTGAGAGCAGACTCACGCATTGACGGAGAAACCCTTTTGTTGAGAGCAAAATCACCACATTGATGGAGGATAACCATTTTGTTGAGAGCATACTCACACATTGACGGAGGATAACCATTTTGTTAAGAGCAGACTCACACATTGACGGAGAAACCCTTTTGTTGAGAGCAAAATAACCACATTGATGGAGGATAACCATTTTGTTGATAGCAGACTCACGCATTGACGGAGAAACCCTTTTGTTGAGAGTAAAATCACCACATTGATGGAGGATAACCATTTTGTTGAGAGCATACTCACACATTGACGGAGGATAACCATTTTGTTGAGAGCAGACTCACGCATTGACGGAGAAACCCTTTTGTTGAGAGCAAAATCACCACATTGATGGAGGATAACCATTTTGTTGAGAGCAGACTCAAACATTGACGGAGAAACCCTTTTGTTGAGAGCAGAATCACCACATTGACGATTGGGAATGACCCTTTTGTTGAGACTACAACCAACCACCACATTGAGGAGGGAGAATGACCCTTCTGTTGAGACTACAACCACCACATTGAGGAGGGAGAATGACCCTGTTGTTGAGACTACAACCACCACATTGAGGAGGGAGAATGACCCTTCTGTTGAGACTACAACCACCACATTGACGATTGAGAATGACCCTTTTGTTGAGACTACAACCACCACATTGAGGAATGAGAATGACCCTTTTGTTGAGACTACAACCACCACATTGAGGAGGGAGATTGACCCTTTTGTAGAGACTACAACCACCACATTGAGGAGGGAGAATGACTCTGTTGTTGAGACTACAACCACCACATTGACGATTGAGAATGACCCTTTTGTTGCGACTACAACAACCACATTGAGGAGTGAGAATGACCCTGTTGTTGAGACTACAACCACCACATTGAGGAATGAGCATGACCCTGTTGTTGAGACCACATCCACCACATTGAGGAGGGAGAATGACCCTGTTGTTGAGACTACAACCACCACATTCAGGAGGGAGAATAACCCTGTTGTTGAGACTACAACCACCACATTGACGATTGAGAATGACCCTTTTGTTGCGACTAAAACAACCACATTGAGGAGTGAGAATGACCCTGTTGTTGAGACTACAACCACAACATTGACGATTGAGAATGACCCTGTTGTTGAGACTACAACCACCATATTGAGGAGGGAGAATGACCCTTTTGTTGAAACTACACCCACCACATTGAGGAAGGAGAATGATCCTGTTTTTGAGACTACAACCACCACATTGAGGAGGGAGAATGACCCTTTTGTTGAGACTACAACCACCAAATTGAGGAGGAAGAATGACCCTTTTGTTGAGACTACAACCACCACATTGAGGAAAGAGAATGACCCTTTTGTTGAGACTACAACCACCATATTGAGGAGGGAGAATGACTCTTTTGTTGAAACTACACCCACCACATTGAGGAGGGGGAATGACCCTGTTGTTGAGACTACAACCACCAAATTGAGGAGGAAGAATGACCCTTTTGTTGAGACTACAACCACCACATTGAGGAAGGAGAATGACCCTTTTGTTGAGACTACAACCACCACATTGAGGAAGGAGAATGATCCTGTTTTTGAGACTACAACCACCACATTGAGGAGGGAGAATGACCCTGTTGTTGAGACTACAACCACCACATTGAGGAGGAAGAATGACCCTTTTGTTGCGACTACAACCACCACATTGAGGAAAGAGAATGACCCTTTTGTTGAGACTACAACCACCATATTGAGGAGGGAGAAGGCTCTTTTGTTGAGACTACAACCACCACATTGAGGAGGGGGAATGACCCTTTTGTTGAGACTACAACCCCCATATTGAGGAGGGAGAAGGCTCTTTTGTTGAGACTACAACCACCACATTGAGGAAGGAGAATGACCCTTTCGTTGAGACTACAACCACCACATTGAGGAAGGAGAAGGATCCTGTTTTTGAGACTACAACCACCACATTGAGGAGGGAGAATGACTCTGTTGTTGAGACTACAACCACCACATTGACGATTGAGAATGACCCTTTTGTTGAGACTACAACCACCACATTGAGGAAGGAGAATGATCCTGTTTTTGAGACTACAACCACCACATTGACGATTGAGAATGACCCTTTTATTGAGACTACAACCACCTCATTGGCGATTGAGAATGACCCTTTTGTTGAGACTACAACCACCACATTGAGGAAGGAGAATAACCCTTTTGTTGAGACTACAACCACCACATTGACGATTGAGAAGGACCCTTTTGTTGAGACTACAACCACCACATTGAGGAATGAGAATGACCCTTTTGTTGAGACTACAACCACCACATTGAGGAAGGAGAATAACCCTTTTGTTGAGACTACAACCACCACATTGAGGAAGGAGAATGATCCTGTTTTTGAGACTACGACCACCACATTGACGATTGAGAATGACCCTTTTATTGAGACTACAACCACCACATTGAGGAGGGGGAATGACCCTGTTGTTGAGACTACAACCACCACATTGAGGAGGGAGAATGACCCTGCTGTTGAGACTACAACCACCACATTGAGGAGGGAGAATTACCATAAGGTACACTGGAGAATCAGTATACTTTTCCGGAGATTAACCGTATTGTTGACTATAAAATCACCAGATTGTTGATTATAATATCACTATATTATTGTCTATGAAATATCACTTTGAATCCCAAATTATTTACTGAAAAGGTTTACTAAACAATTGCTGTATTCTTGAAGAATCAAATTTATACGTCTGTTATATTGGATTGTAATCAATTGATGTTTGTGTTTTAGATAATGTGCCTGTTTTATAATGCTGTTACTTTTTATATTAATATGTTTGCTATATTGAGCTGTATTTGATATGCTAAGTGTTGATATATCTGTTTTATATTATGTGTCTGTTATATTGTCCACCAGGGTACGTGCTATATTAAGTGCTGATATGTCTGTTTTATATAACATATCTGTTATGTTGATCTATACGTGCTGATATGTCTATTTTATATAATGTGTCAGTTATATTGTGCACCAGGGTACGTGCTATATTAAGTGCTGATATGTCTGTTTGATATAACATATCTGTTATGTTGATCTATACGTGCTAATATGTCTGTTTTATATAATGAGTCTGTTATATTGTGCACCACGGTACGTGCTATATTAAGTGCTGATATGTCTGTTTTATATAACATATCTATTATGTTGATCTATACGTGCTGATATGTCTGTTTTATGTCGTATGGAAAAATAAACACATACACCTGTGTATCATGTCCATAATCCATTTATTCTTCGTTCATGTCACAAAGGCATTTGTCCTAAGGACGGTTTGGAGGAATTCACGAATTCACTGTTTTCCTATATTGAGTAATATCGGACAGCGTATTTCTTATTTTTCTTGTCGGAGATCGGTGAGCTTGACTATTTTCCAATTACATTTGTACGTCCGAATGACCAGCTGTCTAATCTGAAACTGCTCACCGCTAACCAGGAATTTACTTTTGAACTGACCGCTTGATTGTGATTGGCCGAGATAGTTCGTAAATGTCCATTGATAGAAATTTTAATCCTTATATATCGGCGATGTAATTAATCAACGTAGCCAATTAAAAAATCATAAACAATATCTATAAAACTAACTAGTAAAAATAACATTAAAATAGTGTTAACGTACTTATATGTCACGTTATCGTCACGTTTTGTCCTGCTTTGTGAGTAATTCGTGTAATGGCGCAGCAATTCCCGAGAATCCTTTGACATAGCGACGATAATACCCACATAGTCCTAAAAATGAGCGTAGTTCTTTTTCACTGGCTGGAGTTTTCCAGTCCGAAATTGCTTTTGTTTTGTCGGGATCGGTTTCAATTCCCCGTTCAGATACAACATGACCAAGAAATTTTGTTTCTTATTTGAAGAAGTGGCACTTGCTGTTTTTCATCTTTAGTCCATGTTCCTTTAATCTGCTGAAGACATACTCCAAACGTTGTAGATGCTCTTCTATTGACGGCGAGAATACCAATATGTCGTCCAAATATATGAGAAGGAGATCAAAATTTGCTTCCGCCAAACAAGCCTCCATCAACAGCTGAAAAGTAGCAGGGCTATTGCAGAGTCCCATTGGCATACGGTTGTACTCATATAACCCTCCTGTACCTACTCGGAACGCGGTTTTATGACTGTCTCTTTCGTCAATAGCCACTTGGTAATATCCTTGCGCTAAATCCATAGAGCTGAAGTACTTCGCACCGTGTAACGCATCTAGAGCCTCCTCTATACGTGGTAACGGGTATGCGTCTTTGATAGTTTTGTCATTTAAAAGCCGATAATCCACACAAAGCCGTAAACTACCGTCCTTTTTACGCACAAGTACTACTGGCGCAGCATACGGACTTATGCTCTTTTTGATGATGTTTTGCCGTAACATTTTGTTAATATGCTCCCTGACTTCCTCCATTTGATGAGGTGGAATGCGCCGATGGGCAATTTTGATGGGGAGTTCGTCCGTAGTATGAATCCGATGTTTTATGAGATCTGTGAATCCCAAATCTTCATCACTCTGACAGAAACAATCTTTGTATTTATAAAATAACTGTGCTACTTGTTTCTTTTGATCAGGTGCTAAATCAACATCTCCCACGTCTACCGTAAATGGTAATTGATCCAATCTTGTAATTTCGTCCGGTACTGCCTCAACTTCGATGGTCTCGAGACGAATATTAATTTCAGACTCCGTTACTTGTACGTTACATGTTGTTGAAGTAGTACATTCGGTAAAGCTATCCACGACATGTGCTGTCCCTATCCGGCTTTTCTGTGGTAACCATACATCTTCACTACCAAGATTAACAACTCTTACAGGAACTCTACCGTTGTTAACTTCACTGAAAGTGTCTACCACAACGACGTTCTTGGGTAGTGAGCCACTGTTTCCCTGTATAGCTTGAATAGCAACGGTGTACGGTTTATTGTGTTTGGATTGACGTGTTGATCGACTTACTACCTTCATGGAGTATGCAGGTATCTTTATTGGCTGGTTCCCGGGAATTTTTACGAAACTGACACCGTCATCCTTTGTGGTCGTAGACATCTCATATAGAGACAAGATCTCCATCCACGGTTGACCAGTGGTACCATTTTCTTTTGTCGACTTTCCTTCACTGTCAGTTTCCGCCGCTTCTTTCATCAATTTAAAGAAGTTACTCCCTAATAAGCCTGGAACCCTTCCTTTACGCTTAATGCCATTAAAGTCTGTTGGATCCTTTACAACCAACACACCAACTTCAGATACCTTCCGATCAACAATGTCAATATCGACCTCTACATATCCAATGTATGGAACCTCCAATTCATTTGCACCGGTAACTCGCATCCACTTGGTTACGTCTATCAACTCGGATTTCCTCCCCACAAGTTTCCCGAAGAAGCTTTCTGTGATGGTCGAAATTTGTGATCCGGTATCAAGCAAGCATCTAACTTTTTCACCTTCTATTAGTATATCCAACTCCGGACATTCACCAACAGCGTTCTTGAAAACGGTCCGCTTTATTCTGGAGTCAAGAAAGTCGTCCCCCACTGTCTGACTCCCTACAGTGGGTTCTGGGCGTTTAAATCCTGCTTGCCGGTATCCTCCTTTTCGTGAGATTTATATTCGCCATTTTGTTGTTGTCTTGGTTTCCGTTCAGTTGGGCATTCCTTACTTATGTGGCCACGACCTCCACAGTTGTAACATTTAAAAGCCCCTCTGCCTCTGCCTCGACCAGTTCCTTTAAGGAAAGTTTCGGACCTGCCTCCAATCATTTGCGTTAGCGCGTCTAATTGCTGCTGTTGTTTCGCAAGCAGTTCTTGTTGGCTCTGCAACATGGCCGTTAATGCTGATGGAGAAAAGGATTCTTTAGCTTTGAGTTCATCACTAGTAACGCAAACTTCCTGTTCCAAAACAGAAGCGCTTTTAGAGCGAACTGGTGTAGTTTCATCCTCTGTCCAACGAAGCACCAAATGCCTAAAGTCCGTAAATGATACTTCCCTGTGTTCAAACATGTATCTTCTCATTTCCCGTCTCAGCTGGGTATCGACTACACCATCTGTAAATCGTTCTTTCAGCATCAAGTCTCTATCACCAACTATATATCTATCTTTCTTTACAATTCTGTCCATAATTTTTAATAACACCAATGAATATTCCTGTAATGTCTCTCCTTTGTTTTGATTTCTTTGATAAAACTTTTGTTGTAGCTGTCCAACAGTCTCTGCCTCTTGAAATGTTGTTCTGATGATGTCCAAAATTTGGGTTGCTGAGGACTTTTCGGTTTCTGCCCTAATACGTATTTCATCTTTAGCTTGGCCTTGTAAGTGAGCATATAGAAATTCCACTTGAGCGTCACTTCCGGTGATAGTTTTCAGATGGTGTACAGCATCCTCTATCCATTCCTCCGCTGTAGGATCCGTATCTTTTAGAGGTCTACCCGAGAATTTCTCCAGTTTCCTGTTCTTGTTGATGTATACAGTCTTAGAAGAACTTGCATAATTTTCCAGTTCTTGTTTTGTCTTCAAGAGTTCTTTTCCTAACCTGTCAGCGTTCGCAGTCTCGGCGTCTATCCGTTCAACTTTCTCCCTTAATTTCTTCAACTCTGTCACTAATTCCTCCATTTCCGCCATTTTACTACTGTCCGTTTGCAATAACTTAATATTCCGTCAAGATCGCACAGACTTAAGGAGTAATACACCGGAAGTAGCGAGAAGCATCCCACATAACAACCAATACAAAACACCTCGCCCCGTATGCTCACGTAGAATCGTTAACGGAAACAGTCAATGTACATGCGAACAAGCAAACGTCTCATCCACACACAGGCTAACAGTGGTATTGGGTGTACTCCATCCTTTAACAGTTTCCGATTGAGCGAGTAATAATGTTGTTTTCCCTTGCTCTTCCTGTTGTTTAGTACATCCGACGCAAATTTTGGTGAGGTAATGCCAGTAGCTGAGTTTAGGATCCGAATATGAGCGTTTACTACGTTGACTCTGGTCAATAATTCCTGATCCTGCTGTTTATATTCCTCTATAGTTGTATGACACTTAGTATGATTCCATTGCGAAATGGAATAATGCGGCAGTTCTAGAAACACTAATGTCACTTTTGACAGTTTGTCGCAGTAATCCACAAATTTTGAATATTGTGTTTGAATGTCACTTAACGCCTCCTCCGACGTACTGTGCGCAAGTTCTATGATGTTCTTTAATGGAATCTTCCTGCTAAGGTCACATGTTGCCAACCAAACATAAAGCGTAACATGATCATACTTGTCCAGAACAGAGGGTAAACGTTGCTTGAGAAATGCAAATTGACTTGAGGTCTTTGCTCCACCTTTGTACCACCACAAAATGTTAATGTTATGATCCTCTAAGTGATCCTTGATGTACGACGCCTTGCTGTCGCTCAAGACTATGGCCACGCTATGCTGTGTCCGATCCGAATTAGGTTTATTGAAAGGCCTGGTCAAAAACTTTCTAAGTTTGGATTCGGTCATGAATACTATACGCATACACAACAACAACAAAATAATAATACAGGCAAATAAAAATTGAAACACTAGTTATCTCAATACGTGCGGGTTATAACGGAAAATACTAACTTACCAATTTCTCAGAACTACCAAGTTCATGAAAATATATGACACTATCTATAAAGGTAAGTAAAAGTCACTAAGTTCTTTACACCCTTGGAACTGTCAAACTGTCCAACCAATCACTAATATCCAATGTCCACCAGGTACGTCATACCGGAAGTCCACCAAATCATCCAATCATATGTATCCATGAGTCCGACAGGTACGCCATACCGGAAGCCGTGATATCCCCTTGTTAATAATCCTGTCCTTGACGCCAAAATGTCGTATGGAAAAATAAACACATACACCTGTGTATCATGTCCATATTCCATTTATTCTTCGTTCATGTCACAAAGGCATTTGTCCTAAGGACGGTTTGGAGGAATTCACCAATTCACTGTTTTCCTACATTGAGTAATATCGAACAGCGTATTTCTTATTTTTCTTGTCGGAGATCGGTGAGCTTGACTATTTTCCAATTACATTTGTATGTCCGAATGACCAGCTGTCTAATCTGAAACTGCTCACCGCTAACCAGGAATTTACTTTTAAATTGACCGCTTGATTGTGATTGACCGAGATAGTTCGTAAATGTCAGTTGATAGAAATTTTAATCATTATATATCGGCGATGTAATTAATCAACGTAGCCAATTAAAAAATCATAAACAATATCTATAAAACTAACTAGTAAAAATAACATTAATATAGTGTTAACGTACTTATATGTCACGTTATCGTCACGTGATCCAGACAATTACGGAATCTACGTACTATATTAATAATGTACATTACAGAATAGGTAACAAGTAAATACAGAGCGTGTACAATCCACATTGTTACATTTATATAACATATCTGTTATTTTGATCGATACGTGCTGATATGTCTGTTTTATATAATGTGTCTGTTATATTGTGCACCAGGGTACGTGCTATATTTAGTGCTGATATGTCTGTTTGATATAACATATCTGTTAGGTTGATCTATACGTGCTGATATGTATGTTTTATGTAATGTGTCTATTATATTGTGCACCAGGGTACGGGCTATATTAAGTGCTGATATTTCTGTTTGATATAACATATCCAGGGTACGTGCTATATTAAGTGCTGATATTTCTGTTTGATATAACATATCCAGGGTACGTGCTATATTAAGTGATGATATGTCTGTACGATATAACATATCTGTTATATCAAACAGACATATCAGGACTTAATATAGCACGTACCCTGGATATGTTATATCAAACAGCCATATCAGCACTTAATATAGCCCGTACCCTGGTGCACAATATCACAGACACATTACATAAAACATACATATCAGCACGTATAGATAAACATAACAGATATGTTATGTTGATCTATACGTGCTGAGATGGCTGTTTTATATAACATATCTGTTATTTCTATCGATACGTGCTGATATGTCTGTATTATATAATGTGTCTGTTATATTCTGCACCAGGGTACGTGCTATATTAAGCGCTGATATGTCTGTTTGATTTAACATATCTGTTATGTTGATCTATACGGGCTGATATGTCTGTTTTATGTAATGTGTCTGTGATATTGTGCACCAGGGTACGAGCTATATTAAGTGCTGATATTTCTGTTTGATATAACATATCTTTTATGTTGATCTATTCGTGCTGATATGTCTGTTTTATATAACAGACTCATTATATAAAACAGACATATCGGCACGTATCGATCAAAATAACAGATATGTTATATAAAACAGCCATCTCAGCACGTATAGATCAACAAAACAGATATGTTATATCAAACAGACACATCAGCACTTAATATAGCACGTACCCAGGTGCACAATATAACAGACAAATTATATAAAACAGACATATCAGCCCGTATAGATCAACATAACATATCTGTTATGTTTATCTATACGTGCTGATATGTCTATTTTATATAATGTGTCAGTTATATTGTGCACCAGGGAACGTGCTATATTAAGTGCTGATGTGTCTGTTTGATATAACATATCTGTTATGTTGATCTATACGTGCTGATATGTCTGTTTTATATAATGTGTCTGCTGTATTCACCTGTTCGCTTTATATTCCGGAGTATATCTGGTAACAATGTGGTACACGTCGTCTGTGACCTCACGACTTAGTTGTCTCTCGGGTCCACATAGAGTCATCAGACAAGTTGACACCTAAATAATGTCCGCCTGCTCACCTTTCACTTTTGTTCTTGTCACATTTATGTTGGACATTTATGGTCCAGAGGAAGAAACCAGTACCTGTCAGCTCCTCTCTTACTTTTTGTAAACAATACGGGGACCGCCCGGGAACCGGGCCCAGGATGAGTTATAATGGTTAGTGTTTCATGGGACTCTGTAATTAGACATGTGGCATATACATACGGAAAGGAGGGGTTCTGGGTAGTGGCCAGTCAAACAAAAGGTCAAAGGGGAGGTGTTAGGTAGGCGTTCAGGTAGATAGTAGAAAAAGGAAGGCAGGGGTATAAATGTTGGCGTTCAGGTAGATAGTAGGTAAAGGAAGGCGGGGATAGAAAGGTAGGCGATCAGGTAGAAACTGTAGTAGGTAAAGGGGAGGTATAAAGGTAGGTGGTCAGGTAGATAGTAGGTAAAGGGGAGGTATAAAGGTAAGTGGTCAGGTAGATAGTAGGTAAAGGGAAGGTATATAGGTAGGTGGTCAAGTAGATAGTAGGTAAAAGGGGAGGTATAAAGGTAGGCGGTCAGGTAGATAGTAGGTAAAGGGGAGGTATAAAGGTAGGTGGTCAGCTAGATAGTAGGTAAAGGGAAGGTATATAGGTAGGTGCTCTGGTAGATAGTAGGTAAGGAGGGGGGGGGGTATACAGATAGGTGGTCAGGTAGATAGTAGGTAAAGGGGAGGTATAAAGGTAAGTGGTCAGGTAGATAGTAGGTAAAGGG